>NC_143145.1:40950000-41260000 GCF_059928025.1 Delphinapterus leucas
TTCTGGGAGACTACTCCTGCCCACATGGAGCTGACCTGAAAGGGAGGTGTTTCTTTTTCTCTTTTTGACCATATTCGTAGAAGCAAATGGGTCGTAGTTCTCTAGAAGAGGCGCAGGCACATTTTTTCCTCCTAAGGGGGACTGACTCGTGGAGATATTGAGGCAAGAGGAAATGGATCCAGAAAAGTCAAGGTTCAGAAATCCAGCTTCAACAAGCTTAACCTGAAATTGGGATCTGTCAGAATGACTGACACTTGGTACGGCTCGTAGAAGCAAAAGAACATCTGACCATGCTGGCCTCGGGATTAGGTCTGGGGACCTCAGTGGTCGGAAGCAACTTTTGCATTAGTCAAAACTCTTTTGATTGCAAGCAACACAGACCCGACTGAAACTAGCTTCGACCAAAGAGGGCAGGGGTGAATCACAGATGGGTGGCCCTAGAGACTCCTTGCCCTCAAGACTTTCTCTCCTCCTCTCACCTTTGCCTTTCTGGGATGTGGGTTCCATTCTCTCCTCCAGAGTGCTAGTTTTCTCTGAGGGTCTAGGACCAAAGTTGCTGGCAGTTCTTGGCTGACATCTTTTCAACTTTGCCCATTTAGTGAAAAGAGGTCATCTTCCCCAACTCCATTTAGAGGAATCTTGGTGTAGGTCCTGATTGGCTCAGCATCCATCTTTCTTCACCCTCAGACAAATCACAGAGGCACGGGGCAGGTAGAGTACCATGGCTGGCCCAACCTCGGTCCTACCACCCCTCTCTATGTCTGGGATGAGTGTGGGGAAAAAACAAAGTTCCCAAAAGAATGAAGCCTTATTACCAGAAGAAAGGGTAAAGGGCACTGGGCAATAAAAAACAGAAAACTGCTACTAGAAGAATAGATTGGGGAGGCAATTTACAAAATTTACAGAGTTTTATTAAGTGTCAGACACATGCATTATATCTCACGCATGTTAACATTTGTATTTGAATGCCAAATTTATTTTATTAAGAATTTCTCCCCCAAAGTTTTCATGTGAGCTATAGTCGGTCCTATAGGAAGAAAAACAACAATAAAGACTTTAATGGGGAAATGTATTTACAAGTATGCTTTTTTGTTTTGTTTTTTATAAATTTATTTGTTTAGTTTTGGCTGCGTTGGGTCTTCGTTGCTGCGCGCAGGCTTTCTCTAGTTGCGGCGAGCAGGGGCTACTCTTCATTGTGGTGCGCGGTCTTCTTATTGCGGTGGCTTCTCTTGTTGCAGAGTGTGGGCTCTAGGTGCACAGGCTCAGCAGTTGTGGCTCATGGGCTCGAGAGCACAGGCTCAGTAGTTGTGGCTCATGGGCTCTAGAGCACAAGCTCAGTAGTTGTGGCGCGTGGGCTTAGTTGCTCTGCCGCATGTGGGATCTTCCTGGACCAGGGCTCGAACCCATGTCCCCTGCATTGGCAGGCGGATTCTTCACCACTGCACCACCAGGGAAGCCCACAAATATACATTTTCTAAAACATAGTCCGATGAGAAGGAATTTAACTTGTAACTTTTTATTACTACTGGCTTGTTCAGCAAGAGAACTTGCTTATTATTTCTTCAGTCTGTCACTTCGGAGCATATCTTAATTTGCAGGGGAAAGTCACATGGACAGTCCTCAGATATGTAAATGTGAGTGCTCATAGGCATTGGGTAGAGGGGTAGGTGTAAGTGGATTTTTTTGTGGCCAAGCAAAGATGCTTTTCCCAATACTCCTTAATTAGAAGATCTGGTGATTTGGGAGGAGGATGGGAAATGTACAAGAGTTAAAGGAATTTCCTAGGAGAAAAAATCAAGACTCAGCCCTTCCTTTCTGATTAGAATCTTTCTGATGGACTGAGATGGTCTCAGCTAAAGTCTATGGCAGAAAGGATCCCAAAGACCCTTGAAGAGAATGCACAGGAGGGAAAGGGGGAGGGTCAGTGTATATTTGGGTCTGGGAGTCACTCTTAACTCTGCCAGCCTATTAGAAAGGCAGAGTTGAGAACAATGCCACAGCACAAACGTAAAAGCTTCAACCAGAGAACCCAAATGTGGAGCATCCTTGGTTGAGAGCAAAATTCAGAAGGGAGAGGGAAAGACTGGCTCCTTTGGGCTCAGTAAGTCTCTGAGGTTCTCGGACCATTTAGCTGGAGGTGGCAAGAAGGTAAGAGGGGAGAACAAGAGAAACTGGTGTTCTGTTAACCGCAAGTGATTACTTGAATGTTAAAAAGAGATGAGACCTTATTTGGACATCAGTCAGTTCATACTAGAAACTATGAAATGGTAAAATTATAAAAATATAATAAAAAACAGATTTATAGTCCACCACAGATTTAGAGCACGGACTTTTAAAACAATTAGTTTTCAGGAATAAGATTTCCAATATGGAACCTAAGTTACTGCCTTTAGGGATCTTAATGCCATTTTATCCTAACACAACTATTGTGAAGGAACTGTTAACTGTTGGGTTCTCTCCTTATGGACCACATGCAATTAGACAATAAACTCTGAACCAAGTCTCCTAATGCTTTCTCTAAAATATGTAGTGAGGACAAATCAAGAATAGAAGCAGAGAAACTGGATTATCTATCCTGGAATTCTGCTCAGGTTATGTGTGCCTGTGTACATCGTCCTGTCCAGTTCTTCCTTTTTGCCTTGAAGCAAACAGTCCAGCCAAACGTTGAAATGTACACCCAACTAATTTAGCTAAAGGCTCGTAGACTCAGCCGAAGCTGTTGAGTTACGGAGTTTTCCTTTAGCCAAGGGGAAGTTACCCATTTGCTTCGCACTGAACTTCCCGCTGGAGGTTAGGCTGGGCTGGCAATGCCCTGGCTGCTCTGTAACAGCAACAATAGCAACAAAATGATGCATTGAAGAGTCTTGGAAGTCTGAGCACATAGCTCCTTGCACAGAAAACTCCATCAACATGGTTTGTACAAACTCTTACCGTCGCATGTTTTAAAAATAAGTTTCTGAGTCAAGAAAGTTAATTAAATATCCATAATAGTGAGAAGAGGGACAATGCTATTAGAAACAATTTTTACAAAATTGGTACTATTTCTGCATTTAAAGATTACATATTTCAGATTATATATTTCTTGGGTAAGGATGCCTTACCCAAGAATTTAACCCAATTAAAAAAAAATAAGATGTAAATTTCAACATGTTTGCAGGCTTTTATATGTAATGGGTGGAGGTATTTTTGCGAAGCATTGTAATGGGTCTTGTGTCTTTTGAGCACCTGTGAGGGAGGAAACAGGAGTTGATTTGATTTATATAATAAAGAAGTGGGATTTTGAGATTCCCAGGACAATCTACAAAAGAAAGGGGTGTGTGTGTGTGTGTGTGTGTGAGGAAACAGGGCAGCAGCCAGGGGAATGGAGAGGAGAGAGGACCCATGAGGAGGTCTCAGAGGTGAGCTCCAGTGGGGACTGTTTAAGGACAAAGACCTCTAAATTTGCCTTATCAGTCATCTTCCTGGCTGTGTGGCTGCGTAACTTCTCTACACCTTTGGTGTAGCATGCCTGCCATGCGTGGCATCCTGTGTGCTGTGGAGAACCAGAGGTCAAAGGTTGATAACCACATTGAAAGCAAGATGGCGAGAAGAGACAGAGAAGAACAGAGAAGGTGAGAATCCAGCATGAAAAATGATCCTGGAATAAGAGGGAACTGGGAAAACCTACTCCTCCAAGATTCCCCAGAAATATTGGGAGCAGGAAAATGCTGGTTTTCCCAGCATTTATGTGAGATGCAGTTTCCAGACATTTTTAAGGTGAATTATTAAAGACAGAATGCTCCCACAAGGCAGCGAGGTTTGGCGGCACCCAAGTGGTTGGCCCTTCAGTCACACAGCCATCCCTCGGGCTCTCTGCTAGGGATTTCTCACAGGTTTCTTCATTAATTTCCTTAGAGACATTCAACTATGTGGTTTTAAAGCACGTTAGTGTACCCAGAGGATACCTGGCATGGATTGAGTTTTCCTAAATGAATGAATTTCAGAAACAGTGATTTGATGGGAGCCAGGCAGAGAGCCCTGAACAGCCAGGTTAAGTTTGCTGCCTATGTATTTGAGTTTTATTAAAGAGAGTCTCGAATGAAATAATCACTTTGGACAGTTGTTGCAAAGATCTCTTTCAGTTTTCATGTGGGGGAGAATGGCAGCTTGAATTAATTGGACTCAGTTATTGGTTTTCTTTCATCTGCAGCCACGTAAGAAAGATAACCCCAGGACTGTGGTAATTGTAGAGTCACTGGAACGATTTGTTAAAGGTAAACCTAGCTGGTGGAGTACTAGGGATTCTGTAAACATTTTGTCAGTTTGCACATTTTGCAGACAACCTTTAAAGAAACATCTGCTTGTTTAATTGGCTTCCTTGGGTGAGCTCTGTCCTAGGGGACACTGACTCCAGCTTTTAATCCTCTTTGAATTCAAGCTGATGCCTCTAATATTTTCTTCAGCCATCAATCATGTGGCCAGTGCAACCTGTCCCACTGGAAACTGGGAGGCTATGGTTAGGGCTGGTCCTGGATGGTTTTTCTGGAGAATGGCTGCCATGAGCAGCCCCTCCCCTACCCCCAGCAACCCCCTCCCCACCCATCGCCTGACTCCTCTGTTCTCCTGTTCTTTTGCCTGGAATGAATGACATCGTTGAAGTAAGCGAGCACCCAGGCAAAGGAATTAGTAGAAAAGGCCATTTATTCCAAAGAAATAGCTGTATACCTCGCTATAAAGTGTTGGAGAATACTTTCTTAAAAGAAGTATTTTTAAAAATGTTAACCACATCCCTTAGAATCTTAACGGACAACCCACAACACACACACGTACGCACACACACCTCAAACAAAAGTTTTCCAGGAGAATATTTGTACTATGCACAAGACATACTGATATTTTCTTTCTATTCTATTCTATTCTATTCTTTTTTTAAGCATCTTTATTGGAGTATAATTGCTTTACAATGGTGTGTTAATTTCTGCTTTATAACAAAGTGAATGAGCTATACATATACATATCTCTTTCCTCTTGCGACTCCCTCCCATCCCTCTAGGTGGTCACAAAGCACTGAGCTGATCTCCCTGTGCTATGTGGCTGCTTCCCACTAGCTAACTATTTTATATTTGGTAGTGTATATATGTCCATGCCACGCTCTCACTTCATCCCAGCTTACCCTTCCCCCTCCCCGTGTCCTCAAGTCCAAGCTCTACATCTGTGTCTTTATTCCTGTTTTGTCCCTAAGTTCTTCATGACCATATATATTTTTTTAGATTCCATATGTATGTGTTAGCATACGGTATTTGTTTTTCTCTTTCTGACTTACTTCACTCTGTATGACAGACGAGGTCCATCCACCTCACTACAAATAACTCAATTTCGTTTCTTTATGTGGCTGAGTAATATTCCATTGTATATATGTGCCACATCTTCTTTATCAATTCATCTGTCGATGGGCACTTAGGTTGCTTCCATGTCCTGGCTATTGTAAATAGAGCTGCAGTGAACATTGTCGTACATGACTCTTTTTGAATTATGGTTTTCTTAGGGTATATACCCAGTAGTGGGATTGCTGGGTCATATGGTAGTTCTATTTTTAGGTGTTAAAGGATCCTCCATACAGTTCTCCATAGTGGCTGTATCAATTTACATTCCCACCAATAATTCAAGAGGGTTCCCTTTTCTCCACACCCTCTCCAGCATTTATTGTAGATTTTTTGATGATGGCCATTCTGACTGGTGTGAGGTGACACCTCATTGTAGTTCTGATCTGCATTTCTCCAATGACTAGTGATGTTGAGCATCCTTTCATGTGTTTGTTGGCAATCTGTATATCTTCTTTGGAGAAATGTCTGTTTAGGTCTTCTGCCCATTTTTGGATTGGGTTGTTTGTTGTTTTGATATTGAGCTGCATGAGCTGCTTGTAAATTTTGGAGATTAATCCTTTGTCAGTTGCTTCATTTGCAAATATTTTCTCCCATTCTGCGGGTTGTCTTTTCATCTTGTTTATGGTTTCCTTTGCTGTGCAAAAGCTTTTACGTTTCATTAGGTCCCATTTGTTTATTTTTATTTCCCTTTCTCTAGGAGGTGGATGAAAAAGGACCTTGCTGTGATTTATGTCCTAGAGTGCTCTGCCTATGTTTTCCTCTAAGAGTTTGATAGTGTCTGGCCTTACATTTAGGTCTTTAATCCATTTTGAGTTTATTTTGGTGTATGGTGTTAGGGAGTGTTCTAATTTCATTCTTTTACATGTAGCTGTCCAGTTTTCCCAGCACCACTTATTGAAGAGGCTGTCTTTGCTCCACTGTATATTCTTGCCTCCTTTATCAAAGATAAGGTGACCATATGTGTGTGGGTTTAACTCTGGGCTTTCTATCCTGTTCCATTGATCTATCTTTCTGTTTTTGTGCCAGTACCATAGTGTCTTGATTACTGTAGCTTTGTAGTATAGTCTGAAGTCAGGGTGCCTGATTCCTCCAGCTCCATTTTTCTTTCTCAGCATTGCTTTGGTTATTCGGGGTCTTTTGTGTTTCCATACAAATTGTGAATTTTTTTGTTCTAGCTCTGTGAAAAATGCCATTGGTAGTTTGATAGGGATTGTGTTGAATCTGTAGATTGCTTTGTGTAGTACAGTCATTTTCACAATGTTGATTCTTCCAATCCAAGAACATGGTATATCTCTCTGTTTGTTTGTATCATCTTTAATTTCTTTCATCAGTCTCTTATAGTTTTCTGCATACAGGTCTTTGTCTCCCTTGGTAGGTTTATTACTAGGTATTTTATTCTTTTTGTTACAGTGGTAAATGGGAGTGTTTCCTTAATTTCTCTTTCAGATTTTTCATCATTACTGTATAGGAATGCAAGAGATTTCTGGGCATTAATTTTGTATCCTGCTACTTTACCAAATTCATTGATCAGCTCTAGTAGTTTTCTGGTAGCATCTTTAGGATTCTGTATGGATAGTGTCATGTCAGCTGCAAACAGTGACAGCTTTACTTCTTCTTTTCCAATTTGGATTCCTTTTATTTCTTTTTCTTCTCTGATTGCTGTGGCTAAAACTTCCAAAATTATGTTGAATAATAGTGGTGAGAGTGGACAACCTTGTCTTGTTCCTGTTCTTAGAGGAAATGGTTTCAGTTTTCACCACTGAGAATGATGTTGGCTGTGGGTTTCTCATATATGGCCTTTATTATATTGAGGAAAGTTCCCTCTATGCCTACTTTCTGGAGGGTTTTTATCATAAATGGGTGTTGAATTTTGTCAAAAGCTTTTTCTGCATCTATTGAGATGATCATATGGTTTTTATCCTCCAATTTGTTAATATGGTGTATCACATTGATTGATTTGCATATATTGAAGAATCCTTGCATTCCTGGGATAAACCCCAGTTATCATGGTGTATGATCCTTTTAATGTGCTGTTGGGTTCTGTTTGCTAGTATTTTGTTGAGGACTTTTGCATCTGTGTTCATTAGTGACATTGGCCTGTAGTTTTCTTTCTTTGTGACATCTTTGTCTGGTTTTGGTATCAGGGTGATGGTGGCCTCATAGAATGAGTTTGGGAGTGTTCCTCTCTCTGCTGTATTTTGGAAGAGTTTGAGAAGTATAGGTGTTATCTCTTCTCGAAATGTTTGATAGATTCGCCTGTGAAGCCATCTGGTCCTGGGCTTTTGTTTGTTGGAAGATTTTTCATCACAGTCTCAATTTCAGCGCTTGTGATTGATCTGTTTATATTTTCTATTTCTTTCTGGTTCAGTCTCAGAAGGTTGTACTTTTCTAAGAACTTGTCCGTTTCTTTCAGGTTGTCCATTTTATTGGCATATAGTTGCTTGTAGTAATCTTTCATGATCCTTTGTATTTCTGCAGTGTCAGTTGTTACTTCTCCTTTTCCATTTCTAATTCTATTGATTTGAGTCTTCTCCCCTTTTTTCTTGATGAGTCTGGCTAATGGGTTATCAATTTTGTTTATCTTCTCAAAGAACCAGCTTTTAGTTTTATTGATCTTTGCTCTTTTTTCCTTCGTTTCTTTTTCATTTACTTCTGATCTGAACTTTATGATTTCTTTCCTTCTGCTAACATTGGGTTATTTTTTGTTCTTCTTTCTCTAATTGCTTTAGGTGTAAGGTTAGTTTGTTTATTTGAGATGTTTCTTGTTTCTTGAGGTGGCTTGTATTGCCATAAACTTCCCTCTTAGAACTGCTTTTGCTGCATCCTATAGGTTTTGGATCATCGTATTTTCATTGTAATTTGTCTCTAGGTATTTTTTAATTTCTTCTTTGATTTCTTCATTGATCTCTTGGTTATTTAGTAGTGTATTGTTTAACCTCCATGTGTTTGTATTGTTTACAGATATTTTCCTGTAATTGATATCTAGTCTCAGAGCATTGTGGTCAGAAAAGATACTTGATACAATTTCAATTTTCTTAAATTTACCAAGGCTTGATTTGTGACCCAAGATATGATCTATCCGGGAGAATGTTCCGTGAGCACTTGAGAAGTACGTGTATTCTGTTGTTTATGGATGGAATGTCCTATAAATATCAATTAAGTCCATCTTGTTTAATGTATCATTTAAAGCTTGTGTTTCCTTATTTATTTTCATTTTGGATGATCTGTTCATTGGTGAAAGTGGGGTGTTAAAGTCCCCTACTATGACTGTGTTACTGTCGATATTCCCTTTTATGGCTGTTAGCATTTGCCTTATGTATTGAGGTGCTCCTATGTTGGGTGCATAAATATTTACAATTGTTGTATCTTCTTGGCTTGATCCCTTGATCATTATGTAGTGTCCTTCTTTGTCTCATGTAATACTCTTTATTTTAAAGTCTATTTCGTCTGATATGAGAATTGCTCCTCCAGCTTTCTTTTGATTTCCATTTGCATGGAATATCTTTTTCCATCCCCTCACTTTCAGTCTGTATGTGTCCCTAGGTCTGAAGTGGGACTCTTGTAGACAGCATATATATGGGTCTTGTTTTTGTGTCCATTGAGCCAGTCTAAGTCTTTGGTTGGAGCATTTAATCCATTTACATTTAAGGTAATTATCGATATGTTATGTTCCTTTTACCATTTTCTTAATTGTTTTGGGTTTGTTATTGTAGGTCTTTTCCTTCTCTTGTGTTTCCTGCCTAGAGAAGTTCTGTCAGCATTTGTTGTGAAGCTGGTTTGGTGGTGCTGAATTCTCTTAGCTTTTGCTTGTCTGTAAAAGTTTTAATTTCTCCATTGTATCTCAGTGAGATCTTTGCTGGGTAGAGTAATCTTGGTTGTAGGTTTTCCCTTTCGTCATTTTAAATATGTCCTGCCACTCCATTCTTGCTTGCAGAGTTTCTGCTGAAAGATCAGCTGTTAACCTTATGGGGATTCCCTTGTATGTTATTTGTTGTTTTTCCCTTGCTGTTTTTAATATTTTTTCTTCGTACTTAATTTTTGGTAATTTGATTAATATGTGTTGGCATGTTTCTCCTTGGATTTATCCTGTATGGAACTCTCTGTGCTTCCTGGACTTGATTAACTATTTCCTTTCCCATATTAGGGAAGTTTTCTACTATAATCTCTTCAAATATTTTCTCCATCCCTTTCTTTTTCTCTTCTTCTTCTGGGACCCCTATAATTCGAGTGTTGGTGCATTTAATGTTGTCCCAGAGCTCTTGAAAGTGTCCTCAATTCTTTACATTCTTTTTCTTTATTCTGCTCTGAAGTAGTTATTTCCACAATTTTTTTTTTTTTTTTTTGCCGTACACAGGCCTCTCACTGTTGTGGCCTCTCCTGTTGTGGAGCACAGGCTCTGGACGCACAGGCTCAGTGGCCATGGCTCACAGGCCCAGCTGCTCCGTGGCATCTGGGATCTTCCCGAATTGGGGCATGAACCCGTGTCCCCTGCATTGGCAGGTGGACTCTCAACCACTGTGCCACCAGGGAAGCCCTATTTCCACTATTTTATCTTCCAGGTCACTTATCTGTTCTTCTGCCTCAGTTATTCTGCTATCGATTTCTTCTAGAGAATTTTTAATTTCATTTATTGTGTTGTTCATCATTGTTTGTGTGCTCTTTAGTTCTTCTATGTCCTTGTTAAACATTTCTTATATTTTCTCCATTCTATTTCCAAGATTTTGGATCATCTTTACTATCATTACTCTGAATTCTTTTTCAGGTAGACTGCCTATTTCCTGTTTATTTGTTAGGTCTGGTGTGTTTTTACCTTGCTCCTTCATCTGCTGTGTGTTTCTCTGTCTTCTCATTTTGCTTAACTTACTGTGTTTGGGGTCTCCTTTTCGCAGGCTGCAGGTTCATAGTTCCTATTGTTTTTGGTGCCTGCCCCCAGTGGCTAAGGTTAGTTCAATGGGTTGTGTATGTTTCCTGGTGGAGGGGACTGGTGCCTGTGTTCTGGTGGATGAGGCTGGACCTTGTCTTTCTGGTGTATAGGACCATGTCCGGTGATGTGTTTTGGGGTGTCTGTGACCTATTATGATATTAGGCAGCCTCTCTGCTAATGGGTGGGGTTGTGTTCCTGTCTTGTTAGTTGTTTGGCATAGGGTGTCAGCACTGTAGTTTTCTGGTCGTTGAGTGGAGCTGGGTCTTAATGTTGAGATGGAGATCTCTGGGAGAGTTTTTGCAGTTTGATATTCCATGGAGCCGGGAGGTCTTTGGAGGACCAATATCCTGAACCCAGCTTTCCCACCTCAGAGGCACAGGCTTGACACCTGGCCGGAGCACCAAGACCTTGTCAGCCACACAGCTCAAAGTATAAGGGGGAGAAAAAAAAGAAAGAATAAAATAAAGTTATTAAAATAAAAAATTATTATAGATTAAACAAATTAAAAATAATAAAAAATGGAAAAAAAGAAAAAAACAGAAATAAGAGAGCAAACAAACCAAAGAACAAATCCACCAATGATAACAAGCACTAAAAACTATAGTAAAAGAAAAAAAATGGACAGAGAGAACCCTAGGACCTAGAAATGGTAAAAGCAAAGTTATAATGACAAAATCACACAAAGAAGCAAACACACACTCACAAAAAGAGAAAAAGGAAAAAAATATATATATCTTTTGGGAAGTCTGAGGTCTTCTGCCTGTGTTCATAGGAGTTGTTCCACATGTAGATGTATTTCTGATGTATTTGTGGGGAGGAAGATGATCTCCACATCTTACTCCTCCGCCATCTTGAACGTCATTCTATTCTATTCTATTCTATTCTTCTATTCAATTCTATTCCATTCCACTCTGTTCTTTCAATTAAGAAGAGCTGCTGGCCATTACGCATTACTCTGATATGATAGACCACTAATGTGTTACAACTGGTGGTTTGTAAAACACTGTAATCTAGAGCATTTGGCATTGGGTCACAATATGAAAATTGTCCATTTGTTTTTAATTCAGCATGGCTGGAAAGTGATTAAAAGGCATTAATAAAAATCTCTGCTCCCTGATCCGTCCACTTTCTGATCTAACGAATCATCCTTTAAAAATCACTCTGAACTTCATGAAGGGACATCCTCCTTTCTCTTACTTGGCTGAATGGGAGTCAAGAGGACCAGCTCTTCTCCGAGCTCTGCCACTAACTGTGAGACCCTGCACAGGACCCACCTCAGCCTCTTTTCTCTAGTGTGTAAAATAATAATATTATTAACAGTTAAGATGTTTCTAGTGACTATGTGCTAGTCACTATTCTAAGTGTTTTATGTGCATGAGTTCATTGACTCCTCACTGTAAATCTGTGAGTGAGATGCTGTGTTTGCCACGTTATAGCTGTGGAAGTCAAGCCCAGAAGAGGTTTTGCTAAGGTCTACGTGCTGAGGCTGTAGACCTGCAACGGGAGAGCCAGGATTTGTGCCTGGGCAGCCTGTACCATTATTTTACACCACCTATTTGGGGCTCATTAAAATAGGTGATCTCCCAGGTCTTCCTCGAATCTGACTTTCTGTGTTTCTCCTTGTCATGGTGGTTGGGAGTTTCTCAAAGATTCAAATTAACCTCCTTGTAGCTTTTTGGAAAAGGTCTGTGATATATGGCCCTAGAGCATTATTACTTCTATAAGATAAACCCCAACCAATGTTTCTTATTCTAGGAAGAGGTGTCTGTGTGTTTGTGTGTGTGTGTGTGTGTGTGCACGCATAGGTGGTCAGGGAACATGGAAGGCAGGGAAGCTGGTAAAATCACCCAAGCAGGTTTCTTACTTCATCCTTCACATCCATACCCCTGATGTCCACATCAGGGGCTTGGTAGAAGCAGGTATCATGAAACTGTAACTATTACTGCTAAAAGCAGATGTAGAGAGGACATAGGGAGGCCTGCCTTTCTGATGGGGCCTGTGCCTGTGCAGGAAGTAGGAGGTTAGGAAACACAGGCAGTGTCTGAAGGATCCAGGACACCAAGTGTCAACACAACGGCCAGGTGTGTGCTCAGGGGTGATGGGAGACGAAGTTAGGGCTGGGCTGCAGCAGGCCTTGAATGCCGGGAGAAACTAAGATGCTTATAGAAGAGACCTTTAGCAGCTAAAATCATAATTTCAGGTATTATTGTGTTACACTCCGAAAGCATTATTCTGGGCAAATTGGGCACTACCTAATGTTGCTAAAATATGAGCTAACTTCTAAGAGAGGGTGAAGCAATCCCCAGCAGCCATTTGAACCTTGAAAGAAATGCAGCAAGGGAATCATAGTGTTGGCTCTGCCCAATCATAAAAATGCATCTCACAGGGAAGGAATCCATATTTATTTGATGCTCTATTTAAACAAATATCAAATAATAAAATCCTCATGGAAGAGACAGGGTTCTCCCTCCCAACCCTTTCAGGACCACTGTGGGAAAATAAATCTGTCAAGGGTCACGTTTAAATAAAGGGAATGTAGATTAGTTTCACGTGGTAAGGTTTTTGGTTTTTTTAAAGAGGAAAATATAAGGGTTAATTCATTTGGTGCTTTAATTCGGATCAATGTGAAAGGAAAGGTTTTTTTTTTTTTTTTTTTTTGCCGTACGCGGGCCTCGCTGTGGCTTCTCCCGTTGCGGAGCACAGGCTCCGAACGCGCAGGCTCAGCGGCCCAGCCGCTCACGCGGCATGTGGGATCTTCCCGGACCGGGGCACGAACCCGTGTCCCCAGCATCGGCAGGCGGACTCTCAACCACTGCGCCACCAGGATAACCCGATAAGAAAGTTTTAAAACGTGCTTCAGTCCGCAATGGCAGCTAGTTAAAGGAGAAAACTAGAAAGAGTGAGTGATGGAATGAGGAAGAGTAAAACAAAAGGCAGGGAGAAAGAGAAGGTGGCGGGGATGAAAAGAGAGACTCAGGCACCAGGAGTGGAGACAGAGAGAGTCGATCACTGAGCTGGGCAGGAAGAGCTCAGGGTGAAAGGGGTTGTGATCCGAAAGTCTCAAAGAGGCAGGAGTGGAAATAACTGAAGGCAAAGTGAAATGATCTTATTTAACGACAAAAAAAAAAAAAAAAAAGAGGAATTTAAGAATGTTCCCATGATATAGTTGAAGAGGTGAAGAAGGGCTGGATTTTAATCCAAAAAAACGAATACGATTTTCCATTTGACGTTTGTGTAGATAGGTATAAATCCCCTCTTGGTTACTCGTATTAACAGGCTCTGTGTAAAGCGGTTAAAAGCTAAAATTGTCTACAAAACTATCTAGAAAGTTTTAAGCATACTATTTTACAAATGGGCATTTCTTGAATTGTTTTATTAAATCTTTGTACTTTTTTATAGTGGTAAAATATACTCAACAAAAAAGGGACCATTTTAGCCATTTTTAAGTGTACAATTCAGTGGCATTAAGTACATTCACATTGTTGCACAACCATCCCCATCATCCAACTCCAGAACTTTTGCATCTTCTCAGGTTGAAACTTTTTATCCATTAAACACTAACTGGCCATTCCCCATTTCCCCCAGCCTCTGGCAACCTCTATTCTATTTTCTGTCTCTGTGCTTTGTTTTTTAAGACCAATTCATTATAAGTTGTAGCTGTGGCATTTCATAATCGTAGCATTTGAGAAGCAAAGTCATGGAGGGAAAGCTTTTTGAGGAAAGGTAGGGCTTACACTGATTTTCAACTCTTAAATCCCATATTTATTAATTTCCAAATGAAGTTTCCACCATTTCTCACATTTAAAGTGTTCATTCAATTAATTCTAAATGAATAGGCAACAAATTTGTCTTTATTTTTAGTGATTCCTAGGAATGGATACATTGAAGTATTTTCAAAAAGGACATGAAATTAAATTGTCATTACACCAAATCATTTCTATTTGACTAGAATCTATTGAAACTAGTTAGTGTAAGCTCATGCCCTAAATATTAAGAAAACATGAAATTGTTTCTATAATGATTGGGAAAGCATTCGCCACTTTTGATGGAGTAGTTAACCGTTCTTTGCCATTTCTATTACAAGTAAAGTCTGGGATATTAACAAACAGACAAGAGAGCAATAACCAACAGATACTGCAATCATTTAGCTAATTCTACTTAGAGTTCTGAAGCAAGAATAGATTATGATACATTGATAATAAACGTGACATTCTCAGCACATGTAAGTAAGCCCTGAATTTGAGAACATCTGTTTTCTCAGAGCCCTAGTAAATACACTTTTAACAGAGATCTCATGTAAAGTAGCCATATGCTTATAATTATCCAAATATTGTAGATCCCCTGTGTGAAACTTCACATCTTCATTGCTTCTATTTTAATGTTGACAAAGTTGGTAGTAATTTTTAAAACCAAGTCTGATCCTAAACAAGAAAGACAATTTCCTATGTAATTATAATTTTCTATGCAAGATTTGGCAAAGATCAAATTGTTCATAGAATTTAATCATCTTTACTCTCGTAAGCATCCTAGATGCTCATTTGAGAATTCACTTTGCTCAATTTAAGTATCCCAATAGCTACTAGCGAACTGCAATGTGTTTTTAATCTAGATGATTTGGACAAACATAAAACATGTCGAATCATTATAGAAGAAAAGTGTTGCCACAGATTCACAATGAAATACAGTAAAAGCTCACTATGTCAAACAAATTTAGCCTTTTTTAGAGAAGTTACTTAACAAAAGAAGTTCTTAAGAGAATATGAGAGCTGGTTAGATCGAAGTTTTAAAATGTAATTCCAGAGCGAAAACATAAAGATTGAGAAATAGTAAAATTACCAGGGAATTATCTGATATTTAAAAAATCCAAATGGTTGAGTAATTCATGGTCACCGTACTTACATACATCTGTAATAAGAATTTACATAAGTTGTTGTATATAATCTGCATAAAACCCCAGAGGGACGTATTTTTACCTCCATCTGAGGTGCCAAACCTAAAAGTAGAAGGTTTTGAGTTCATATAGCTAAGAAGTGACAGAGTTGGGATTCTAGTCATCTGCTCTAAACCCCTCCTCTTTCATTGGCATCCATGGTATACAAGGAGTCTACAGTCTGCTTCATCCTGATATGGCTTTTGTCTCCTTTCCAGGTTCGAAACGGGCCCAGCTCTTTTTATTTTTAGAAATCTGGCCAGATTAGCCACAATTTAACCTGATATGACTAGGCGATTAAATACACCTTGTTTGCACGGGGAATGAAAATTATTTGCTCGTTAGGAATGAGAATCATTCATTTAAGAATAAAGTTGTATACTGTGCGTTTCCTTTACAACTTTCCCTCAAAAGTCAAAGCATTTCTTGAAGTTCTTGGCAGGTAGCTTGTCCCTATTTCATGGTGAAGACCAATGGTTCTCAAACTTCAGCCTGCATTAGAATCCGCTCAAGGGCTTGTTAAAGTATAGATTTCTGGGCCCCAGTTTCTGATCCCGTAGATCTGGGGTGAGGCCTAAGAATCTGCATTTCTAATAAATTTCCCGGTGATGTTGAGGCAGCTGGTCCAGGGGCCACCCTTCAAGAACCACTGGTGTTGGCAAACTACACCATGGCTGGATATCTGCGTGCCCCGTGGTGCAACCAAACAAGGAGAACAGTGATTTGGTCGTTTTGACACCCCTGGTGAGTCTTCATGCTTCTTTCAATACCCAGAACTGGAACTCGAATTCCCTGTCAAACTCAGTACCATCACACTGGTGCCAGGCATGGGGCTGACCTACCGAAAGTCTGAGTCACACCTATTCAGCTGATAGAGTGGGGAAACAGAAGCCCAGAGAGGTTATATGTGTTATATTATCGGGCACAAACTCTTCATTCCATTTCATTTAACTTGTCTGTGAAGCAACCTGAGAAAGAATGGGAGTACCAAAGCAAACAGAGCAAGGGGCATAATAGGTCTCAATATTACATTGGGGAAGCAGGAGGAATTAGGCGCTGGTACCTCCCAGGCTAAGTTGTGAAGGAGCAGCTTTATCTTCACGTGCACCCTTTCCTAAGAGCCCTTTTTTTTTTGCCTCTTCCTCTGCCTCTCCAGGGCAGTCCTCACCTTTCTTCCTGTCGCTCAGGACTCCATTCGTTTTTCACCCTTGACCCCTTTCGAGGAAGATTACTCAGTACTCCAAGCGTTTTTTTCTTTTATGAGGGACTTTTTCTTGCAGATGAAGTTGTATGAAAAGGTCAAAAACATACAGCAGGGCTGCTCAGCTTGGAGAAAGTGTGGGACACAGGAACCTCACCTGGTAGGTTTCCTCCTCATTCCTCTTGCTGAAAGTTCTAGAAGCTCAAAGAAACAGACTTTTAAACCCACTGCTCTACTCCTTTTTGTCCTTAGCCTTCTTTTAATCAACACCTGCCAATCTTAAGTCTCATTTCTCTTGGACCATATAGGTGTCAACTAGTTAATGTTCTCAGGTTATCAGTTTGTCAATTTATTCGGAATAGTATAATAGTGGTAGTAAAGTATGAATAGGGATCATACCCAAGAACATTTTTGTTTTAACTGGGACCTTATGAAAACAGTACTGCAAACTAAAGAAATGATTTCATTTGTGCAAATTTCAGGTGTTAGACTACTTTCCTAGGATATATTTCCAGAGACTTGACAGAATGGTTATGTCATACTAAAAGTTAAATTATTATTTATTTATTTATTTTAATTGAAGTATAGTTGATTTACAATGTTGTGTTAATTTCTGCGGTACAGCAAAGTGATTCAGTTATACACATATATACATTCTTTTTTATATTCTTTTCCATTAGGGTTTATCATAGGATATTGAATATAGTTCCCTGTGCTCTACAGTAGGACCTTGTTGTTTATCCATTCTATATATGTATCCTTAGTTTGCATCTGCTAACCCCAAACTCCCACTCCATCCCTTCCCCACCCTGAGATAAACTCTTTTATTTATCTAAGAGAATCTTCTCTCCCTGGGTTAGTATGAAATAATGCTTTGAAGACAACAACAGAACAGATTTCACAGAGCAAGGGCAATTCTGTTTGCTTTTGGTCCTGTATCTCTGGGCAGGTAGAGCTCTCTTTATGGAAGTTTTGTGGCCAAATGCTACACACATCTTATATATGACTCTCTTATTTCTCAAACTAATGTTAATATAGGTGTCACTATTCCTTGCTCATCTCCCAAGCCCCTGAAAACTTTCCCGCGTCCAGCCGTTTTGGTTCTCCAAGGGTAATTCCCTCAGCGTCCACAGGAGGGCAGGACACACCATACTGCACAGTTGTCTGCATTTCCTTCTATTTGGGGGGAAAAAGATCTAACCATGAAAAGAATGCAAGTTAAGTTGCTAAAGGTGCCTACACCAGACCTTCTCATTTCAGCTCAAGAACTTTTCACCCTTTTTGATATTCTTCATAGATGAAACAGCTGAAGAAATTCCAAGAGAATCTAAGACTGGACTGAAAATTTCTATAGCATTATTTCAAATTCTCAAAACATTCTGAGAAGGTCTAAAGGCAGATTTTGACTCGTAGTTTGCTCTCGTATCTTTGTTTTTACAACACACATACCCACAGAGCAAAGGCCTTGGTGTGTCCTTGTTAACATTGGGGTGGATTCCTATTTGAGGCATATCTATGAGGGAGGAAGAGGTACGGCTTTATACATGACTGGGGATCATTGTCATAATATTTGAAATATGAAATGCTTTTTAGTACAGGGAAAGCATTGGATTAAGTGTCAGAAAGACTTGCCTCCTGGTTGTGAATAGATTCCTGACTGGCTTGCGACCTTGGGCCCCGTCCACCGAGTTTGTGCATCTGCTCACCTGTGACATGAAGACTGCAGCGCTTTCAGGCAAAGGAGAGCCAACACCTTCCTTGCTTGGACTTGAGGCTGGTAGCAATGAAGGAGGAGAATATCTGCCCCAGGGGAATCCTGACGGAGGGAGGACAGACCACATCTTCTGTGGTTCCTGTCCTAGTGTCATTTACTCTTACCCATGACTCCATCCAGTGTGCTAAGTGCTCCTAAGCCACAGCAAATAGGCTCATTACTTTGCTTCCTGTTTACTGATAACTTGTGGCAGATAATAATTGCCGTGGGCCAAAAGAAGAGAGAACAGACAGGACTGCAGTTGCAGGCAGGAAGCCTTCTTATTGGCTGGGGGCTCTGAAACCGTGAATCACCATTAACTAGACTCCATACTGATAGAAATTAAAATACTGATAACACAAACCACAAGGGTTCGTGTCCCCAAGGGAAGGGATGGAGACAGACCACAAGGAGGAAGCCTCTCCTGGATGACACCTGAAAAGCAGACATACAGAGCTTGCAGGCCAGGCCAGAGCAGACCATGTGCCTCCTAGGGGTGACAGGTAGGCGGAAGGGGAAATGTTGCTTCTTCAAGTGAGAAAAGAGGGGTTTCGAGTTTGTGGTTTGGCAGAGTTGTGGAAGACCTGCAGAGGGGGCAGAAGGGCACAGAGGAGAGCTGTCTAAGAAAACAGCCTTGGCAGTAATACAAAACCAAACCAAAAAATGAAAAGAAGGACGAGCAGACATGCTTTGGACATAATGTTAAGTGACAAGGGGAGGGTACGACATAGCATCAAAGACAGAGACAGATTGGAAGGGGACCCATAAAGGCAAACACATTTTGGTCTCTTGTAGTGGCAAAAATCTGAAAAACAATCTTTTTGTTCAGTTCCATTTCCTTTTATGTCGTTAAGTTAGTAAAAACAAACTATTTTAAAGCATAGAGAGAGGAAGGAAGAAAAGGTTATGGTAAAGCAGCTTTGAGTCTAAAGTCTCAGAACTTGACAATCGTGAAACCAAAACTGGGGACATAAGTAGGCGTGGGATAAGGCCAGAAGGGACACCCATGGAGGAGATTGAGAGGAGAGAAGCTGGCTCAATAGCCCAGCAGTTAAGAGCTCAGACTCTGCAGCAGTGTGAGCTTGGGCCTCAGTTTCTCTATCTGTAAAATGGGGATAATCCAATCCTTATCACGTAAGGTTGTTTTGAAGATTAAAGGAAACAAGGTCTCTTGGGTGTTTGACATTACCTGGGGGAGGCCAGTGCCAAGACCTTAAGGAAGTTCCGGAATGAAGGGAGCAAGGAAGCAAAACTGCCTCTTCCTGCAGTCAGGTGAGGCAGTTTCTGCAGAAGGAATGAAATAGCAAAAGGGGGAAGGGGGAAGAAAGTGAGAGGGTGGGGAGTATGGAGACTGGGAACACACACACAAAGCAGTGTGGGGAAGGAAACCACCTGAGAGCAAATAAAATCATAAAGAAAAGCAAACGCAATAAAATAGGGATATTGGCTCGGAGATGATTTCTCTTTGCTGGAGAGGGAAGAGCACTGGGTCTGGAGTCTGAGCCCTAGGGTCTGTTTCTGGCTGCACATCCTTTTGGCTGAGTGTCCTTGGAAAAGTCATTTATCCCCTCTCAGACTTTGTTTAAATCTGTGAAAGTGAAAATAGGAAGGCCAACATCACAGAAGGGCTGGGGGTGATTCAAGGAGATCTTTTTACGGTTGGTGGCTGAGCACCCAATAAATGCAAGGGGAAACTCGACGTCCACAGCGTTAGGGCAAGGAGCATGGCGGTAGAGAAGCAGCCCTCCGTCTCGTCTTCCAGCCTTCAGGCCGAGGAATGAGTGAGGCAGTAGGCGGGGAAGACAGGCACGGAGAATCTGGGGACAGATAAAGGAAACTCGTGATGGGGCGAGGCTGGGCTGAAGAGAAACAGATTGGGGGAGAGCTGCAAAGGGAGGGGTCCACTGAAAGGGGAGGGGGGAGTCCGGGGAGGGAGAGGGTGGGAAGGCCGAGAGAGATGGGAGGGCAGTGTGAGAAGAAAAGCAGGCTGGGGAAAGAGGGATTGGAATGCAGAAGGAACTTGGGGAAGGAGGAAGTATTGAAGGCGGGAGGGAAAGAAGAGAGGGAAAATGGGGATGCCGTGGAGGCGGGGGCCAGGCCGCGAGAGGGAAGAGCATCCGGGGAACAGATGGAGGAGAAAAGAATCGGCTAAATCCAGCGTCAGAAGAGGTTGGGGACTGCGAGAAGAGAGGCTGGGGCCTTCAGGAGAGCGCAGCAGCTTTTAGCATCCATCCAGACTCTAAAGACTCGTGGCCTTTGCCTGACCTCGAGGGTCGGGAACAGACGCCCTGTCTTTGTGGAGAGCGGTACCCCACCGAGAGCATGGGGCTGTTCTGGGCCAGGCCCTACGCCGGGCGCGCGGCGAGGCTTCCCTGGCCCTGGGCTGGCCCTTGAGGGGAGCGATCGACTGGCCTGGAGGTTGGGGCCGAGGAAGGAAGGTACCACCGCCCGGAGCCGGCGCGCAGTCGGCTGCTGAGGCGCCTGCTCCGAGCTGTCCCTGGGGGGCGCCGCCGCCGCTTCCCTCCTCCGGGGCCGCACGCTCCCAGCAAAGTGGAGGAGGCTGGGGAAGACCGAGAGCCTGCGGAGCGCTACGGAGGGACCGAGCTTCGAACAGTGCTAGGGGGCCTCTGGCGCTGCGGATGCCCCTGGCTTCCTCGCTGCCGGGCGGCCTCGCCCGCCTACCCCTGCCCGGCGCTCCTGGCCCGCTCTGCGCGCACCGCCTGGCAACCCCGCGCGCGTCCCGCGGGGGCGCTGCGTCCCCCTGCCACCCCGGCCCACAGCGGCCCCTCTCCCCCACACCTCCAGCCCGCACCACCCGGCCTCTCCTCCCACCCTCGGCTCCCCTCCCTCCCTCTCCTCCTCCCCTCCCCTCCCGGCGAGGGGCGGGAGGGGGCGTGGCAGGGCCGGGGTTTGTGTGGCTGGGACCCGGCTCCTCGCACTCCGAGTCCGCCCGAGGAGCCGGGCCCCGGCCGCTGTCCAGCCGCTCCGCGCCCCTCGCGACCCGCGCCGCCGCCTCTCGGGGACCCGCTCGCCATGGATACCCCCAGGGTCCTGCTCTCGGCCGTCTTCCTCATCAGTTTCCTGTGGGATTTGCCCGGTTTCCAGCAAGCTTCCATCTCATCCTCCTCGTCGTCCACCCAGCTGGGCTCCGCCAAGGGAATGCGAAGCCGCAAGGAAGGGAAGATGCCGCGGGCGTCGCGAGAGAGTGCCACGGCCCGGGCGCCCCTGGGGCGGCAGGAGCCACAGCCGAGGCCGCAGGAGGAGCCCCGGCGGCGGCCGCCACAGCAGCCCGAGGCTCAGGAGCCTCCGGGCAGGGGCCCGCGCGTGGTGCCCCACGAGTACATGCTGTCAATCTACAGGACTTACTCCATTGCCGAGAAGTTGGGCATCAATGCCAGCTTTTTCCAGTCTTCCAAGTCGGCTAATACGATCACTAGCTTTGTAGACAGGGGACTAGGTAAGTGGCAAGACGCCCGACTCCTTTCTCCCTGGAGCTCCGCAGCCAGGGCACAGCTCCGGCTCTGGCAGGAGGCTGCATTTGTGAATTCCGTTCTCGTTCTGGATACCTCCCCCTTTCTTTTCTTAAACAGTTTTTCTCAAGCCTAAGTAAGTTTCCGAATGCGGCTGCAGATTTTATTCCAGTAGGCAATCCTCCCTGCCTCGCTTTCTTCTTTCCCTTCCTTCCTTTCTCTCTCCCTTCCTTCCTTCTTCCTCTTGCCTTTTGCAGAAAGGAGCGTGGCGGCTGCACGTCTGGTGGCTGGTGGAGGAAACGTGGAGGGCGGGAGGTGGCGGGCAAATGACCGGGGCTGGAGAGGGGTCGCGACGGGGACTGGGAACCCGTGGCAAGGGGTCACTGGTTGTACCGGGTGCGCGGTCCAAGGCCGGGCTGCCGTGGCGGACCGAGCGGCTCAGGGGCCTGAGTGAGCGCTGGAAAGCCCCGAGCTCCCATCCGCTCCGGGAAAAGCCGGCAGAAGAGACTTCCACGGTCGAAGAAGCAAGTCCGCGATTGGCGTCTGGCAGTGCCCTGGCCCAGCCGCTGCCCGGGTACCCGGCTCGTCCCCGCGCTTGACGTGGGGATGGTCAGCCGCGTAGGAACCCCGCGCCCTCGGGCTTTTTTGTTTTTTGCTCCTGCAGCGCGCTCTCGGCCACTCCGGGGCCTCAACAGAGTCATTTCTGAAGAGGCAGCGGCAGCAACTGGCAGGGCGGGCCGAGGGCACGGGCAAGTGAGCTAAATTTGGGGGTTTGTTGGTACTTAGCTCACACGGGTGCCTGGGTGTGCTCGTTCACCTTTCTGAGCCAGGCAACTCTCCTGTCTCTGCGCTTCTACCAGGGGCCCCGTCTTTGGTCCCCTCTGTGGGCGCGGGTGCATGTGTGGGTGTCTGCGGAAACCCCTGCGCCCCCTCCTTGCCACCTGCGTTGGTCTGCAGCCTTGGAGAGAACCTCGCGCTGCAGGCGCCGGGAACTCAGTTCCTAAAGAGAAGAGACAATACCGTAGAAGGAGGCAGTAAGGAAGGGAGAAAAAGCAAAGGAAGGGCAAACGGGAGGTAGGGGACGAGAAGAAAGGACGGAGGAGATAAAAGAGATTTGGGCATCTATCCACTCCGCCACCCTGCCCGGACTTAGCTCCTCGACTCGGACGCCTTCCCTGCCTCCCACTTCCAGGTCAGTGAAAGGGGGGTCGCCCAGGAACCGGCGATCACGGGGGTTCGGACTGGGAGGGCTGCCCTGCCCCGACTGCCTTGGGGGCGCTTGCGCGCCCTCGAAGCTTTACAGAGCAGGCTAACGGCCCCGAGCCTCGGGCTCTTCCCAGGCTTCAGCCCCCGAGCCCCCTCCCTTGCAGCCGCCTTCCTTGCGGGCATGGGTCTTGCCCACGCTCGGTTCGCGGCTGCAGCCCGAGGTCAGCGAGGTTCACGAGCTGCTGAAAAGTCTGGGCGGCAAATTAACGCCAGGTATTTTATGGTGATTTTACAACTGCTAAAGTCACCCTGGCAAATACAAGTGGCTTCTTCGTACCGCTGCACCTGGGGCCCCGGCCTCCCTGCTGCCAGCGCAGCTCGCCTTCTCCCCACCTCCACCCCTTTCCCTGCCTCTGTTGTTTCTCTCCCTCCAAATCTTCTGTTTATCGTTCGCCTTCTCTAATACCATAATCGAAGGCTACCCTAGACTTGCCTAGTCGAGAGAGTAAGGAAGCACAGAGAAAAGTACTCTAGAGGCCTTTCCCCAAGGGAAGAAACCCCGCAGGCCCAGGGTGGCGGGCGGTTGGGCGCGCATTTTCTTCTCCCCACGGGAAGTGGCCAGAACCTCCGCCCCTCCCCCAAGCGGACACCCCCTAACTCGTAAGCTGCGCCCTGTGAGTTTGGCACGGGACCAAGGGACCCTGCGGGCGGCTGGGAGGCGTCTACCGAAGCCTGCGGCGTTGGGGCAAGTGTGGGAGGTCTCTGGGGGCTCCAGGTCCGGCGCAGAGGCTGGCTCGCTTCACCCTGGCTCGCGCTGCAGCAGCCTGTCCGCGGGCACCGCGCTGGGCGCCCCCGGGGCGCCGGAGGTAGGGAGGGGACTGGCTGCGCGCCCAGGTTGGGGGGGTGGGCCCTCAGTTCCCTAGCCAAGCTCTCTAGGCTAGCCGAACCGAGATCCAGACGTCCGGCTTCCACTCCCGAACGCGGTCCCCCGCCGGAGGAGGCGCGTCGTGACCACCTGGACCGCAGCTTCAAAGGCGCGGTCTCCTCCACGCCCTCCGGTTCCCAGAAAACGCGAAGAAAGGTAGTTAGTTGACCGCGAAGGCTGTGCGGCTGGTAGCACGCCGCGCTGGGTCGAAGGAGTGCGAAGCCGCGGGCTGGAGGGCGCGCGCAGAGGAGGGGGTGTGTTGCGGGCCACAGCCCAAGCTTGATAAAGGGAAAGCCTCACTTTCTCTCTCACTGATTTTGATTTGATGTGTCACCGGCGGTGACCTCGGGCTGGACCTTCCGGGGCTTGCTTAGCATCGGGCCCCTGATTGGAGTGTTTCAACTCAGCGATCTAATTGAGGGTTCATGTCATAACACATCAAATGCTGTCTAGTCTCCCGTGATGGAAGGGACCCGCCAGCCGCGCATCCCGACTCCTGGCGAGGACTTCCGCCCCTCTCACGTGGGGACTCTTAAACCGCGCCAGACCTTCCAGCATCCCCTCCCCCAGCCGTGGAAGGCAGGACAAGGAGGTAAGAGCGGCGGCCAGCTGAGAGCTGGGCCAGCCGCGTTAACTTGGCGCCTTGCCTTGGGGATGTTTAAATCGCCGCCGAGTGTGGCAGGCTTGGCTTCGAGAAGCAGGGGTCCCTCAGGGGGAGGAGCAAAGAAAACGGAAGGAGTCCTGAAATCCTCTCGTGAGGCATGAACTACTTACGTACAGTACAGTATTTGTAAAAAGCCTTCCTCACCCGGGGACCCCGGAACCCCAGAAATTACACCTAAAGCTTGCGTTTAAGACAGGGAGAGCGGGGTAAACTCTGTCCATTGTGAATGAATGAAGAGCGCTTTAGGTCTATAAAGACTGCGTGTTCTGTAATGCCTCAGCCCGTGCCTCCTTCTCCCAAGCCCCATGAGGAGGACACCTTATTGCAAGTTAAAAAAAAAAAGCGTCCCCCCTTTCGGTTCGCTCTCCAAACAACTAGGGGTAATCATAATAACTAAGATATATTGACATGTTGAGCACTTACTGTGTACCAAGTACTGGGCTAACATTTGTTACATGAATTATTTCATTTAATTTTAACAACACCCCCCCAACCACCGGGAAGAAAGTGCTACAGTCCCTGATTTACAGGTCAATTAAGGAAGACAGAGAGGTTAAGCAAATTGTTCAAGGTCACACAGCTAGTGAGAGCTGAAGCACATATCCAGTTCTAGCCCCTGCATATTTACCTGTGGCACTACATGGGTAGGGTGAGGGTGAGGAGGTTTCTAAAGGATGGTGGCAAGACACAGAAATGGAAGAAGTTGACAGATTTCTCACCCCGTCTGATATTCCTCTGTGATCTCTTTATGACCCAGTTAGGAGTTGGAGTGAAACTTTGGATTCAGGGGTCTAAAAGTGTGCTGTGCCTTGATTCTTCTTTGTACTCCCTGTAAAACGCACAAGCTGCCTTATCCTTGACCTTTAAAAATGCCTCCATATTGTGCTTTCAAGATGATTTTGGATCCATAAAGATGAGAAAGTGTGTGAATGTTTGTGTTGGTGCAGCCATAGCATCAGGATGGACCAGGTTGGATATAGAGAAGTTACAGTTAGCACCTGATAGAACTCATTACAAGACCACCAGTACAGGAGGCTTGGATCTCTAACCCTGGGGCCCTGGAAAGGCAGACAATGAGAGCTCCTATGAATTCAACACGGCTGTAAGATAGAGGGGGAGGGAGAGAGAAGCAAAACTTGGACTTCAGTTTATGTAGTGAGAAGCGCCATGTAATTCCAACAAGGGAGACAAAAAAAAGCCTCTTAAGGATGAAGAAACCAAAATGGATCTAAGAATATTGCTGTGAGTTAGGTTTCCAGATGATTTTGAAATAAGAATTCTCTTTAAATATTTGTTGTTATTGTTACAATAGCACTCTCAGAAAGGAGGCAGCAGGGAACAGATAAAAAACAAAAACACCAAAACACACACACACACACACACACACACACACAAAAGCCCAAACGAGATCGGAACATCCTTGAGGAATTTGACACCCTAGAAATGAACCTCGGGAGAGTTTGCCGCGGATTGTTTGTTGGCTTCTAGGTTTACCTTCTGGGTCGCGATTGCCAAGGGGGCAGGGCAGGACAGCTAACGGGGAGGACATTCTAAGAGCGGCATAGTTCCTTCCTGATTGAAGTTCGTCTGGTGTGGCATGTTTATGCAAAACAGCGTGTTTCTGGGTGGACCTGGGCCGCAGAGTGGTGCAATCAACGCAGTGGTGCTTTTGCCCGGACCCTGTTGTCGTTGGCAAACGGAAAATGAAATATAAGCAGGGAAGCATTTTAATGGGGACGGAGGGAATTCACAACTGTTAATTATTTGGTGACCTTGTATTCGATTTGTTTGAGTCCCTTATAAAAACACTAATGCAGACCAGACGGCCAAGCGAGGAAGCCGGCAGAAGTTTCCAATCTAGGCTTTATTTCCCCGGAAAGAGGGAACAGCCTTGGGAAAGGATTGCTGAGCTTTTAAGTACGTGCGTGTGAGGACGCGCCGGTGTGAGCACCGCGCGGGGTTTGCATCGCCATCCACGTTCAGGATCCTGCTCAAACCTGGTGAACTGGCAGGTCCTATAAGAATCCCGGGGTCAGGAAAGGAAGCCTTAAACCATAAGTTTGTTCTGCTCTTCTGGTTGGAATGATTAAAACATTTTTCAGGCCACAAACCAAACCCTTAGCCATTGGCTTGTTGTTAAATAGCAGTTAATGTCACTCCCACCCCTAAGGCCTTAAGGGTTGCCTTACAAAGGCTGCCTTAGCAAGAAGCTAAAAACACCTAGTGTCTTCTGCAGCGAGAGTGCAAGAAGCGCCGGAATTCTGGGGCGGGCTTCCTTGGCAGGGGAGACTAATCTGAGAAGGACACTGAGCTTTTTCCTGGCGCGGGAGGCTCTCGAGCTCTGGGAGTTTGCGCGGTAGAGTTGCTGGTGGGGGAGGGGATCGAAAAACGTGCTCAAACATCCTTGTCGTTTCTGCACATTAAAAAAAAAAAAAAAAATTACCTAAGCCACAACCCACGACAGGCTTTGGGAATCCCTTCCCGCGCAAACTGAATCAAGACCTGAAACCTCCCCCTTACGACCAGAGGGGATGCGTGTCGCCTGGACCCGCGGGGAACGCAGAGCGTTGCATTGATGGAGGCCCTAGTGCAACTCGCTTTTTCCCAGCTGGAGTTCTCGGGGTTCTGGCGGCTCACCTCCTTGAAATTGGTGACGTCTTTCTGGGGCGGCGTGGGGAGAGGGAGAAGGGAACTGAACAGAGAGGTGGGGGAAAGATGGTTTGATAGAAATAGGGCAGAACGAAAACTTTCGTTTCCTGCCAGGACTTCTGCTTGCATCAAACTACCCAGAGCAAATTCACAATAATCCCTGGGGACTTTTGAGTCAAGTGAAGGACAGTAGTTCGATAACTCTTAGGGTAGGGAATAACCCTGGTCAAGCGATGCTCTCTGGACCCGGGAAGGGCTCCGAACCGAGGCCGCGAGGTGTGGCAAACAGGAATGTGGATCCACAGCGCCACTTCTTTGCTTGGCATCTACCACCTCCCTCAAGCCCCCATCCCCCGCCCTTAAAGCCTGGCTGTTTATTTTTAAGCTCAATGTCGGCTAAATGGTGTCTCCTGTTTACAGGAATTAAATAGGTCCTCGTCGGCCTAATGGGTTCCAGGGTTGCTGTTCCTTGCCCTCCAGGACAGTCAATTAACGCTGCTGGGGGCCGAGGGTTGGGTGCGCTGGGAGTGGGCGGGCGGCGCTGACCAGCGTTAGCAGAGAGGCGCGCGCTGCGCAGCGAGCGGCCCGGGCGCCTGGGGGCGGGGCAGGGTTTAGGGACCCTATAGTGGGCTTGCAGTGGAGAAGAAGGGCGGGCCTCTGGCCCCGGCTGGCGCGGGTCTGGCTGCTGGAGCGGAGGGGAAAGCAAGAGCAGAGGGTTGGCTTTGGGGTCTGTCAGGGCTGGTTTACCCGTCCCCCTTACCCCCTAAATAACGTAGGAACCGAAGAGAACCCGTGCGCCTGTTTTGCAAATCTGGCTTCCAGGCAAGTTGGTCCAGTTCCGATCCCACTTCCCAGCTGACCGACGCTCCCACCCCCAGTGGGGAGGGAAATTGAACGATGCTAGACTATGGCCCATAACTACCACCACGAATCTTATTTTGCTAGGACGTTATTTCGGGAGTCAGCCCGAGATGAACACAGTGGAGCTGAGTTGCCGCGATCCCTTCCTCAGAAGCTGCGTCCGGCCCAGCACTTTAAAGAACACATCACTGAGGTTTCTCCTGCGCGGGACCCCTTGACACCGAGGGTCCAATATCCTGACCACACGCCAGTCTGAGCCCGTCTCCCCACCTGCAACCTCAGAACTGGTCGGGGAGGGGAAACAACATAAAATGGGAACCTTTTCTTCTACTTTTCATCTCCAAGCTCTCAAGTCAAAAGGCTGCGATCATGTTCTAGCCCAAAGGGCGGTTTCAGGGCTGTGATACCCTCCCCGCTGGGCCTGGGTTGCTCCCCTGGGTTCCCAGGTGACCCTACAGGTCGACATTGCAGGGAGGGCGACCTCGGGTAAATCAGCCAGGTCCGGGCCCTGCTCCAGAGGTTCCAAGAGAAGGCAGCGACCTGCAGGGATGCCGCAGCCAAGGACGCCAGGCAAAAGCCTGCTTGGCTGCAGCGGAAAGGTGGGGAGAGAGGCTCCAGCGTGAGGGGTGTCACCGGCTTCTATTTGGATTTCATCTGCAGTGGTGTCAAATTAAGATTTGGGCCACTGTGGTCAAGAGCCCAGGGTGGGATGCCAGTGAAAAGAGTCGCCTGGTGAAGTGTCCTTGATCTGGGCTTTGCGTCTCTGTCTCTTGAGCCCCTGAGAGGCCATGAGAGTTCGCACCAAGTGCGTGGAAACTACTTTGTAAATGAATCTGTTTCGTCCTAGAAAGACAAAAGGAGTCTCTTGGAGGCGACTTCGGACTCCTGCTGGGGGTGCCCAGCTCCCAGAGCTCAGAGTAGAGGGCTGGCCCATCTGCCAGAGAGCTGCGTTACTGGAGTCTGTGCTGCGGCTCCCTAGGAGCGTGGAGTTGTTCCCAGTCGGGTGGAAATCGGGGTTCCCCTTCTCTCCCCCTCCCAGCCTCACTGGTTTGCCGCTGGCTGAGTCAGAACTTGCTGTGGGAACTTTGAGGTTTCTCTGTGGGATCCAGGCAGGCCACCAGACTCGATGAATTCTGTGTGGTTTGCAAGCCCAGGCTCGAGACAGGGAGGAAGGTAGGGATCCGCCAGGCTTTGGAAAGAGGGTGGAAAAGTCCTCTGTGGAGGACTTCCCTCGGGCCTTTCTGGTCTTTGAAAGGAGGAAAGAAGCTGGGAAATTCAGGACAAGCTATTGGGGCAAACACTGGGGAAGCCAAGAGACCTAGAAAGAAGTGGGGCGGTGACTGTATGGTGGGAGAGGCTTCTGTGGAACTGCGATGCCGCCGCCCCTGACACCGCAGCCCGAGGGGTCATTCACTGCTACCACCCTGCTCTCCTCCAACCTGCAGGCTGAAAAACATAGGGAACACCCCCCCCCGCACCCTACAATGGCTCCGTGGACAGTTCCTGCCCACAAGGATGCCAGTGGAGAAGTGGGACAGGTGGGGCAAGGAGATCAGCCACCAGGCCTCTCGGGGCTGCGGCTGCCCGGAGCCAAAGGGGTTCTCACATGGGCTAACCCCAGAGGAGGGACCCTGCAAGGAGGGCCCTGTCCTTGACGAGGTTCTGACTGGAGGTCGTTTGTTGACTTGGCATTGTGGGAGGGACCAGAGCAATGGATAAGGCCTGGGGAATGAGAAGGAGCAAGGTGATGGGGGTGAAGCTGAAACCCCTATGGGCCTGGCCCTTTGCTGGAAGCCCTTGCTTCTCTCTTAACCCCTCTGCCCAGCACCTTTCCTCCACTCACTTCTGCAAATCCTGTGGAAAGAACTGAATTGCATCTCCTCAAAGAAGGCCAAGAGGAGGACACGTGTATCTTCCCCCTACCTGGCCCCCTACCTGGCCGTAGGTAGTTACAGTAATATTGGCTGCATTCACTGGACGCTTCTGTCTGTCATGCACAGCCTGCTCTGGTTACCTCGACTCTGATCTTTACAATGACTCTGCAAAGTGGGGGTCATTCTCCCATTTTCCAGATGAGATATATGAGGCTGGGAAAGATTGTGTGACCCAGTCCATCCAAGGCCACCCAGCCAATAAGTTACAGGGCAGGACTCAAATCTATGCCTCTCACACTCAGGACTCCTATGCTCATTCCATGTTGTCAGTAGTAACTAACATTTGCACACATCTTCAGATGTCTTTCCTACTCTATCTCATTTGCCACCCTTCCCTCAGTGACTTTGAGCTGGCCTTATATTCTCATTTTGCAGATGAGAAAATTGTTGCCTTGGAAATTCTCCTTCAAAAGTCCAATTGTTGGCATCCCTTCAATTCTGCCGATTAGGAAGTGATTGACACTTGGAGATCAGGGATTGATGCCCTCCCCAAATTCATAGGCAGCATGAAAGAACCGGAGCCTTCTCAGGGTTTCTACCAGACACAAAGATCAGGGTCTGGGATGTCCAGGGTGGTGGCACAGATACTGGAACCAGACTGCTGCATCTACCTCTATCTTGGACAAGTTACCTTGAGCTCTTTGTGTTTTAGTTTTGTGATCTGTAACATAATAATGATATCTTTTCTTTTTTCCATAGGTCGTTTTGAAGCTTAAACGACTTATTATAAGTTTAGAATTTAGATCATGCCCAGCACATAGTAAGGACTTACCCCAGTGTTTGCTGTTATGATCACACTGGATGTCAGCAAAAACACCCCAGAAAGGCTGAATTGTGTGGGTGGTATCCTGATTCTGCACCTCAGGGGGATGCTCAGCAGTTTGCAAGACTCAGATCTCAGTGGAGGCAGGGCGCAGGACAAGAGTACGGGGGGATGCCCAGGAGATCACTGTCCCAGAAGAGGGTCATAGTTGGAGCACAAATTACTCAGAGACCTTCATACCTCAGAGGAGACAGGGCTGGTGGCTCATTTTTACTCACCCAGTACACCTGACTCTATTTCCAACTTGTGGACTTTGTGGCACCTCAGGGCGCCCTCAGGGCTTAGGGACCTGAGAAGAAGTGACTCCAAACCTAGCTATGAATTCCCTGCTCGGAGGTCTTCTTACTTCCAGTAAAGGAAAAAAGAATTCCTGGCAGAACCCAGCTCCCTTTGTGTTGACGGCGTTGGTGATGGATGTGTGTCTGGTGTCCTCCCTCCCTCTTTGCTCCACCGCCAAATGAGAACCCTGCAAGAGGGGCGTGGCCTCAGGTCTGAGGGCCTCGGTTGGAATAAAGGCCTTCAAATAGTGTCCCTGCCAAGCTGCAAGTCATTGGGCAAGTGAAGACGCCTCTTGGAGCCCGCTCCGTCACCTGTAAAAGAGTGTAACAGTACGACGGGCCTCGGACACTCTCGGTGAGGATTCACGGACGGAGGCCACCCAAACCCTGAGCCCAGCACAAAAGCATGCCCAGAAGCATTCAGGGATGCTTTTGAGGATGGGGGAAAGGCTGAGCTGCAGACATCTGGAGTTTCCTTTGCGAAGACGGGTGATTATACGCCCCTCCTCCATCCCCACCTAGGGGAGTAGGGGTGGGAGAGGGCCGTTTCATCTCGGCTTTCTGAGCCGCAGCCCTTCGCTGGGGGATGTGCCTTCGGAGGACGTGCGGCGGGACGCGTGGTGGGGCGGCGGGTGGAGGTGTGTGAGGCCCGGCCAGGCGCCCACGAGTGGCCGCTCAGGTCACGGCGAATTCAGAGGACGCGAGCGGAACACGCGCTTAGCAGCATTGGGGAGCCCAGGGTCTGGGCGCGAAGGGCCTTGGGGGTCGGGCGAGCTGGAGCTCGGGGGAGCCCTCGGGGCCAGCGAGTGACACACAGTTCAAACAGGACTCTCAAGAGGGACCTCAAGCTGCGTACGTATCTCAAGACGTCTTGGGGAAAATGCAGTGCGCGGCCTTTCCGCCCCAAACCGAAGGACGATTCGGGTTTTCGGAAGCCATCTGCAGCGGGGCGCGGGGGAGCCGCCCCCAGCTGGAGGAGCGCGTGTGGGCGGCGAGGCTCGGGTCCTGCCACTGAGCAACCGTAACCCTTACGCCGCCTTCCTGGGGCGCGTTTCCTGTGGTGCGGTTCCTGGGGTGTCCGGACTTAGGCGCCGCGGGCATCCTTTTCTTTACGATCTGGTGTTTGCTTCGTAGCTTCCTCCAGCCACGTAGCTTTCTAAGCCAGTTTCCTCATTTAAAATGGGCGTGATAGTCCCTACGTTGAAGTGATTCGTTCTCGTTCCCTTATTTGCTTTCCTTTAAAATTTTTATTTTATTTTTTAATCAATTCCACACCAAACGTATATGTTTGAGGTGCTCCTAAACTTTAACCGACTTGCCCTTAACTCAAAAAAGGCTGACCTATTTATGAAGAATTTTCTTCAAATATGAAGGTGGTTTGTTCTCTTCTCTCCGTCCCTCCTTCCTCTGCCCACCCACCAGAGCAAGCTGATAAGCACAAATCCAGCGATTAAAACTTGAAGGGTCGCTATGTCTAACACTCAGCAAACCCTGAATTAACCTGGGTGTAAGCCAAGCTGTAACAGACCAGGTTGATACAGATAAAAAGCAAAAAAGATAGCTCTCATGATTTATTACTGATCAATTTCAATTTAAAGGCCTGAAGCGTAAGATTGACTTCCAGGATGTAAGAAGGTGCCACCAACAGATTCTGAAATGAAAACTACCTGTTTCTAGGCAAGAGGATGGGAGAGAGTGTCACTTGATGACATCAGCTCTCCTCTATACAGGACTTAACGGGAGAGGAGGCTTGTGGGAGAGGGTGTGAAGAACTGGCTTCGTACCCACAGATGGCCATGGCAGCAGGGCCAGGCCTTGTGATGCCAGGTCAGCAGGCAAAGTGTCTGCAGGGTCACAGTGGATGGTGTGTGCACTCCCCAGGTTGGATGCCTCCTCTGGGCTATTTCTGTGACGCATGCCTCCAGAGCAGGTCCAGACAGGTGGAGAATGTGATCTGTAGGGGAGCAGCACAGAGCAGCCACACTCATGCGTTAGAGGTTCTGGAGACCCAGTGAGAGTACATGTGGCTGAAAGAGTGAAAAAATGTGGAGGTGGCTGTGAGGGGCTGGAAGGAACAGGGAGCAATAGGGACTTGGTTCTGGTGAGCATTGCCTTAGATCCTGTCTTGGGCCCAGTGCTTTGGGGCCCTAGGGCCCTGTTTTGTTCTCAGCTCCCATGGTGCCCTCCCCACTTGGTGGGGAATCTGAAGAGTCAATGAAATGTGCTTATCTAGATTCGTGGTTCTTATAGTGGGGTCCCTAACCAGCAGAATCAACATCTCCTGGGAACTGAGGAGAAATGCAAATTCTGGGCTCTGCTACAAACCTCTGGGGCTCAAGAGAATTTGCATTTCTAACAAGTTCCTGTATAATGCTGATGACGCAGATTTAGGGACCACGGCAGGTTCACTGGCTTTGAGAGCTACTGCTCTAGTCTGGTACCTGAGCCAGAGCTCTTGCTCAAATAGCCCTGAGCCCACTTCCAGGGCCTGGGCAGCTTCTTCTTTGGGTCTGTCCTCCTAAGGGTGTGTCACATCGCTGATGTGTGCCCCTGTAGCCTGGGAAGCTTGGAGCTGTGGGCAAGGGCGTCCACATCCACGCGGGTAAGACCCCTCGAACTGTGGAATGGAGCCGGGATGGGAAGAAAAGAGAGCAGGATACAGGCTGAAGCCTCATTTGCACTTTTTCCCCCGAGCCCTGGAAAGAGCTTGCTAGAAAAATCATGTGAGATCCCAAGGCTGCAGAACCAGTGGAGCCCTCTTTTTACAGATGCTTTCCTCTGTTTTGACCACTCTCGAGGACTAGAGAAATGTGACTCAGCTGTGCAGACCATTTATTAGCCCACACTTTAAAAAAAAGAATGAAAACAAAAGCTGGCTGATTTCTCCGTGTTGCATGAGAGAGAAATAAATAAATCATCCTTTACACCTGCCTAATGCTCTCCAACCAGTGACAAACTGTCTCAAGAGTTATATAAGCAGAGATGGAAATGATTTCCTAAAGGAGCCCAGGTTTTATTCCTAGCAAGCCCTGAAAATACAGTTGGGACTGTATCCTCCATCCCCTGTACCGTGGTCACTCCTGGTTGCCTCAGCTCCAGGACTTGGACTCTAATGGACAGGCAGTGGGGCTTACAGGCTAAATGCTCCAACTCTGAAATTAAACGGACCTAGGTTTGGGTCCCAATACCACCATTTATTAGTTGTGAGACTTTGGTAATTATTTTCTCCAAGCCTTGGTTTTCCTATCCGTAAAATTGGAACAATATGAGTACCTACCTTGCAGAACTGATCTGTGCTCATAGATAAAGGATGAAAAATACGGCAGCCCTCACGACATTTAGCTGGTGCAGCAAGTGCCTTAGGTTTGTCCCTCTCACCACATCCTCAGTTTTGGGGGGGAGAGAAATATGAGAGCCAGGAAAGTGAAGCCTCAGGCAATAGGTCCAGAGATCTGGGTGGTGGTTGAAGGTTGTCAGACACAGGTTTCTTTAAAGGAGGAGAAGAAAGTGTGCTGAATTCCCACTGATTTTAATGTGCCCTGGTCGGTTTGAAGGTCTTGGCTTCCATAAATCAACTGCCTCTAGCAGCTTTTCCCTTTTCACCTCTCTAACCCTTCCCACAGCTCCGTCTCAGGTCGGGACTTGTGTGTTAGAGTGAGGCAGCCGTCCGGCGGTCAGCCCAGAGTGGGAACTGGGTGTGGCTGAGGCTCCAGATCCAGTGCCCTGGGGCTACATCTGGACAGGCAGTGAGGGTCGGACCTGGGACCCGGTGACACATTTACTATTGAAATCTACCCAAACTTTACTAGCTTCTGGGGAAAGCTAGGGGCTTTGGGGATTTTTGTATTTGCTGGGTTGTAAATATTTTATGAGAAGGCAGCCCAAGAAAATCTGGTTAGCTTTCCGCCTTGCACACTGAAGTGGGGTTGGCTTCATGCACAAATGTGTCAAAAAAGAAGTCCAGTCCAGTTTTGCCTGGGTCCCCAAGAATTCGCCTTGGATTTAAAAGCCTCTTATTGTTCCCCCTCCTTGTGTCCCCATTCTTTCTCTCAGTGGTAACCAAAAATTTTATCTTCAGGATTAGTTGCAAAGCAAGAAGATTTCAGATTGGGTGGGTGGGGGAGGGGAGAATGTCACTGTGTGTGTGTGTGTGTGTGTGTGTGTGTGTGTGTGTGTGTGTGTGTGTGTGTGGCTCAGGTTTTCTCCTTACTGATATATTTATTTCTCATTGGCTGCAGGATCTTCTCAATGGATAGAGGCCTTGTGTTTGTGTTGGTTCATTTGCCCCTCTGCAGAATTCTGAAAGCCTCCCTGCTCTTTTGTTTGTTAACTGGCTGATGAATTTTAGAAAGAAAGAAATCACATTGCAGCTCCTCATTGTGTCAACTTTGTCCTGGGCCTAAACGCACCAGCAAAACTGCCTGCTGGGCGGCATCTTCTCCCAGACCCGTGGGTCTCAGCTAGGGCTGCACCTTCAAGTCAACTAGGAGCTTAAAAAAACCAAAGCTAACAAACCGCAACAAAGGTCCAATATCCAGGCCCTGTCCTCAGATATTGATTCAGTTGGCTGAAGCATACCCTGGCGCTGGTAATTTCAAAATTCTCTAGGTGGTAGACTGAGAATGACTGCTCTAGATGTTTCCCACTTACTGACCAGCGTGTATCCTAGGTCGAGCAGGCCTGTAGTCGTTGCGGTGAGCCAAATGGACAGGACAGGGTCCTAGCTCCTATGGGCTGTTGGAGAGGGGGGGGCTTATGCTGGGAAAGACAGACCACTAAGGAGACAAATATAAACGAGGTCATTGTAGATAGTGCTAAGTGCCGTGAAGATAATAAACCAGGGTCCCGTGATAGTGACCGAGGGAGGCTACTTTAGATCCGGGTGGTCGAGCATGGCCTTTCGGAGGAGGTGACATTTGAACCGGGACGTGAATGATGAGAATGAGCCAGCCGAGAGGAGGTCTGGGGGAATGCGGGCCGGGCTGCGACCACAAAGGGCACATTAGTGGTTACATAGGCTCCTGGGGGAAAACCCGGGAGGCCGCCGCCGCGGCCGCCACTCCAGCAGCCACCGACTTCCGCCCAGGGAGTCCCGGGCTGAAGGGGAGGAGGGGGCCGCCCTGGTGCCCTCCCCTTCTTTGCCGCGCACCGCCGGGCGGGGAGGCGGGGTGGTCAGCCCCGGGCGGGCCGAGCTGGACCTTTACCGGCCTGTCCCGTTCCCTCCCCGCCCTTTTCCTCCCAGGGGCGGCCGCGGAGCACCGGGCTGATCTCCCTCTTAAGTGAAACTGACTGTAATTATTTTTTATCTCGCAGACGATCTCTCGCACACTCCTCTCCGGAGACAGAAGTATTTGTTTGATGTGTCCACGCTCTCAGACAAAGAAGAGCTGGTGGGCGCGGAGCTGCGGCTCTTTCGCCAGGCGCCCGCAGCGCCCTGGGGGCCGCCGGCCGGGCCGCTCCAAGTGCAGCTCTTCCCCTGCCTGTCGCCCCTGCTGCTGGACGCGCGGACCCTGGACCCGCAGGGGGCGCCCCGGCCCGGCTGGGAAGTCTTCGACGTGTGGCAGGTCCTGCGCCACCAACCCCGGGAGCAGCTGTGCTTGGAGCTGCGGGTCGCGTGGGGCGAGCAGGGTGCCGGCGAGGCCGAGGCGCGCGCGCCGGGGCTCCAGCAGCCACCGCCCCCGGACCTGCGGAGTCTGGGCTTCGGCCGGAGGGTGCGGACCCCCCAGGAGCGCGCCCTGCTCGTGGTGTTCACCCGATCCCAGCGCAAGAACCTGTTCGCCGAGATGCGCGAGCAGCTGGGCTCGGCCGAGGTTGCGGGCCCGGGCGCGGACGCCGAGGGGTCGTGGCCGCCGCCGTCGGGCACCCCAGACGCCGGGTCTTGGCTGCCCTCGCCCGGCCGCCGGCGGCGGCGCACAGCTTTCGCCAGCCGCCACGGCAAGCGGCACGGCAAGAAGTCGAGGCTGCGCTGCAGCAAGAAGCCCCTGCACGTGAACTTCAAGGAGCTGGGCTGGGACGACTGGATTATCGCGCCCCTGGAGTACGAGGCCTACCACTGCGAAGGCGTGTGCGACTTCCCGTTGCGCTCGCACCTGGAGCCCACCAACCACGCCATCATCCAGACGCTGATGAACTCCATGGACCCCGGCTCTACCCCGCCCAGCTGCTGCGTGCCCACCAAACTGACTCCCATCAGCATCCTGTACATCGACGCGGGCAATAACGTGGTCTACAAGCAGTACGAGGACATGGTGGTGGAGTCCTGCGGCTGCAGGTAGCGGCGCCTTCCCTGCCGCCTTGGCCCGGGGCCGCTGGGGAGGCCTGACTGCAGAGGGGCGGAGGAGGAGCTAGCCTTGGACGAGGCAGAGAGTGGGGCAACAGCCAGGGCTTTCAGCCGGGTGGGAGACCAGGGAGTTCCGCCTTTCCAGAACCTTCCACCTGCCAGCCCAGAGGGAGCGACGGATTTTCACACCTTGCCCGGCCACCCTGGAGAAACAAGCCAAGGAGGATTTCTTTAGTTTTTGTCTTTATTATTGTGGCTTTGGATTTCCTTGTGTGTCTCCTAGGTTTTGATGGGAGGTGAGGGCAGGGGAGACGCATACCTGGTTCTCAACTGCTCCAAGGATTGAAAAATTAATAGTTTAAGAAGGGAAACTGGGGGGAAGAATCACCTTTGACCACATCTCGGTCTGATTGTTTGCTACCTGTGTAAAGAAGGTGGGGTCTTTCTGGCCATGTTGTAGCCTGTGCCTTGTCCCCTCGCCCTTCCCCCCAACAAAAAGTGTTAAGGTAGAGAAATAGGAAAGCCAGGAGGGGTCCTGCCATTAGAAGAGCTTTGCAAGAGGTGGGCCCAAGTGGGCCTTTTCCCGCTTGATTGTATACCCAGCTCTGCCCTGGCCTCTGTCCGCATAGGGAAATGGCAACCTGCATCTCACTCCAGGGGGCTCAGGTCACTGCCATTACTATTGCTTTTTCTGGGGGAAAAGGGAGCTGGTATGGATGGAATGACAAGAATGAGTCCGAGTGGAACCCCCTAAAGGATAATGAGAAACCACAAGGCTTGCCTGTAAGGGACTGACATAGAGGTGCCTTAGCCCAGGCTGGAGGTAACCTGTGGAAAAGCCCTTCCTCAAGTCTGTTTCTCATTGATTTCTTTGGACAGAATTTGCCAAAATTCAGACATCCCCTTTGAAGGGGAAGGTGATTTCCCATTTAAGCAAAAAATGGGTAGGGCTGGGGAACTGTAGAACTAAGTTAAGAGTTGCAGAGGATGGGAAAATGACCCAAGAAAAGGGAGGGTGAAGTCAGGAGGGAAGGTGGTTCCCCCCTCCTCACCAAGGATGGGGATAGAGGGACAGGCCAGGAGCAGGGAGGAGAGGGATGAAAGGAGACACAAGCCCCTGGCTCCAAAGGTTCTTTAGAATCTTTGTTCCCTCCCCTCTCTCTGACATTCCTGAAAGATTACCAGCCAGCAATAGCCCAGGGCTCCCCCAAAAGAATTGTTTCAGATTGTAATTACCAGCTAGGCAATGTTTTTAAAACTTAGTCATGAGAAACTGTGAAAAGAGCAAAGTGTTACATTGAGCTTGAGGTGGGAGACGACCGGGACGGATGGTGAGGAAGGAGGCAGGGATGGAATTCATCTTCCGGAAGCAGGAGAGAGCAGAGCACAAGCTAAATACCCATCCCCAGATTGCCAAAAACATGAACTTTCCCCCAGCCTGCACCAGTATTATTTTCAAACATTGTCCATAAGTAGGCCCTTTGAAGAGTTAGCTTCCTTCTCATCTTTGACCATTAAATGGTTTAAACAAGGGAACTTGTACCAACCATTACAAAAAGTTTTTGTTTTTCCTAAGTGGTTTTGCTCTCTCTTGATCTAAACCTGTTGCTTGTTTGGTTCAGAGAACTACAAACTGTCCAAGAAAGGGTGAGACTGATAATAAATGCTAATATAAAACGCTAAGTGAAAGAAAAAAAAGACTTGGCCAGGAGAAATAATTTAAAATGCACATTTGCTTTGGATGCACTGTTGTTCTGTTAAGGCTGTATATATTTGTTTATTTAAGGTGACTGAAAGTGCAAAGAGGAAATGGACAGCATGCAATTCATCTTAATGTACAAAACGTTATATGCACTCAAATGTTATAATTTCTAATATTTTTAAAGTTTATATTCGAGTTGTACAAAGTTAAGCATTCATCAGATATTTCATTCTTTCATAATGTTATCATTTTCTTAAATATTATTACAAAATTTTAAGTCTGTCTAATGGAGAGTTTTTTTTTTTTAACTGTCTACCTCACTATAATACAAATATTTACGACACGAAAGTTACCAGAGGTCAATTAATATTCAAAACATTTTTTACAGTACACTTTTCCTGGATGATACTCAATCGAATACTGTATTATTAAATTCATTTTCCCCCTTAATAAATCAGCCTGGTTTATATGGATCTATTTAAGAAAAATCATCTTCTCAAGGAATTACCTACCGTCAGTGGTATTTTGGTCCAGTATGGGACTGAATGTCTGAAAAGGCACTGAGGATTATTTTGAAATCCGTCATTCAGAACATTAGAGTTTTTCCTCACAACTCTTCCATAACTCTCTTTTCATGAAATTTTCATTCACCAGATTAAAGCCAAATCCTTGTCAACTATTAGAACAGTGTTTATAAGCCTGTAACTCATTCCAACATCTCAAGAGCCCAAATAGGAACTGGATTATTTCTTAGTTTCTTTAATGTTGAAAAAAGTTGTAAGGTAACTAGGCCAGCCAAGATGTCCATAATTACCATTTACATTATGCCTTAGCGGGAGCAGAAGATATGAAATGTTGTTCTATTTGTTCACTTGCCATAAATTAGGGAGCCCGTGTACAAGTGTTAAGTCTGAGTGCTCACTCTATGTCAAGCATGATGCTGTCCGGGCATTATCTCATTTAAACTCCTCAGCAACTCCACGAAATAGGTATTATTATAATCCCCATTTTACAGATGAGGAAACTGAGATGTGGCGAGTTTAAGTAGCCTGCCAGTGGTAGTTAGGATTTAAACGTAGTTCTTTCAGACTCTAGAGCCTGAAGAATTAACCACTATACAATTCTGCCCTGAGACATCTACCTGCTCTCTAACTGGTCCCTAAATGTCAGTGTGGAGAATTTGCAGTTAGCCACTATTATTGGGCGTGGCCAATTGGAGGAGGAGTTGCTGCTCCAGGGGCCACCAGCATTGCCTGAAGTTTTGGAATAAGTGAATTATGATTGCTGGGATAAGGAAGCTGAAAAATGCGTATGGATTGCAAAGCTCTGGGAGTTCTCAGCTTAGGGCTTGCTTCTGCAGATGCGTGGTTTAGGTCATTGCTGGGCTCCTGTAGCTTCTCTGCAGTTTTCTGGAACTGCCTTGGGTGTGGTTTTTGTGAGTTTTGATTATCAAAATACTGGTCAATTTACAGACAGGTTATGTTTCAATAGACGTTGTAAGTGGGCTGTTTAGAACTGAGAAACATTTTCCTTTGGAAACAGTGTTTGTTTGAGTTTCCAGGTCATTTTGCAAAAGCTTTATTTACCCCAGTGGAACTTCTTAACAAAGCAAGTTTGACCAATGGGTTTTGGGTACAGATAATCACCTGGGAGAGCAAAAAAGAAGTTCTTTCTCTTTCCTGGGTGGAGGCTCTTTTTGAAATAGTTGAAAATTCTTTGCATTTTTCCATCACTTTTTCTATACCCATCACCCAAGTCCCTCGACCTCCCAACTGCCCTGAGGACTCCCAGCCCTGCCCCTTAACATGCCCCCATTCCAGAGATTTCCTTTCTCTACACAGATATTTCCATCCCCAAAGTTATTTTCCTCTCTTTCCTCCATCAGAAAGTTTATTTCTTAACTCAGATGTTAGAAAAAACACAATCTGGTTGAATTACATGAAGATGTAAATATCTCTAAGCTCCTTAACCTTGGGGACATTTGCAGTTTAAGAAAAAAATCTTGCTTAACTCAGATCTCTTGTGAGTGATGTGGAAGTCAATATAGGAGGACTCAACACTCAGGCCACACACAATTTTGAGTTGTATGTGAACTAAGCACTAATGACACAGGATAAATGAAGACACTTACCAATGTGAAATTTTTTGCTGTCCACTGGGGAACATTTTGTGCAATAAAGAGACTATTTGTAGCTAACTTGTTTAAAAATTAATATCCAACGTATTAAAGCAAAACGTTTAATAACTTAGTTTTTTCCTAAAGCTCGTTAAGTTTAATGAATGTAGGTCCCGTAAAGCTTTTTTTTTTGCCCTTGTTTTGTTTATCGCTATATTCTTAGCATCCAGAATTAGTGCCGAACACATGGCATACGCTCAATAAATATGTTGAATGAATAAATTTACAAATCCTATTTTACTTGTAAATCTAGTAATTTTAACAAGAATTTTTAAGGGAACTTTTGATTCCTGTCTGTTCAGCTCAAGTTGAGTGGAACAACCTCCCTGAATCAACCAGCTCTCGTTACAAACCTGGCTAATAAACTTCTATTAAATATCATACATTGATTTTGTCAATCTAATATATTCTTTTTTTTTTTTTGTAAAGTCCTGCACATTTCTCTAACAGGAAAAATCTCCCCATGTACTTAAACTATTCCAGGTAAAGCTAATCAATTAGACCTCTAAGGATGATGATTCTTAAGTTCTATTAAGCATTTCCATACTGCTTGCTTATACTGTTTGATTTAACACTGGGAATCTAAAGTTAACTACTTAGTTGCCTGTTTAAATTGATGTCAGAAGGCTAACCTGTTAGATACCTTACTAAACCACATTTTCTTAAAACATGCACACATTTAAAATATCAAATATATATAGGTTGTCTCAATGATTAAAAAACACTATTTTTGAACTTAATACAAAAGTGTTAATAATTTGGATTTGATTTACTTAATCTTTGTACTCTATTCCAAAGTTTCTTTGGGTTAAAAACACTAACCCACTACTGACAAAGTATAGTTTCACAAGCAAGGTGGGGAGACCATGTCAACAGACTGTGGCTGCAAATCTACCAGAGGCTTTGGTTGAGAAAGGAGATGGATTCTCCCTGGGATTCTGGCCAAAATTCCAACTCCCTTTTAATAGTCACTGTACCAACAGGAATTCCAGACCCATATCTTTTATGAGTTGGTCTCTCCTGGGTTCAAGAGAGGCTGTTAACGCATCTTTCCTTCTAATTTGGGTAAATTGAATTCTATGCTCCCCATTAAGATTGTGACTAACTTTCTTCATTAATTAACTGGATTTCACATTTGTTTAATGACCTTAGGACATTTCCTTGTTTTCACCTTTGGCTTTAAAATTACTTTACTGCCACTTTATTGAATTATTCTACCCTTACATAGTTCTTCCACAACCTTTTCCAACTTTATCATCAAACTCTGGTAATCAGAATTCTATAATCTTTTTCTATATTCTTCATGTCTGGAAAATCTACAACTCTTACGGATATTAAAATGACATCTAATGGGAACTGCACATCCTCATTCCTTGCCTGGTTCTGTGGTCACAATACAAAGTTGTATGAATGAAAACACAGTGACTATGCTTGAGGAGTTCACAGGAATATAAGTATTGTTAGGGTTACTATTATCTCCTTGGGCAATTATCACAAAAACTCTAATTATGATTGCTCTGCTTTACAGATGAGAAAACTGAGGCTTAGAGAGTTGCTGGGGAGAAGCTAGGATTTAATTTGGTAGAATCCTGAGCATATTTGCATCTGCTCAGGTGGTTATTTAGTAAGTTCCCATAGTCTGGAAGGCTCTGTTTGAGGCTCTGGGAAACTTTACAAACAGAACTAGAGGTGAAGGAAGTTCCAAAATTGAGCTGAACTTCCAATACTTGCAGACTCCTAAAGGCAGGCTGCTGTCTCTACCTAAGTTCTGCTTCTAATGGCTTATTCCTTTCCTTTCCAACTCACAAATTCTCTGAAAGCTTCATCCCCCCTCTTGCATAACTGTCGAGGAAGCAGGGAGAATAGGATGTTGAGAAATGAGGAAAAGGGCAGTATTTGCAGCCGTGGGTTCTCTGTACCATTCAGATGTCCAGAATGACAAAGGGTGTAAAGCTAACCCTTCCGAGAAAGTCCAAACTTATTAGTAATAAAATGTGTTTGATTTAAAAAGAAAGAATTTAATAAATACTTATTATATATTAGTGTCATCTGTGACTAGAGGCAGAATTCACCAGATGTAACTGAGGATGATCACGTGAGTGGAAATTAGAACCTCTTGATGCAACTTTGTTTTTGAAAATTCTTATTTCCAAGTGATGATTCCTTTACCTCTACTGGGAGTTCTTAAGCATGATAATTATTCAGTAGCAGGAATGTGAAACTAGTTAATATGCGTTTTCTCCTCAAAACAGATAGGAAACCAACAGTAAGTGCCCAGGGAATTTTAAAACAAGTTTAACAGGATTATTTACTCTTGACCTAGGGCAATGACCAAATGGGATACATCCCTGATGCAGAGATTCAGCTGTCCACAGCTCCATGTTTGATTGCCCCTCTTTGGAACAGAGGGAATCTTGTATCTCTATCATGAAGACCTAATGGTTTACTTGGGAGTGCCAAGTGACTTACACCAGCCAGCTGTGCCTTAAGCTTTTTTTAAAAAAATTCTTGCTTTGATCTCTACTTTGTTAGAATTCTTGTGTAAGTTCTAGGGAAATGATGTGCCCCAGTTTGTCAGAAAGAAGGGGCACTTGGACTGCCAAATGTCTTCACTCTTCCTTTGAAACTAATGCAGTCATGTACATGGAGGAATATTTACCTGTCTATGTTGAGACAGTCTTAAAAGTTTCAGAGTTTCAGTTTTAATTTTGAAACTTCCCTTATCTCCAGTTCCATACCTAAAATCTCTAATAAATTGAACAAACCATGGAGATAATTAGCTTCTGAGTTATATTATAATTTTTGTCCTTACTAGTGGTTAATGTTTATTGGACACCAATAGCATTCACATCATGGTAGAAGATTTAAATGTATTCCAGGCCCTTGGTTAGAGGGCTCAGTTCATAGTTTATTCACATCAGAAAGAACTTTTAATGTTGCTTATTTTAAAATTGCTGTCCAGAACAAATGGACAAAACTTATAAGAATGTTTGGTTTAGGCTTAAACAATATTGTATGTATTCATTCCAGATTTCAACTTTTACTAAAACCTGACTACTGAAGTTTGTTGCGAAAGAGTTGCCAGTGAGAAAGAACCTCTGTCGTTACAGTGAACAAATAGTTTTTCCAAATAAACAAATAATTGTTTCATTAAAAAACAATTTCTGTTTTCTAATGTTTACTTGTTATCGATTGGAAAGTGACTTGTTAGCCAGCATATTGGTAGTTGTTGTTGCCTAGTTGGCAGTGAGAGTGTCCTGGATTGAACAGTGGAACAGCAGAGTGGTTGAAGAAGACCCATTTGAGGCATGATCTGAACAACCACTGTATCTTAGAATTCTTCCACATCATCCCAAATCTTTGAATTTGGGCTGTTTGTTTAGGGTGTGGCTCAGGTACAGGCAGATCTAGCTCCTTCACATTAGTGTCTTCCAATCTCTTGGTGTGACCCAGGTGGTCACTCTATGAGCAGGGGGTCGCTCTATGATCAGGTTTCCTGGGTCCTTGTAGGTCTATCCTTGTTGTCTAGCAGGGAAGTAGTCAGAAATTTGTATCTTTCCTAGCAAGTCAAGAGTGTGAGGGAGAGTTTATTAGGGCAGGAACTTTGCTCACTCTTGCTGGTATGTTGGTGGATTTAGTGGTTGGTGATGAAATTCGACTCTCTGCTATTTATATAATGTATAGGTAATGGTGGTGGTAATTGTAATTATAGTGTCAGTCATTTTAACCATTAGAAATTAGAGATAAATATTTGACGATAATAGATGGTTGTATCATTTAGGCTTATTCAGTTTTATTTAACAGAAACCCTCAGTTTAAGTGTACCTTAAATAAGAAAAATTAATTCTCACATAAAAAAGGAAAAGTTTAATGATAGGCAGTCCAAGGTTTAATGAGGGTTCCACAATGTCTTCAGAGCCTGAGACCCCTTCTGTCTGTTTGCTCCACCATTCTAGTGCATGGCTTTCATATTCAAGGTTACCCCATGGCCCAAGATGGCAGCTGGAGTCCAGCCATTACACCCCAGCTGTAGGCCAAAATAAAGAAGAAAGCAGAAGGGGAAAAAAAGGGCTTTTCCCAGCTGGCTCAGCTCCCTTTAAGCAGCCTTCCCAGATGTCCCAAACAACATTTCTCTTTAATTTTCATTGGCCAGAACATACTTACAGCTAGCTTCCAGGGAGATTAGGAAATGCAGTCCTACTCAATATAGTATATGGCTGTTTTTGGTTAGGCAACAAGTAGCTTTGTAATACGATGGCATTACAGCATAGACCCAATCCTATCACTTATGCCTCCTCTTCCCTGGAGGTTTCCTAGCCCTGAGAGCTCTTCACACACAGTACAGTTAATCACAGGGAAACCAGGTGTCCCTAAAGCGATGGTTGAAAAGTGAAGGCTCTCTAGTAAACGCATAACTGGAGAATCAGGCTGAGGCTTGGAAGACTAAAGCCTTTTGCTCCCTTCCTTCAGAGCTGAAAATGCACACCAATCTGACTTCGCTACTTAATTGCAGAAACGAAGAAGGTTAAACTGAAAGAAGAGAATGAGTCCATATGGAGAGTGTTGTCCAGGAAGGCAAATGATTGACTCCTGTGGGAAAGTGATGACAAGGGAAACGGCATAGGTGGGAGATCCCATCTCAACCTTAACTTTCTTACTGTAGGTGCTCTTATTAGGATGTACGTGTATAAGACATAGATACTTATAGATGAATAAAAAAGCTTATTATTATATGGATGCAGATGTATTCTAAATCTCTATATATTCCATGTACTATATATAGTATAAAGCAATAATTTTATAACTCTGAGCTCTGTAACCAATGGGCCTGGAAAGGGTTACACGTGTGCTGAGATATTGGGCCTGGGGCAATCAAAGCCTATAGCAGATCACTTCTATCCAAGAGCAGACTCTTCTGTTTGTCCCAGAGTGTTTCAGAAACATTAGCACTTTCAATGTATGCTCTGGCCCCCCAAATGCTGGCAAGCACTGCAATAAATCAGTTTATTTTACGCAACGTCATGTATGTGCCATGGGACTATCACTTTAAGTGTCATTTATCAATGATGGGAAATAAGTAAAAAGTCAAGTTAGGTGTAGGTGCCAAGCCAAGTTTTGATTGAAATGCAGTGCTAACCTGGGCTCTTGGTCGGTGGTCAGTGGATAGAGGTAAGAACTAGTCAAGCTAAGCATTGTTAAGAGCTGAAATCTCCTTAGCCTCTGGACCAAAGACCTTTAATTAAATAGATGAAAAGACCAGGTTACTCTAAGAAATTATAGTGTCAGTGATAATTGTGACACTTTTTATAATAATAAACAAAACCAAAAACAGTATTCCACTACTTGGATGTTTCCAATAGGGTTTTGTGAAGTTCTGTAAATAATGCATCTGCATTCAAATGGCATCTTTTGCCCCACATCTCACACATTCTGCTTTGTTCATTATTTAACACTTTGATCTTTATTCTACAGATGGGCAAAATGGTAAACCTCTATGAATATTAACAGATGAGTTTCATTCATGGGCCAAGCCTTGAGTGCCCAATAACTTCATGTGTCCTTTTGCACCAAAGGTAGATTAGAGAACGAATATTTCTTCCAAAAATTATGCTCAACAAGATGTTCAGAAGTCAGTTCAGGTGGGTGTGGGTGTGAAGAGGAGGGGCTTTCCGTGATCTTGGCACCAAATGACATGGCTTCTCTTGAGAGTATGTGTGATCTGAAAACGTGGACCAAGGACAGAGCTATAAGATAGAAATATGCACACACATATGTTTATCTCCCTCACAGGGTTTTTTCAAGTTTAACAAATGACCTAGTATGTACAAAGTACTCAGTAATTGTTAATGATTTTCACCATTATTATTATATTGTTTTTGGATAGATTTTTGAGAGCTGCATTAATGTTTGACTGCTGAGAGAAATGATAGTTCAAATGAGCTAGTCCTCTGTAAGAGATCTCATTTATTCATGAAAGAGTTGTGAATACTTTTTTGGCATCTATCATATGCCAGGTGCTGTGCTTGGCATTAGGAATGACTTAATAGGAAAGTCTCTGTAAAAGAGAAGACTTGCTGCAATCATTGGGGCACAATGTGGTAAGCATCATTAGTGAATTGAACAACATGCTAACGTGGAGGAAGCAGATTTCCTTCCTACAAAAGTGGCATTCCCTAGAGATTTTAGTGAGCCATCCACCCTGATTGTTAATCCCTTACGTTGGTGAGGTGGATTGCCTCGTTAGTGTGCAGCTTGTGGTTACAAAATTATTTTTTTTCTCTACCTAAAATGAACCATGCCTTTGGAAAATCAAAGTTTTGATACATATCATATTAACCCTGCTGATAAAATTCATGTGGAGCCTACATTTCAATAAGCTATCTTAAAAATTATGGGGTGAAACTGTCACTGTTTGCAGATGACATGATACTATGCATAGAGAATCCTAAAGATGCTACCAGAAAACTACTAGAGCTAATCAATGAATTTGGTAAAGTAGCAGGATACAAAATTAATGCCCAGAAATCTCTTGTATTCCTATACACTAATGATGAAAAATCTGAAAGAGAAATTAAGGAAACACTCGCATTTACCAGTGCAACAAAAAGAATAAAATGCCTAGGAATAAACCTACCTAAGGAGACGAAAAACCTGTATGCAGAAAACTATAAGACACTGATGAAAGAAATTAAAGATGATACAAACAGATGGAGAGATGTACCATGTTCTTGGATTGGAAGAATCAACATTGTGAAAATGACTCTACTACCCAATGCAATCTACAGATTCAACGCAATCCCTATAAAACTACCAATGGCATTTTTCACCGAACTAGCACAAAAAATTTCACAATTTATATGGAAACACAAAAGAACCCGAATAGCCAAAGCAATCTTGAGAAAGAAAAATGGAGCTGGAGGAATCAGGCTCCCAGACTTTAAACTATATTACAGAGCTACAGTAATCAAGACAGTATGGTACTGACACAAAAACAGAAATATAGATCAATGGAACAGGATAGAAAGCCCAGAGATAAACCCACGCACATATAGTCACCTTATTTTTGATAAAGGAGGCAAGAATATACAATGGAGCAAAGACAGCCTCTTCAATAAGTGGTGCTGGGAAAACTGAACAGCTACATGTAAAAGAAATAAATTAGAACACTCCCTAACACCACACACAAAAATAAACTCAAAATGGATTAAAGACCTAAATGTAAGGCCAGACACTATAAAACTCTTAGAAGAAAACATAGGCAGAATACTCCATGACATAAATCACAGCAAGATCCTTTTTGACCCACCTCCTAGAGAAATGGAAATAAAAACAGAAATAAACAAATGGGACCTAATGAAACTTAAAAGCTTTTGCACAGCAAAGGAAACCATAAACAAGATGGAAAGACAACCCTCATAATGGGAGAAAATATTTGCAAATGAATTAACTGACAAAGGATTAATCTCCAAAATACACAAACAGCTCATGCAGCTTAATATTAAAAAAAACAAACAACCCAATCAAAAAGTGGGCAGAAGACCTAAATAGACATTTCTCCAAAGAAGATATACAGATTTCCAACAAACACATGAAAGGATGCTCAACATCACTAATCATCAGATAAATGCAAATCAAAGCTGCAATGAGATATAACCTCACATCTGTCAGAATGGCCATCATCAAAAAATCTACAAACAGGGCTTCCCTGGTGGCACAGCTGTTAAGAATCCGCCTGCCAATGCTGGGGACACAGGTTGGAGCATTTGTCCGGGAAGATCCCACATGCCGTGGAGCAACTAAGCCTGCGCGCTACAACTACTGAGCCTGTGCTCTAGAGCCCGCGTGCCATAACTACTGAAGCCCGCGTGCCTAGAGCCCGTGCTCCGCAACAAGAGAAGCCACCACAATGAGAAGCCCGTGCACCACAGCAAAGACTAGCCGCACCCCCCTCACTGCAACTAGAGGAAGCCCGCGTGCCAACACAGCCAAAAATAAATCAAATAAATCAATTAAAAAAAGAAAAATCTGTCAACATTAAAAAAAAATGTACAAACAATAAATGCTGGAGAGGGTGTGGAGAAAAGGGAACCCTCTTGCACTGTTGGTGGGAATGTAAATTGATACAGCCACTATGGAGAACGGTATGGAGGTCCCTTAAAAACTAAAAATAGAACTACCATATGACCCAGCAATCCCACTACTGGGCCTATACCCTGAGAAAGCCATAATTCAAAAAGAGTCATGTACCACAATGTTCAATGAAGCACTATTTACAACAGCCAGGACATGGAAGCAACCTAAGTGTCCATTGACAGATGAATGGATAAAGAAGATGTGGCACATATATACAATGGAATATTACTCAGCCATAAAAAGAAATAAAATTGAGTTATTTGCAGTGAGGTGGATGGACCTAGAGACTGTCATACAGAGTGAAGTAAGTCAGAAAGAGAAAGACAAATACCATATGCTAACACATATATAGGAGATCTAAAAGAAAAAAAAATGGTTCTGAAGAACCTAGGGGCAGGACAGGAATAAAGATGCAGATGTAGAGAATGGACTTGAGGACATGGGTAGGTGGAAGGGTAAGCTGGGACGAAGTGAGAGAGTGGCATGGACATATATACACTACCAAACGTAAAATAGATAGCTAGTGGGAAGCAGCCGCATAGCACAGGGAGATCAGCTGGGTGCTTTATGACCACCTAGAGGGGTGGGATAGGGAGGGAGGGAGGGAGGGAGACGCAAGAGTGAGGAGGAATGGGGATATGTGTATATGTATAGCTGATTTACTTTGTTATAAAGCAGAAACTAACACACCATTGTAAAGCCATTATACTCCAATAAAGATGTTAAAAGAAAAAATAAAGTCATTTGTGGAAAGAGGTGCGAAAAAAAATTATGGGGTGAGCATTATAATAAACCTTGCTATGTTATCTTGGGTAGAACAAACTCTGAGGACAGATAATAAAATGAGTCAATGCAGAGAATTCATTCTGGGGCCAAAAAAGGTTAAAAAAATAGGTGTGTCCATTAGGATCAGGTTTATCTGCTTAAAGAGGAAGCCCCAAGTTAGAGTGTCTCGAACCAGATAGTTTATTTCTTTTTTGAAAAAAACCCACAACAATTGGAATTTGACATTTCAGTGTTGCTACCATGATTTCTGAGTCATCAGGGAATTTTTTCATCATTTCAATGTGGTTTCCAGCCTCAAATTTACCACATACTTCAAGCTGGTGGAGCTCCAGTCATCACATCCATGGTCTAGTAAGCAAGAAAGAGGAAGAAAGGCAAAAAGCCTCAGTTCAATTATCCTAGCCGTGTCAGATACCATTATGGAGCCTTTCTGAAGTTTCACATAACACTTTTACTCACATCTCATTGAGTAGAACTTAGCCATGTGACTTCACCTGGCTACAAGGGAGGATGGGAAATGTAGTCTTTTACCTGGGCACATAATTGCTGGAAATAAAACAGGTTCTGTATTCGTGGAAGAAGGGAGGACATGGATATTGGGAAGATATTGGTTTTTAAGAAGAGTGTTAGCATAAATTCTCCTTAGGAGTATGGGATTTATCAATGGGAACAAAGAGGAGCCAGAAATGTAGGGTTAGCTGGGTTTTTTTTTTTTTTTTTTTTTTGCGGTACGAGGGCCTCTCACTGTTGTGGCCTCTCCTGTTGCGGAGCACAGGCTCCGGACGCGCAGGCTCAGCGGCCATGGCTCATGGCTCACGCTCCGCGGCCTGTGGGATCCTCCCGGACCGGGGCACGAACCCGTGTCCCCTGCATTGGCAGGCGGACCCTCAACCACTGCGCCACCAGGGAAGCCCGGGTTAGCTTTTTAAAAAAAAAAAAAAATTTATTGAAGTATAGTTGAATTATAATGTTGTATTAATTTACTGCAAAGTGACTCAGTTATACATATACATATATACATTCATTTCCATATTCTTTTCCATTATGGTTTATCACAGGATATTGAATATAGCCCCTTGTGCTATACAGTAGGACCTTGTTGTCTATCCATTCTATCAATATATATACCAATTTGATCTGCTAACCCCAAACTCCCAATCCAACCCTCTCCCACCTCTCTCCCCCTTGGCAACCACAGGTCTATTCTCTATGTCCAGGCTTTTTTTTTTTAAAACAAACCAGAAAAATTGCCTATTTTCTCAATTATAAAGATGTGTTATCATTGATATTGTTTACTGTTATTGAACACTGTACTGTCAGATATTGCTTTCTTCAATTATCTGGAAAATTGTGACCCTATGATGGGAGAAAGCTCATGTTACAGAAAACGAGGACTGAGTGCTCACTTAGGGTTCCTAAAGAGCAGTAGCAGTTGTGTTTCCTATCCTGTGAACAGCAGTGGAAGGGTTAATGAGCTAGTGCTTACCCGGGGCCAGAAGATGAAAACCAGTAGGCTGGGATATTATTTTTATTGTGTTGACACAGATGCATTTTCATAAAGATTTATAAGAAGCTTTAAATTTTTCAAAATGTTCTGCCTCTTGCTTTTCAAATTCCATTTTACTTATGTATGTGTCATCGACACTACAGCCTCACCAGGGGAGAACAACAACAAAAAGTATTTCTCTTTTCTTTGAGGTTTTACATTCGCCGGGAACATTTTTAATGAGTCAATAAATCGTTGCTTACCAGTGAGGGTTCCCCAAAGGAACGGATCTTCAGAAAATTTTCTAAAATTTGGGCAAAGTACTAATCTTTCAGGAGGAGGGAACAAACAAATCGAACTCATTAACTTCCAAGAGAAGCAGGAGTTTTTGTGTGATAATATCTGCACCACCAATAATGATAAAAAAAACAGCAACCATTTATTGACTGCTTACAGGAGGGATGCTAAGTGCTTTCCCCTGCATCCTGCCCCTCCCCCCATTTCTTCCTCTCTACTTGTACCATCCCCAATGTACAGATAAGAAAACCGAGGCTCAGAGAGGTTAAATAAAATGCCTGTGGAGACAGCCAGAAAAAAAAGCAAAGCTGGGATCCACACCAGGCAATTTGATCCCACAGCCCACAGCAGTCTTAACCACTATGTAATATTGTCTCACAAACATCCCCAGAATCTGCTCCATCTCTTATCACCGACAAAGCCTTGGATTTGCTGGTAGAGAAAAAAATGCTTGAAATCTAACTAGGCTCCTCTAGTATCTGTTTTGACAGCCGAAATTAATTGTTCATTTTCTGAGCACTTTTTGGCAAGTCTATGTAATGACCCAAACTGCCGTCTCCTTCCTCTCCGGCTTGGCAGGGCTCCCCAGTGTGGAGCTCAGGGTGGGCCCGGACTCCAGGGATCCAGCGTGCTGGCAGGGCTGCAGGCTCTTCTGAGAAAGGAAGGGATGGTTCTCACTCTCTGGGGTTGCTGAGAATGATGGTGGGCATTTTATGCCTCTCTGATGAGACCGAAACCCTCACAAAGCTGATGAAAGCAAATGTGATAATTGAGTTGAGCCTACCTCACATCTGTGCGTCTGTCTTGCCAAAGTACAATGAACCGTCTTTCTCACACTCCATCCCAGCGCGCTCCAGGGAAAGGGAGAGGTCGTTCCTTCCTCAGCACTTTCCCTTCGTGTTGACCAGAAGAGGGAGCAGCTTCCGTTGGAAGGTGAGTAGTGGACTGGCACACGTTGGAATGGGCACCTATCTCCCCAAAGGCTCGGACTTTTAAAAACACTTGTTAAATTTAAAAAATGCCACCGAGGACAGAAAGCTATCAATATTTTCTGGTAGCTCTGAGCCCCTGGGTACCATTCTGGGCAACTTTATTTTGAAAGATGCAGAAGCTGCCCCTAAATGTGCATTACTTATTTGAGAAAACCATCCACATCCTTGATACTGTTACTGTCAAGATACACATGTGCTAGCGTTTGAAACCGAAGGCATTAGTCTTATGTGCCTTAAGATAAAGATAAGATAAAATGTAAAAGAGATTTTGTGGATAAACACCTTAATTTCCACCCCCCTTTATTTTCTCTGTGTTTCTTTCTTGTAAATAATGCAGAATGCAAGTAAATGTGCGGGGTTAATGTTTGGCTTTGGATGGGAATATTTTCTCCCCTGATTCTTCACAGTCATGGCAAAATTCCTGGTAAAGGTGAACTTCAGATTGAGTTTTAATTAGGAGGAGAAAAGTCAATTGAAACTCTGAAGGGGAAGTGATTCCTACTGGTGAGGATGTGATGGAAGAAGAGATGTAAAAAAGAACAAAGTCACCGGTGTCTGCTTGACAGCAGATGGAATAAAGAACTAGGATCAGGCAGACCTGTGGCAAACTGCGGGGGGAGGAGCGTGAATTTGATGCTAAAAGCAGTGGGAAATGACTGAAAAGCATTGAGGCTGCAATGGAGAGTAGGGACATGGTGGTGCTGGCTGCCTCAGATAATGGGCGAGGCATTTAAAGCAGGGGATCCTGGGCTTCCCTGGTGGCGTAGTGGCTGAGAGTCCACCTGCCGATGCAGCGGACACGGGTTCGTGCCCCGGTATGGGAAGATCCCACATGCTGCGGAGCGGCTGGACCCGTGAGCCATGGCCGCTGGGCCTGCGCGTCCGGAGCCTGTGCTCCGCAACGGGAGAGGCCACAACAGTGAGAGGCCCGCGTTCCACAAAAAAAAAAAAAAAAAATGTTAAAGCAGGGGATCCTGGTGGGGGAAATTTGAGAAATAAAGCCAAAACTATTAGGGAGGCCAGATGTGCTGATTGGCCAGGGAAGGTCCCAGTTTATACCTGTTGCCTGGAGGAAACTATTAATAGCTTCTTTGTTCACTGCCCTAGTGTCCTGGTTTGGTTGGTCAAAGACAAAGTCACCCTAGCCTTAGTTTACGTATGGTTCATGGTCAAGGAATAAATCACATACTTAGCTATGCACATGGAGGGGGAGGAATAGATTTTGGAGAGATTGCTGCAAAAAAAACCCCACATGGTGATGGCAACAGTGAAAAGTGACTCAATTGGTGATTTCCTGTTACAAGGGGACATGATGGGGGGACCAGGGGGGCACGATGCATTGCTCCATTTAATAGCATGACCCCAGGGACAACTGATATTTATTAAATACAAAATGTCGAACAAACAATGTGCACTTGTTAGATGAATGAAACTGTGCGCAGACGGAGGGAGCAGAGCCTGATGTGAAGAAGGCGTGAGACCAGAGCCTGAGAGTGACCACTTGGAAGCAGGATTGATTTTCCAGGAAGAAGCTCGGAGGCCTCTGTGGATTCTCACTCCTAGCTGGGTTGGATACAGGGGACAGAATAGAAATGTGGAGGCAATGGTTTTGGGAATGAAAGAGATGCAGAGCAGATGAAGCTTCGGGAATGGAGAGATGGTGAAGATCTCACTTCAGTGTGCGCCAGTCATTGCGCTAGGCCTAAGAGACTGAGCTGAGTGATGCACAGAGGCAGCCCTCGTGGTGTTCCTGGTCTGGCACTTGACGACAATGACAAACAGTGATAAATCAAAGTGATAATTTAGAGGAGGACAGTCAGGAAGGTGGGGAGAGGGTCCTGCAGGGGAGGGGCCAAAGCTAGTGTCCAGCCTTGAAGAAAGAATAGGGCTTTTCCAGTTACAGAGGAGGCAGAAGGGGGGATGAGAATATTGTTCCAGTGGAGGGGTCAATGTGAGCATATGCAGAGAGCTGCAGCAGGTGTGCAGAGTATCTCTAGGATTAGACAGCAGATGAGGGCACATGATGGGTGGTCTCGAATTCAAAGCCAGAGCATGTACATTTTATCCTGTGGCTCACCATGACAAACTGTTAAAGGAGGGGAGTATTTCCCAAATTAACTCTGAGCATCGGAGGGAAGGACAGATTGAAGGATGGAGAGGCTGGAACAAGGGAGACAGGTGAGCTATGAGAACGAGATCATGATATGGTAGAAGAAATAGAGAGGAGGGGTTGGAGCTCAGGGACTCTTGCAGGGTCTATTTGAAAGGTCTCAAGGGCAATTTAGATGTGGAAGGTGAGGGAGAGAGAGGACTCAAATATTTTGACTATGAGGAAATTTTGGGGAGGGTGGTGAAAGGAGACAGCCCCAGAAACAGAACTTCAGAGATGTAAGAAATGAGTTTGGTGAAAGAAAGCAGAGACAGGTTGAGAGAGCTTAAGCCTGGGGGTGTTGAGCTGGGGGGAGGAGACAGAGAACAGGAAGGGGAAGGGTGGGGGCGGGCACACTGCCAAGGCTGAGTGAAAGTAGTTTTGTCTTGTTTTCTAAGATGGATGGGGAAGCCTGGGTATATTTGGTTTTGATGGGGTTATAGAAACAGAAGGAAAAAGCTGATGAAAAATGAGGGAGATTCTGTGGTCACAAGAGAAAGCAAATAGTTCTAGCAGATGTTACAGTTCTGGTACAAGGCTTCCTACCAGTAGGTATTCTAATTCTTGAAGATGATGCTGGTGAGTTAAAATCCAGGCAAAAACTGGGGAAGGAAGGCAGAAAAAGAAACGTTGCTGAAGAGGTAGAGAGCAGCCAGGGACAAAAATGGGACTACTGTGTGTTTGATAGGGATTGATATATCAATAGAGAAGTGACGAGAAACAGAAGGAGCGTATGGAATCCTGTGTGTGCCAATAACGCAAGAGAAGATAAGAGAACCAGAAAGCAAGTTGAAGATGGTAGTGGGTGTTGGTTGTTTTTGCCACCTGACATTCATACCTACTTCTTGAGGTGAGAACGCCCTGGGTTTGTTTGGGAGAAACCATCCTTGTTCAACGTTTAACTCACATGCTTAGAGTTTAGTTGATGGCACTGAACCCCAGCATGGGGATGTGAGACTTGGTGCAGTGCTAACAGTGTGTTCTACCCCCTGGGCACCGTGACTGGTACATGTGTACGCACATAGCTAAGTCAGAGTGAGGGAGGCTCAAATCTGGGATTCATAATGGAGCTACTGAGGGAGAGGACCCTTTCTTTGATGCTAGACTTGAACCTCGAAGAATATAAATTGGAGCTGCTACAGATAATTTACAGCCTCGAGGGGAGAGCCTATCAGAGAATATGGACAACACAGTGGGATGCACAGTTAAAAGATGGAGAGAGAAACCAAGCCCCACGGTAATCCTCTGGACCCCAAGCCTGAAGATAGCTCTAGCTCTGGATGCCATTTGGATTGGGTTTTCTTACTTGCAATAGAAAGAGTTACAATGGATAAAAGGATATAGGGGAAAGGTTATGGAAACACAAAAAGGTGACTGAAGAAGGGAGATAGTTGAGTGTGGGAATGGAAGAGAGGCAGAAGCAAAGAGATTGTTGAAGTTTATAAAAATAAGGTGGATAGGGATTGAAAGGAAAAGATGGCCTGACCAGGGCTGGTCAGACACTTAACATGTGAAGGGCATCCTTGGAGTATAGTATGTTTCACTATGGACATCAGCCTGGGAATTGAAGCTGCTCTGGGGACTCAAATATTTTTCTCTCATGAACACCAAGAGAACAACTTCTAGTGATGATAATCACACTCTGGAATACTGATAGAAACCCATTCATTCATTCATTTGCTCAGTAAAAGTTTGTTAGTATCTGCAAAACACTCTGTTGAGAATCATGAGGTAGAAAAGGAATAGTCTTCTCCCTCAAAGCGCTTCCTTGAGACAGGGCAGCAGTCAGATGTCATCATAGTTCTGGGTGGTCTGTAGACTGGAGCAAAGTCCACGAGTCTGAGCTCAGAGGCAGCCAGAGGGAGGTATCTACACAGACATAATAAGTTAATAAAAGTCGTGCATCTATCAGATACCTCAAATGACTGCTGGTTTTGGCATTGGCAGTCTAGGTGAACTTTGTTCTCTCTTGGAGTCTTGGTCCCGCTTTGGAAAAGAGGAATGTGGTTCTCTCTGTTTTCCTGTTCTGTTTCTCTTAATGAGAATGGACACTGACTTATTAACTGTGTTAACCTCTGGTTATTGTAGGACGCTGTTCCTTCAGGCAATCAGATGTGGATTTTGAAAGTCCTCTTGACTCTCACCAACTGGTTGCACTAAGTACAGTTCTTCTCTTTTTAAAAAAAAAATCAGTATACTGACTATTTTGTATATCTAGGTTGAACAGGCTCATCCTATTTACCTCTCGGAGCAGTGTGTCTAAGCAGAGGCAATTATTATTTGATGCAATAAAAAAGCAATTTTTGTCTTTAAAAGAAACACCAACTTTTCTCCTTCTGTAAGCCTGTCCAGATGATCAAAAGCCAGATAAGGCCCTGAAACAAATTCCCTTTTACCATTTGTAATGTAAAAAACTTGATTCCCAGTGAAGCCTCCCCTTTCATTAATGGAAGCACAGCTCTTATCTTGATGTATGTGTAGCTGGTGCTTCTTCAGTTCTGACAACAAAAAAAGTGAGCATCAGAAAATAATGGAGCCCTGAAAAACTGCTGTCCTGATACCACTGAAATTTCTCCTTCTTTCAAGCCAAATCCACCCACGTGTCATGTTTGAGAAATGAAAAGCACAAGAGACATCTATTAAGTTGACAGTCTGCAAAGGTTTTTTCTTTTAGATAGTCAATGATTATTGAATCGTTGGTCAGCCTTGAATACTCTTCTAGGTACAGTGACAGCTAATAGAATGGAGAAGACATTCTCTTTTGCCTTTCAGAAGCTTCTAATTTAAAATGGGCAAAAACAATTAAGAAAATAAATGTAAAGAGATGCAGTGGTCGCAGAATCCCTGGACTCAGGTATAGCGGCTGCAGCTTCCTGGGCCATGTGCCATTCTTAAAGTATGTGATAAGCAGAAAAAAAATGTACGATTCTCTCATTCTCCACATCCTTTGAGGTGAGTAAAAAATAAAAATAAATTCTACCCTTGAGGGAAGCCTTGCTTATCCCAACTGTCCCGTGTGGCAGTCACGTGGTGCCGAGATCTGGTTGGTGTCCAGTGATGAGCCCCTACCACTTACAGTGGAGCCCTGATCTGTAACTAGACCAGAGCTCCACGTGTTGCCATGAAGCTACAGGTAGTTGACCTGCTCCTCATGCCATCTAGAGCGATTATAAACCAAGGACTATGAGATACATTTGCTCAAGTCCTTTTGCTTGGATCTTCAGGCCAAACAACTCTGTCTTTAGTCAGTCTGGAGCAGGGCAGGGCCACAGAAAGGAGGAAGCAGGGATGAGAGACTCCATCATGAGAAGGTATCCCACGTACATACAGCTGTTACAGGCTTTGGGGTTTCCTACTGACTCTGGGTGGGGGACGTGGGCTCTGGCATGGGCACACTGCTCATTTACAAGACCTTTCCTGGGACCTGACCACCTCATGGTACCCTCACCCAAAGTCCCAGACACCTTGGCCAAACACCAACTGCTCTGTCCACTGGTTGATGGAGACCATCAATAATGGAGTGCTCTCATTTGCTCTTGAAACTTCAAGTTGTGACCCGAGTATTATGGACTGCGTGTTTGCATTCCCTTTAAATCCATATGTTGAAGACCTAATCCCTAATGTGATGGTATTTGGAGTTGGGGCTTTTGGGAAGTTATTAGGTCATGAGGGTGGAGCCTTTATGATAGTGCTCTTATAAGAAGAGAAATAAGAGTTTCCTTCCTTTCCCCTTCCCTCTCTCTCCCACCCTTCTTCTCCCTCCTTCTATCTCCCTCTCGCTCTTCGATGTGAGGATACAGCAAGAAGGCATCTATCTGCAAACCAGTAAGCAGGTTTTCACCAGAAACTGAATTGGCCGGCACATTACACAGATCTTGGACTTCTCAGCCTCCAGAACTGTCAGGACTGTCAGAGATAAATGTTCATTGCCTAAGCCACCCAATCTATGGCATTTTTGTTACAGCAGCTCAGACTAAGACACCTGAGCCACAACATCTTTGTCTGCCTGTCTCCTGGGCAGTTCAATACTAACTTCTACAGCAGGTGATCTGCTTGGTCCCTGTTTCTCATCTCACTTCTTTATACCAGGTTTTGCCTAATCCACCAGCCTAGCCAACTGCTAATATTGAGTTCTGACTTAACCAAAGCTCACCCAGCAAACCCTCGATGCTAGTGCAAGATGGCAGCATGCGACCCATTGCCATCATTTTCTGAGGGCAGACATCTACGAAGGAAGTAGATAAACAGATGCTCAAGCTACTGAACAAGAGCAGCAGCTACTATGAAGAATAGATCCCCAACAAGGCCAAGACAACTATCTACAACATTCTGCCCATGGGTTCAAGGCAGCCATCAGCAAAATCCACTATCTAAGAGCTCTTCAAGGGAATCTCCTAATCTAAGAGGTTCAGGGCCAAGTCCTGTCTGAAAGCTTTCTCTGTGAGAGCACAGGGAAAGGGATGGGTGACATGGAATTTCTGGAGGATGAGAGCAAAAGAACACCTTTGTCTCAGAAAATCAGCAGAATCGGGATGCTGTAAGAAAGAACAAGGGGATTTCAGTAAACAGCCAGGATCTCAGTTCACCTAGCTTTCAACATGGCCCCATTTCCCCTCCAGAATTAACATTTTCTGTCCCTGTCTTTCTTTGTTATACTGGGGGGATTTGAGTGTGGAGGACTTGTCTCTTTCTTCTCTTTGGGAACTGAATTGAGGGGTTTCCATTACAATCCAGTCAAATATTTCCATCTGGGGCTTTCTCCCAACAAAGGATCTACTATCAAGTACCCACAATTCAGATGGCCTGTTGTGAGCCCAGATTATGGCCAAGAAAAAAGAGAACCAAGATGATTGACTCTCAGCAAGTAGAACCTCAGGGTCAATCCTGACTTTCCCCTTCATGCACCATCTCCAGGTGGTTCCCTGGCTTCCCTGTGTTCCCCTCCCATTCTCTCCCATCTCGGCTTCAGGGCTGGGTGTTAGTGGTACTATTTCCGTGTTGAGTTCTCCTTTGAGTTCTGCTCTGAGCTTTCATTTTCCTCAGGAGGAGACTGTCTGACTCTGTCAAAGTGATCCCCATACTTTACCTTTTTCTTGGGGCAGCCAGCATGGAGAGGGGGGAGAGAAAAGTGCCTTGATCTCTAGGCCTCTAGAAAAGATCCCTCTCCCTCCTCACGTTCCTTTGCTCATTACATCCCTAAAATAAGGAAAGGACTGCGTTAACAGTGAAAAAGAGAGTAAAATTTTCCCCAGAGGAGCGGGTGGTGGTGGGGTTGGGGAGTGGTGATCAGAGGACACCCCATGGTCCCTTCTTTGTCAATTTCTGTTTTTCTTTTATTCCTGGGGCTTTTTGTTGCCTCTTGTTTTCCTGTTCTGCCACTCAGATTCTGTTTTGTGTGAAATTTACTGCTTTTGGGAAAGATGATGTTTTTCTATGAGCCAAAATCAAACAGAAAATGGAAAAAGAGAAGAAACTGAGCTAACGCAGTCGGACTTACCTCCTGCTTTCATTCAATAAAATTTCCTTAAGCCCCTACTATGTGCAGGGCATCGTGCAGGGAGGCGCGCACACCACGCCTCCTGCAGTGAGAGTTGAGACAGATGGGAGCTAAGCAATGGGCCACCCTGTGGAGGGCAGTACTGGGGCATAGTCACCGATACTCACATTTATATAATTTTTGCTGCTTATTCTAAAGCAGTGGTTCTCAACCAGGGGAAGTTACCCTCCCTCCCCCTCTTCCTTTTCAAAGACATTTAATAATGTCTGGAGGCATGTTTTTGATTGTCAAAGCTGGGGAGGGTAGGCGGAGGGGGGGAAGGAGAGGTGATCGTTACCCGCATCTAGTTAAGTAGAGATCAGGGATGCAGCTGAACATCTTCAATACACAGACAGCCTCCCACGACCGTGAATTATCAGACCCCAAATGTTAATAGAGATGAGGTTGAGAAACCCTGTGCTAAAGGAGGAGACCCCTGACCCTCACTAATTGTGCAATGATAGTAATAACTAACATTTGTCAAGCGCTTGCCTGGTGTCAGACACTGTTCTTAGGCTTTTACATGTGGAATCTCATTTATTTCTCATAACAGATTACGAGGTAGATTCTACCATCATCACCATTTTTTCGATGAAAGGAATGAATCCTGGAGAGATTGAGTGGTTTGCTGCAAGTCCTAAGGCTTAGAAAGCAGCTGGCTCAGGATCTGAACCTCGACTTACCCACTTTGTTTTACCCCTCCTCCTGGTAACAAAGCTTGCTAAAGTCCTTTGTTCTGGAGAAAAGGGAGTAAAGAGAAGAGACAGTCTCAACAACTTGTCTTTATAATGCAAAAAACTGAGGTTTCCAGTCTCTAAAGGCTGCACTGGGGTGGGTGGATATGGTGGATAAGAATGAAGACTTACCTGAACAGACAGGACCCGTGTTCACGACTGGATGCACTGTGTCGGGCATGGCCACCCTGCTCCGCTGGCGTCCCTGCAGTGAAAAGTAGGTCCGCAGCATCAGCCAGACCCAGAACCCTTTGAAATACCACTTAGAAACATCTTGGCAAAACCTAACAATGGAAAGCACAAGCAGATTGTAAATTACCATTATCATTAATCGGGGTTGACATGAACAACCCCCTCCTAAGTACTGTTCAATCATTGACCTTTTTCATGCTTTTCTCCCAGATTCCCACAGGCCTCCTTAGAGTGAAGGGTACCTGAGCTGCCCCTGTGTGTGGTCCTCAGTGGAACAATGGAGGCAAAGTAATCCCTGACAGAACAGTCTGGGACCTTGGACACAAAGCAGATATGGGGCCCAGCCAGGGCCCTGCAGTGTGAGAGAGGGCCACAGGGAGAGGCGCAGGAAAGGGAAGAGGAAGCGGAGAGAGAGTCCAGGCAAGAAGGAGTGGGGCGGGGAGAGCCAATGATGGGGTGTGGGCAGTGGAGCAGGTCTGCGTTCATACACATCCAGAGCGGTCACTTTAATGGATTCCAAAAGAGAAGGCAGACATGCTCCCAGGTAGCCTGGGAAACTGACTTCCTATGAGACAAGAACTTTAAAAAAAGTCCTTCATTCAGGAAATCTATTGGGAACTTATTGTTTTAGAGCATTATTCTTTTTGATAAGTATTAATTATGCTTCAGATTTTTTTTCTCAAAGCCTGTAGATTTTAGGAACTGCAAAAAGCCTGAGCCACATCTCTGATCTGTCCATTCCCTCGTTCGTTTATTCCACAAATATTTGCTGAGATCCCATGAAGTGCCAAGCGCTGTTCTCGGCACTAGGGATACAGCTGCGGACAAAATAGACACGGCCTTGCCCTTGTCGAGCTCATATATCGGAGGGGGAGACAGACAAAAAAACAGTAAGTAAAATAAATAATAACTGGCTTCTGCGCATCAAAGGACAAAATCAACAGAATGAAAAGGCAACCTATGGAATGGGAGAAAAGTTTTGCAAATCATCTCTCTGACAAAGGGTTAATATCTAGAATATATAAAGAACCCTACAGCTCAAGAGCAACAACAACAACAGGCTTAACCGGATCAAAAAATGGGCAAGGGACTCCAATAGACATTTCTCCAAAGAAGATATGCAAATGGCCAAAAAAGCACATGAAAAGGTACTCAACAGCACTAATCATTAGGGAAATGCAAATCAAAACCACAGTGAGATACTACTTCACACCCATTAAGATAGCTACTATTAAAAATATAACAAGTATTGGTGAGAATGTGGAGCAATTGGAACCCTTGTGCACTGTTGGCGGGAATGTAAAATGGTGCAGCTGCTATGGAAAACAGTATGGTGGTTCCTCAAAAAAGTTAAAATAGAATTATTCTATTATTTAGCAATCCCACTTCTGGGTATATAATATATTCAAAAGAATTGAAAGCAGGGCCTCAGATATTTATACCCCCTTGCTCATAGCAGCACTATTCACAATAGCCAAAGGGGGAAGCAACCCCAGTATCCATTAATGGATGAATGGATGAACAAACTATGGTACATACATACAATGAAATATTACACAGCCTTAAAAATAAAGGGAATTCTGACACATATTAAGACATAGATAAAGCTTGAGGACATGATGCTAAGTGATATAAGCAAGTCACAAAAAGATAAATATTGTATGATTCAACTTATATGAGGTACCTAGGGTCATCAGATTCACAGGGAGAGAAAGTAGAATGGTGGTTGCTAGAGACTGACAGGAGTTGGGGATGGAGAGTTGTTGTTTCTCGGGTAGAGGGTTTGGGGTTTGTAAGATGAGAGTTCTGGAGGTTGATTGCACAGCAATATGAATGTACCTAATACTACTGAACTATACACTAAAAAATGGTTAAGACGGTAAACTTTGTGTTACGTGTATTTTACCACAATTAAAAAAATAAGTAAATGATGACAATTTTGTTAGAAGGCGATGAGTGTCATGGAGTCAAAATAAAGCAATGTGACAGGGAGTGGGTGTACAGGATTGATTTGGTGTTGCAACTTAAAAATGGATGTCTTTTAGAGTAAGTCTCATTGAGAGTGACATTTGAGCAAAGACTTGTATATTGTGAGGGATGAGCCATGTGGATCTGGGGCAAGAGAGTTCCAGACAGAGGGTGAAGCTAGGGCAAAAGCTTTAGGTGGCTTGGCATGTTTGGGGGACAGGAGCCCAGGGAGCATTGAGCCAAGTGAGCAAGGGGGAGAGAAGCAGCAGATGGTTCTGGATCTTGGGAGCCACTGCAAAATCTGGCTTTCTCAAAGAAGATGTTGGGGGTAGGAGTTTATTTATTTATTTATTTATTTAGGGCTGTGTTGGGTCTTTGTTTCTGTGCGAGGGCTTTCTCCAGTTGTGGCGAGCGGGGGCCACTCTTCATCGCGGTGCGTGGGCCTCTCACTGTCGCGGCCTCTCTTGTTGTGGAGCACAGGCTCCAGACACGCAGGCTCAGTAGTTGTGGCTCACGGGCCCAGTTGCTCCGCGGCATGTGGGATCCTCCCAGACCAGGGCTCGAACCCGTGTCCCCTGCATTAGCGGGCAGATTCTCAACCACTGTGCCACCAGGGAAGCCCTGGCTGGTGTTTTAATGGGGTCATTCTGTCTGCTGTGCTGAGAAGGGACTGCAGGGGGCACAACAGGAAGCTGGGAGGACATTTAGAGGCTAATGCATCCACTAGGGTGAAAGAATTACAATGGCTTGGACCTAAGTGGGAGCAGTGGACAAGTTGAGATAAAATTTGGAGGTAAAGTCAACTGAATTTCCTGATGAGTTGGAAATAGTGTGTGAGAGAAGAAAAATGAGTCAAAGATGACCCCAAGACTTCTGTCCTGTGCACCAGGAAGAATGGAGTGACTGTTAACTGAAATGTGGAGAATGACAGGTGGAACAGGTTTTTGAGGGAAGAGCACGTGCTGGATTTAGACATATTATGTCAGAGACAATAATTACATATTCCACAGGAACATCAGTGGATGTGTGGGCTTGGAGTTCAGGAGGGCTGTCCCAGCTGGAGACATCACCTGGGGGGCCATCAGGATATAAATGGTATGGGTTGAAAGCCATGAGTCTGGAGGAGTCACCTTCAGAGTGAATTTAGGGAGAGGAGAAGCCCCAGATGAACCCAGGGTGACCTGATGTTAATAGGTCTAAAGTAAATGAGGGACCAGAGCAGGACCCTGGGAAGCAGCAGCAGCAGTTATGTTCAGAGCCCACAGTCTGCAGAGAAGCTCCAGAATGTGCACCTGCATTTTGAAGATAAGGAAGAATTGAGTCCCAGAAGGGAGAGGTGACGTACTCAAGTCACATAGCTTGTCAGTGACAAACTGAAAGTAAGTACTTCTCACAGGAATTTACCTATTCGGAAGCCAGAAACAGAACACCTAATTTGAATGGGGGCGGAGACCAAACATTCAGTAAAGTAGAAAAGTTCTTTGAAGCTCATCTGGACCAGCATGTAATTAGACAGTACATTACAAACGCTATAAAACTGACAATACAATAAGAAAAGCCAAAGGAAAGAAAACTTAACTGTGGATCCTGGAGACGTCATAGGGTGGAACAGTTAATAAGCTAGTAGGCACTAGCACAGTTATACATTTAACTTTCAAATCTGCTTCTTCAGAGACATTCTCTGCTCAACCCAATTAAAAACTTCTCATTTTATCAAGACTCTTTTAAATGACCAGAGCCATCAGAATACCTGGAAGTGTTTTGGACTCTCATGTTGTAGAAATTCTCAAAGTCCACCAGGTAGAATTAACAGTGTTTTGCAACCAGATGTTATATGTAAAATGAAGACTTAAGAGATGTGAAATGTGTATTTTGAGACAGTCAGTGTAGCGTATAGCCTAGCAGTGCTTAAAAAGTTTTCTTACATTATCGTTTCAATGGCATTCTTTTGTCTACTGCATGTGATACCTTGGCCTAATCTGTCTTCAAAGATTTAAAAAATTGACCCTGTGTTTTCAGTAACATCTCAATTTTTTTTTCTGTAGTACATGTATATATATATTTTTTGTTTCCTTCTTTCCCTAATAGCTAGCTGTTCCATATCTCACCCCTCATAGTCTCAGACTTTCAGAAAAACTTGGTAGAGGGAATTAATTAAAAAGCCAAATCCCCCATAAGGCCATTCTCCAGGATCAATAGCCAGTATTAACATTTGAACGTGTTTACTCCTAGTAGATTTTCTCCCTAAACTTAATTCCTTCTAACTTATTAATGATTATATAAATATAACATTTTAGGTTAGTAATACTCTCTAAACAGCTGGACTATTCTGGGCTCCTTGCTTCTGGAGAAATATGTGACTGAGCAAAGAGCAGAGAAAAGAGTTTCTCCCTGTCTTCGGGGTTTGAAATGCCCATGTGCTTGTGTGTGTAGAGATCAGACCAGAGTTCTGAGAACAGGGCTGGAGGAGGATAGGATCTTTCCCTTCATCCCACCTGCCCAACACACCCACACCCACACACACACCCCACACACACCCCACACACACCCACACATTCACATAAACCCACACACACCCAACCCCACACCCACCAACACCCACATCCACACACCCCCACACACCCACACTCACACATACCCACACACACACACACACACACCCCACACACACCAACACCCACACCCACACCCCCCACACTCACACATACCCACCCATCGCCCCCCACACCCACCAGCACCCACACCCAACAACACACACTCACACCCAACCACACCCCCCCCACACACACACTTCCTCTGGGGAGAAAGGAAACATGGGAGACATTCAGAGGATTCAGAGGAGGGTCTCAGGGTGTGTTCTCCAGAGAAGGTGGCAACAACTCAAGACAGATTGTCAAATCTGAGAGTAGAGGATGTTGTTTCCATTTTCCAGGTGGGATGTGAGGAAGTGGTATAATTATAGGGAAGAAATGGCTGTGGATGTATCCAGGCAACAAAGCCTAAACCAGTCTCATGGAATGTCCAGTCCTGCACTGTGGTCAGGAAGCATCAGGATGACCCAAGAATGGAAGATGACTTTGGCTGGAAATGAGGACCATGGCCAGACTGGGGGATGGATTTCTCCATAGGTGCCTAAGCACCCTGTTGGTATTGAGGAGCCACTAGGAGAAAGGAATTCTGAGGCTAAGTTTCTAGCAGTCTGAAGAACAGATGTCAAAAAGGAAATTAAACTCTTACAGAAAAAATATAGAAAAAATATGTTTTCACCCTTGAGTTGTGGACTTAAATCTATGCAATTCTATAAATTTATTCCATAACCTGACCTTTCCCATTATCTTAAAGATTTCTGTCTGAACATTATTTTTAATACTGGCTTAATATTTTATTGAGTGGATGTCATAATTTTCTTAACCAACCCCTTATTTTTAAACATTTTGGTTAATTCCATTTTTTTGCTATTATAACTAATGTTGTATGTATCATTAGGCACAAACATCTAGGATGGATGGTTTAAAATCATTCCAGAAGTGACGTTATTGCTCAGAAGGTATGAACAATTTTAATTTCCACAATACATATTGCCAAAGTAATTTCCAAACGCTTTGCAGGAATGTACACTTTCCTGCGTCATCTACAAGAGCTCATTGTTAGAATTAAACATTATTTCAGTATCAGATGACTTTGCTATTTTATAGTTGAAGAAAAGACTTTACTAATTTACAGATAATATATGTTCTTTTATCTCTGACTAAAAAAGCAAAGTATGTTCATCTTAGAAAATTTGGAAAATGTAGAAGAGTACAAAAAAGAACTAAAAATGAACTATAATCCCATTATTGGAAGACAGCCACTGTTCACAGGCTGACATCCACCTCCCAGGCTTGCTTTCTATGAATATGTGTGTCTATTTACACACACACAACCACACGTGCCTATATTTGGCTTCTTACAAAATTGGAGTCATTATATATGCCATTATGTAAATTTTTGATTTAAAAATGCCATGAACATTTTCCAAAATCATAAAATATTCTTATTAAACAGCCACCTACGCAATTATTAATGTCCTAAACCTTCCTTAGATAAAAAACACTCACTCAATGATAGCTTGCTGTTGACATATTGGGCTGAGGATAGAAAGACACAAACAGGCACACACACCTATTTCACATAGATTCTGGCCCTCAAAGAGTATGATTATTTGCTGTGTAGTTTAGTGGACGAACATTGACATTGAAAATAAGGCCTTCAGTTTAATTGTGTTGCTTAGCAGTCATGAGACTCTGGGCAGATTAAATAAGCATCACCACCCTTAGCCTACCTTTTTCTTCGGGGTTTGTTGTGGGTATGAATAGGAAACGAATAGGAAAATGTCATAAGACTGATATCGTTGGTCCATATATCGATTCTCCATTAAACTTTATATTTAAAGTACACAAAACCCAGTGAATTAGCTGAGACTTAGAGCCCAAAGCATCACTTCTGGTTTGGCATCCCAGGGCTTTTTCCCTACCTAGCAATTGTAACAAAGTGCTTGTGAGCTATAGGACTACTATTGATACTATAAGAGGACCACCGGATCCTAGATCCCAATCTTTTTTCTTTTTTCTTTAAAGAACTGGAGCAGAACAGAATACCTTCTTTTAAAATTTTTTATTAAAAATCTTATCAGGTTATCTTCTGCCCAGAGGCAAGTTGGCTGTCCATGACTTTCTTCAATGGCTCTCTACAAATAGGCAATTGCTAACTACTCAGTTCTTGGCCCCAGTTGTCTCTTCCCTTCACTTTTATATGGGGGTGGTCTATTTAAAAAGCTGTCCTGTTAAGTGGAACAGCTTCTAAATAGGCTGCCTTACATTCAGCAAAGCAGTTATGACAAAATCTGGCCAGGATTCGCCTTGTAACATGTGGGTGCTTTTGACCATGAGGCTTGTGCCGTACAGTGTGAGCTATCTGACCCAACTTGACACAACTTGTGTGGTGCATTTACTCCCCTCACTCAAAGACATCCCCTCTTGTAAGGCACTGACTACTGAACGTTACGTGAGTGATCCAAGGGGAGAGACCCAGGGCTCTGTCCCTCTTCACACACATCTCAGGTAACAGTAGGGGTTTAACCCATTGTGTTTATTGGTGGTATTTTACCAGCAAGATGTTGATTTTACAGGCACGTAATTATTAGGATTTATTATTATGCTACCTATAAAACACCTGATTCATGTAGGTCTTTAACAGCGAGATTGAATTATTATTTAGCAAATAATTTTCTGAAATTATTTAGAAAATACTATTTTATCCCCCAGTTTCTCTACAGATGAGTTCAAAAGACTCTCTGCAGCCAATTCCTTCAACACCCTTGAGAAAATCAATTTAGCCTGATTTACTTTAGTTTTGGGGTTGCAAAGACAAAGTTTGGGCCTTTAGAATTTCCTGAAACCTTTAGAGAAAAGGGCCTTTGAGAACATTCAGAGGAGGAGAAAGTGATAAGAATTACTTTGCTCTCTGAGGCATGGGGTGTGCCCCCTGAAGATGTTTCTTCTTCTCTCCTTGGTTGTTGAAATGGGAGACTTGTGGTTTCCTTACATGCTCAGGGGGATTTTACTGTAGACATATCCCTGCTCTTGCCATCTACATGTATGAATACACACACACACACTTGTGCACACACTCAAAAGCCCATGTGTACACGCACGTGCACAAGGATTCAAGGATTTTGGAGAACAGACTCTTCAGTGAACAATTAGAACTTGCATTTACTGTCTGCTTACTATGAACTGGGCACAGTTTGTGTGATCTCATTTTGTCATCACCAAAAACTCTCTCGTCTGAGGTGTTTGCGATTGTTGCCCCCTTTTACAGATGAAAAATGTGGGGCTCAGCTAGAATACATAACTTGCTCATGCTCCTACAGCTGTTCTGTAACAAAGCCTGAATTCAGGCCCAGGTCTGGCTGACTCTGAGGTCAGATTCCCATCAGAAAGGCATGGCCTGGGGCTCTAGGCTTCTTAGAGTTCTGACCTTGAGGCATGGCAAAACGGCTTCAGGACCCTCAGTCTCTCCCCTGGTGTGGGGTCTGTGAGGACAGGAAGTGGGTACTCACAGCCCTGGAAATGCGGAGGTGGGTTTATACCCCTGACATGAGTCATTTGCTCTATTTCTTCTTGTGAACCTGTTATGGTTAATTTTATGTGTCAACTTGGCTGGGCTACAAGGATACAGATATTTGTTCAAATATTATTCTCAATGCTTCTGTGAGGGTGTTGCTTGAGTGTGCTTCAATAACATTTAAATCAGTAGACTTTGAGTAAAGCAGATTGCCCTCCACAATGTGGGTGGGCCTTACCCAATTAGGTGAAGTTCTTCATATAGCAAAACTGACCTCCCCTGAGCAAGAAGGAACTCTGTCAGCTGACTGCCTTTGGACTCAAACTGCAACTCTTCCCTGGGCCTCCAGGCTGCCAGCCTACCCTGAAGATTTCAGATCCACCAAACCTTCATAATAACATGAGCCAATTTCTTACAATAATCTCTCCCTAGCTATCACCTATCTATCTATCTACATATCTATTTACATATATGTAGATTTTATATATATATATATATATATATATATATATATATATATATATATATATTCTATCTATCCCCTGGTGGTTCTGTTTTTCTGGAGAATCCTAACTAGTAGAGACCCTGTCCTGTTTAGAACAGGATTTCTTTACAACTGTTAGTGATCATTTAACTTTTCCTCCAGGATCTCCTGCAGCTTGTTATTTCCTTCCCCCAGGAAAGCTGTGTCCAAGCATTACTGAGCATCCCAAAGACGTTTTACTTTTCTAATTTTTAAAAATTATGGTTTTCCTCCACTTCCCTTTCCCTCCTCAGCTTGCTTTCTAAGAGTGAACTTGACAGAGCCGGGAGTTTCTTGTCCACAGTGGGCGCCCCTCCTCTTGCTGCCCACTCTCACTGAAGCTGCGCTGACTTTCTTTTTGTTCTTTGATGATGCTCCTCCTGGGCTTTGCATGTGAAGCTTTTGGCGCCTGTAACAATAACGCCCAAGACAGTCCCTTCCGTTTCCTTCCCTGCATTCAGGCACTGGCTTACAAGTCGGCTCCTGGGAGGCTTTAGAACACCCAGGACAGAGTAGCTCTCCCATGTCTTTCTAGCACGTCACCTTATTTTACTGTCTTTCTTGCAGGTAACACTTCTGACGTGTCTTGTTTCTTCACTTGTTTAGGGTTTGTCTTTCCCCACCCGAATGTCAACTTTGTGAAAGTTTGTCTTCCTTTCTGTCGTTTCACTGCTCTATTCCTAGAGCCTAGAACATTGCCTCGCTCAGAGCTGGATCTCAGTGAACAGTGAGTGGGTGAGTGAATGAATGTATGAACGAACGAATGAATATGTTTCATCTGAAGTACTCAGCTGGTGAGGCACAGTGCACAGGTGTGTGATATCCTACTGGTGAGAAGAGAGTCAATGGCTCATTTTTGAAGGTGCATTAAGTCTTTCAGGCCCCCAGGGTATCATTTGGTTCACTGGAACAGTAATTTACTAAATGGTACCTTAAGGGCCTGAAAAAGTTAATGCACCTCCAAAAGTTTCTAATTTACACCAGGGACTAGTTTATTTACCCAGCAGTGTTTGACCTAATTGGTCTTAACTTCATTTAAGAGAGTCATTAGGACTTTATCACTTTTCCACCTTCATATTTCCTACCCTTAGCATTTATCTGTTTGTGGAATACTGTTGCCAGTTGTCGGTGTGCACGTGTACACACACACCATATCTCTATTAATACCAAGACCCAAGAAGGACGTTGCTATATTCTGGCACTCGTATATGTAAATATTTCGTGTATATTTTAGTTTGTATAATAAAAAAAAAGAAACCTGTATATTGCAATCCTTTCAAATTTAATATTATTTTAGTGCCTTCTTGGTGCATATTACAAATAATTGCTTAATTAGTTCACATTTTGTTTTTTATCCAATAATTAGATCACAAAGGTTAGAGAATGTAAAAAAGTCTGTGTGTTACCAAGCTTTATCTATAACATGCAGCCCATTGTCTTATTTATTTTTGTTGTTTCAAATAGCAAAGCTGCTTCCACTCCTAATACTTTTGTTCTGAGGTTTTCCAGATTTAGCCTGATCTTTCCTTTCTTACTAATTACTGTCAATTCTGTTCTGTTGTATCACGTCAAAACTTTTCTTTCACTCCTGAGTTTATTTTTTAAAAAATCTTTCTTACCGATTCAAGCTATGGGAATATCTTTTCTTTACTTATGGTTACACTGATGTTACAGGGCCTGGTAAAATGTTTTTCTCAACTTTTGGGTCAAATGAGGTATGATTGTTAACAGCAGTAGGCAGCAGGATTTTGGTAAAACAGGTTGTGGGTAGAGATATCCTAAAATGGTAAAAACCCATTCATCAAGAGCTCCCTAATTTAGACTTTGTAATAATTCATCCTGAAATGGGTTTAAATATACCCTTGCTGTAGAATGAGGGGTTTGCTAAGCAAATAATCGTGTAAAGCAGATTGTAGAGAACAAATTCTTTTGAGAACATTAGCCTAGTATGATGAAATCTTGACAGGGTCATTGCAGTTTTTGCATCACAAATTTTTTTTTGGTTAAACATCGTAAAAAGATTAGGTTGGCCAAAAGGTTTGCTTGGGTTTTTCCCAATATATCCCCTTTTTCTATTTTGGCTAATATGGTAATTGAAGTCAGTTTATGGATATTACATTTCCTCAGTGATATTACTCTGGACAATAGTCATAAATCTGCGTTTGTCATTAGATGTTAATATTTAGGATATTGAGTCTATGGAAATTTAAAAAGACATTTTCGGATGCAGACTTACCATGTTGCGAGTTGACACTTTCTTCTAAAAGTGGATTGCAGCAAAAACTCAGCAGGATCCAGAGAAATAAAGTTTTCACTGTGATTCAATAAGATTGCAGAGATTCTCAAATTTTAAACAGATTATTTATTACAGCAAGCAGTTTATGTATTTGAAATAAAGCGCCTTTATTTTAAAATTCTATCATTTCAGACTTCATGAATTCAGAATTTATTCTTCCTGTTATTTAAAGTGGTTGCCTCTGAATTATTACTGTACTAGAAAAGCACCTTTAGTAAGTGGATTTCAAAAGAGTGCTTTTCTGCAGTATTTGTTTGTGTCTTGTTAAAAAACCATTTAAATTGGACTTTCTAATGGAAATACATATAGTGTTGGAGAAGGGTTTGGGCGAAGGCTGTCACCATGGCAACCCTCGCTGGTGTCCTCACGCAGAGATTTTTCTACCTCTGTGTTATCAACAGGTGGTAACAATATTTGAAAGATCAAGGGTCTAACTTTACTAACTTGACCCTGCCATTCTGTAGAGCTACCTCTTAAATTCCTAGCCCCTTAATGGAGCTCGTACTTGCCTATCAAGTTGTAGCAGTAGCCAGTGCCTGACTGTGTTCTGATTCTGTTTTCACATCCTCAGGTTTGAAGCTGTACCTAAATTCACATTTCTTTTTTCCTGAGCCCTATAATATATGACTGAGTTTTCATCTGATAGCTGAGGATGAAAAACTATATCCTGAAAATGGTCTTGTCTTACAAATAGAGAAGCCTGAGCTGGTTCATCACTGACTGAGTCGCTTCCAAGAACATAATTCGGGTCTTGTCATTTCCTTTTAAACATTTATTTTGGCTTCCCAAGGATAAAAGACATCCAGAGGGTATAGAAATTACACAGCAGATTCGTGTCAGAAGATGGGAAGAGGGGAATTCCCTGGCGGTCCAGTGGTTAGGACTTCACACTTTCACTGCAAAGGGCATGGGTTCAATCCCCGGTGGGGGAATTAAGACCTCACAAGCTGCGCGGTGCAACCAAAAAGAAAGATGGGAAAAGTACATTAGAAGGAAATATCAAGCTGTGTATTCTTTTGTTAAATGTGATGGTTTTAGTCAAAGTGGCTTGTTTGGTGCTACTCTAGTGTGTCCTAAAATACCTGAATGAGGCAATTGTGTATAGTGATCATAGATCTCCTTAACGGATTCTTCAGTTAGATAAAGTTTTAAATCTTGATGAAAGCTAATGCTGATTCAGGCATAATCAGACTGAGAACGATTCCCTGTAGTCTATGAGAATGCAGATGAAGCTAACATGAAACATCCTAAGTGTCACGAGATACATGCCAAGTCCTAAGTGTTTCAGGAGTGGTGAGACATTAGTCTGCTTCAAGTTACTATTGGATGCTCTATCCTTTCAGGGAATTTGTTATATATTTATTGGTAATTTTTCACAAGATTTCCTTACACCGAAGAAATATGTAAATATGTGTGAGAAAGATGTGGTTAGCCTCACGTAACAAATAGTAATCATTATTTTAAGCCCATATTTCAATTAGCCTTAATCTTTTGTTTGTATAGCCTTGAAAAGCTGTAAAAATCAGTCATTATAGCTTAATTACTAACCATTATCCTGGGTGGCTAACTCCACTTCCTTCTAAACAAGTTCCTCCTTTCATTTCGTTTTTAAATGCCACCACTGGCATTCTCTAACAATAGTATTATGCTTTATATAGCAGGCTTTGTAAGTTCCTCTGTAGAATATTTTAAGTTTTGTTGGTTCCTCCTGGTACCAGAGAGCTGCTTCTTCTTCTTCTTTTTGAACTGGCCTGTTCGCTGTTGCACTTCAGGATAGAATCACACTTAAGTTTTACATAATGACAGAAGTTGACTGTTTCCTGCTCTAGTGTTTATTTAGTAAAACATTTTACATTCCTGGATAGATACCAGTCTGTCATTAATGGATTCTTGGCTTTGGGCCAATAGCTAATAGTTTTATTGGTCCTCATAACATAGCTATGTGACTTTTGTAACCACAAGGGGCTCTTTTCTGAGTGTTTCTTTCTTTTTTTCCTTTAAAAAAATAACCTAAGAACCCAGAGGTGCACCAAATTTAAGAACAGAGCATTTCTCTTTAAATCATTGTCTACTCCTTTTCATTCATTCTTTTTGCTCTTAGGAAATTCTCACAGATCTTGGTGTATTTGGAACAGGGGTTGGGACCCAATTGCTTGATCCTATTCCCAGGTTTACCATTGCCCTAAAGAGGTCTGGCAAAGCTCATTTTCTCTGCTAGGTGGTGTCTATTTGCCTGTCTAAATCGGGGAGGGGCAAGAAGGGTTATTTATAGTGTGGGAGTTTGTCAAGCTTTATTTGATGGCTTTAAGCATTGAGTAAGGGGGACCAGCATTTGGAAATCTTGGAATTAGGTCCCCAAAAGGGACAAAAGATCTTTACAGCTGGGTATGTGTGAAGCCTGTGCACTTCATGTGTTTTTTCCCTGTCTTACGCACCTGTCTTACACGCAGCTGTTAGTTGTGTCTGCCACTTTAGTCCTGCCCTCGCACAAGGCCGTGCCGTGGTGTCTTCAGAGCTTCAATGCCGTTTTCCTCTCAGTGATGTTTCCTGTTTAGATCTTTCTCCTCCCACTTTCTATAGATCTTAAGACAAAAGTTAAAGTACTTTGTGTCTCCAAATCCCCCCAAAACTCAATTTTCTCCCTAACACGTAAGTTACTATGCAATTCTAGGATCACAAAACCATCTTAAAATAAGTTCAGGATTGGTCATGGTGATAATTAGGTTGTATTCTAGGGATGGCAGATCCTGTTTTATCCTTTGCCTTAATAATCTACACAAAACTGTAACAAGAAAACATGCAGGTAATTAATGGAATTGTGGAAACTATGGAAAAAATAAAGAATACAGAACAAGATAATCACTTTCCTATCCCAATCTCCATCTCATCCCACTTCATCCCATCACAACGACAGATACACATTTTAGCCTATTACTCTATCGTTACTCATACTTTGCATTCTGATTTTTAACTTGTTATGTGATGCTCATTTCCACATACCATCTAAACTTTTTATTAGCATAATTTTAAGGGATGCATAATATTCCATCCTAGGAATTATATTATCATTTATTCAACCATCTCCCACTATGGAGTATTTTGTTTTCTTTTCCTTTGCCATTATGAAGAATTTCAGTGAACATGTCTGTGCATAAACCCTTGCCTGATTCTTAGGATTCTTGAAGACTTTGCCCTGTTTTTAAGACAACCCCACAGCACATTAGGGTAGTCCAGTTCTATTGGTGGACACTCACTTCTGGCAGCTAATTCCAGGGAAAATACTTTGCCTGGGGAGTAGCAAACAGGAATGCTCTACTTTTGGTGCAAGGGTTTTGCCTTCAAAAAGAGGTATGATTTTGAGAGTTTTGTAGGTGGGAAGAAAGTCTTAATTATTTCTCAGAGGGAGGTTTATTCTTGTTCAGCTGGAGAAGTCACAGTGTGGCATGTGCACATGCGTTTTGGTGGCATGGTACAGCTGGGGAGGAACGAGCACTTCAGTGCCACAAGTAAAGTTTACTTAACACTGTGATGTTTTAAAACAGGGTGATGCCAGTTCAATTAAATGTCCCAGGACAACAGTGTGGTGTGCAAGGGAATTCTTTGACAAACAAAACAAAATAATTTTTTTTTTACTTTTGAAAAAAACACATGCAAATAAATTAGGTACTACATAAAATATACTGGCCACAAAATAAAATGGATTAGAAAAGCCCAAAGAGAAGGCTCTGAATAAAGGTATCACTAATCACCCGTTATTCCCCTTAGCTGTAATTGCCTACTTTAGGTTTTCTGTGAAGTTAATGTATCATACTGTACGTTAAAAATTATGTATGGATTTATGGAACTCAAGAAAACAATAATAGCTGAAAATAAAAGCCCATGTTCTTTCATGTGATACGATTATTGTCAGTATTTTGATTTGCTTAGCTGATGCCTTTAAATAGTAGCATGTTTCTACTACCGAGTCCAACCTCACTCTCTTTTCCCGTTAATATCAGAGCTAGGTGTATTTGGAAGCTGAGAAACGAGTGACTGCTCTTGCTGTTTCTGATTATTAAATTAAGGCTGTCACTTATCAGAGTTTAGGGGGAACATTTTCTTCCCTCTGGATACCATAGAGCTACTTTTGTGTAAGCTCTGCTCAGGCCGCCAAGCCTAGTTATGAATTTTGTTAACCAACTTGGTTGATGGTTGAGTAAAACTCCATCCAGCAGGCCAGCAAGGGGAGAACAGCTCTCTTGAGTTACTTTTGTGTAAAAATCTGGGGTGACCACATGGGTTTCACAACCCAGTGAGATAGTTTGATATTCAGAGCAGTCTCTGGCTCTCTTGGAGGTCCCACGCTGGCTCTCCAACTCTGGCGGGAGGAAAGGGTGATGACTCTGCAGCCAAAACTTTCGCATGGCTTTTGCCCAAGTACCAGCTAGTCAAAAGGCATAGTTTCAAAGTCAGAGTATGTAGTTTGATTTCTCACAACACCAGGGAAAACTCCAATGTGCCTGAGCAGCGATCTGGAGCAACCTCTGGACCTAACCTCAAAGCCAAGTGAAGAGAGAACCCTGGGTTCTTTGAAGATAAAAGCCACATCTTCATCTTTGTCTGTCCCTTGGCACTTAGCACCATGCTTTGTATACGGCAGTTCATCACTGAACGTTTGTTGAAGGAATCATCAAACAAATCAATTAGGATCAGGTGTTAGAAGCTGAAATATATTAAAAAGAGCCAAGTCTTGTGTCAAGCCTAGGAGAATGTATTTTTGCCCTGTGGTACATGAGGCCATAGGATACTGAGATACAGGAATCCCAAGGCTCCCTGGGTTTCATGGTTTTGGATCTGCCAACAGCCTTCAGAGTGGGTGACTTGAAGTAGAATCGGAGGAGGGGACTGAGGGGAAGGTGGCCACCTGGGCTGCCATGAATTCTCACCAAGCAGGGCCTACTATAAACAGGAGTGTTTTAAAATAGCAGGATGATAACATGAGGGATGCCACAAATGAGCTTTTCTCTAAGTTCTCTCTTCTTAAATGGGTTATGAAGTCATGCTCTTGTCTATGCACTTTCCTTTTATTTGAAACTCCCCATCTCAGTCTGAGCAAGGATTTTGCAAGCTTTGAAATATGTCAACATAAAATAAGCTTTGAGACAGCTTGAAAAATGTAGATTCATAATGGACTTCACTAAAAATATGGTTTGTTAAAAAAACAAACCAGGCTCGATCTTCCTCACTTGGAAAAACAATCAGATGGAACTTGAGCTATCACCATCCTTTTATAGACTCCTACACCATGAGAAGCCAAGCATTTCCCAATGAAAGCTGGCATATTTGTGATGTTCCTTTCAACCACTTGCCCAGTGACCTTTGTGAGCTCTTCAAGTTCTACGTGATATTCTTCGAGGCTCTTACAGAGGTTTCCTATTCCATGAAGCCTTCCAGACTACTCCTCACATGACGATCCATCCGTCTGAGTCTACTCTCAGCTGTGTATTGGCTTGTATTATTCTCTGATCCAGTCATTGGTATTTTTTCCCATTTTCTTAACAGACAAGGTCCTTGGGGTAGAAATGAAGTCTTTCACTTAATATCTTAGCGCCATGAAAACTTACTTCTTATTCATGCAAATGCTGATATGTGCAGGAAAAAGAGAGCTTGTTTGGAGCTTTGGAAAGTTTTCCTCAGGATTTAGGCTTCCTCCATCTTGTGACACCTTCTCAGTCGGGACCCTCCAAGACCACTGAGGCACCAAAGAGAGAGTGTCGAGGTGGCCGCCAGCTCTTTCTTGCCTGGAAGTGACCCACAACATCACTTCCTATTTTAATTTCAGGGTGTGGAGAAGTATACCTGTCATATTCAGGAAGGAGAGGAAATTGTATGTGGGTGATTACAGGAGCGTCTACTACAAGGCTAAACTGTCCCAGACCAGTCTCCCTGTGCTGTAGTCCTTCCCATTTCAATTCAGCCAATAGTTTTTTTTTTTTTGAAGGCAAATCAGATCACCACACTTTCTGAGTCATCCATTACCTATAGGATAAGATCCCGACTCTTTAAAAAGTCACAGAAGCCCTCCAGAATTTGCCCCCTGCCTCCCAGCCCTTCAGCTGACCCCCAGTTACTCATAAAGGCTTTGCTTTGTCCTACCAGCATGATTTTGTCCATGTGACTCCTTGAGCCTGGAATATTCTTCATCTCTGCCCAACCTGGGAAATTCCTACTCAACCTTCCCTTTGGCAGTCTCTTCCTCTTTGAAGGGCCTTTCTCAGCAGATCTAGGGGCTTCTTCCTTTGGTCTCCCAAGGAACCTTCTATAATGGCCCTTGTCATGCGGCTGTCACTGTTTATATGTCACTCTCTCCCATTTAACCCGGGCCAGGCTTAGGGAAGATGCCATGTTCTCCTCACCTCTGAATCATCAGGCCTAACTTTGTGCCCAGCACTGAATGGGCCCTCAGGATATATTGGTTGGATGACTACACTTAAGTTAAATACACATGCAGACTCTAAACACATCCAAAATAATGAGATGAATTCGGTCTGTTTTAAGACTTGTAAGGATTTTGGGGACCTGGGTTGGTGAGAAATGATGGGGGTTGGCTTAGGGTCAGGGAACTGGGGGAGTTTGCATTTTTGGTTTAGCTTAGGCCGTTGTGGGGATGCAACAGACACTGGCTATTGGAAACAGGTGCAAATGCAGGGGGAAATATAATTTAGAGGCTGGTCTGTTTTCACCTCATTCATTTTCTATGGTAATCTAATGTTTTTAACCTCTTTGATTTTCACTGCTCATTGCATCATGTTCTCCAGTGCTTTGGAGAACATTCTGCCTCATTGTGTTTCTCATTTATGGCGGTCTCCTTTCCCCGTTATTTAGTGCTTTCACACATTAGGACATACTCGCAACCTGCCTCCTTGCTGAGCTCTGTGTATGGAAAATCCGTTCATTTATGTCCACTTCTGTCCTTCAAACCTTAATTCAAGACTCTTCTGGGAATTCCCTGGTGGTCCAGTGGTTAGGACTCAGTGCTTTCACTGCCGGGGCCCCGGGTTCCATCCTTGGTCAAGGAACTAAGATCCCTCAAGATTCGCGGCACGGCCAAAAAAAAAAAAAAAAGACTTCTGCTCCAAGAGGCGTCACCAGATTTTCTTAGACACACGGGGGAAATGCCACTTGTCACTGTAATTATCAAGTCATTTGAAGGGGTTGGCAAGCAGGTGGGCTTAGCTGGACAGTCTGGAGAGCGTTGAGAAATCAGGTTGAGGAGTTAGAGATGGTAGGGTGGATTTGAATGTTAAGCTTACAGCAGAGATTCTCAATCCCTGAGGCCGAATAGAATCACTTGGGCATGAAATATACACCTACACACACAACAGCTCCACCCCCTGGAGATTCTGATATAAATGGTCCAGTGTGGGACCCAGGTGTCACTATTTACAAACGCTCTCCCAGTGATTCTGTTATGCAGGTAGGTTTGATAAATGCATTGGTTTGCAGAGCCTTTGGAATCCATGGGACACCATCTAAAACCCAGTGGAGATGGTTATTAGTACTAGCTACTAATGGTCATTAATATTTTCCATTGTAATAAATCTGTCTTCTTTTCCTTCTCTTTCTTTTCCACCAGGAGCTGGAAAGAAATTTTAAGGATCATCAAATTTTGTTCAGTAGGTTTAGGGTTTAGCAAAGGTGCCTCAGGACTCCCCAGGTATCCCCTCCTCCTTCAACCAGAGAGGGCTCATATTTATGTATGTATGTTAATTTGGGGTTCTGGTTAGTATTTTATTTGAAAAACAGGTTCTGACGCTACAAAATATTTGAAAATCACTGTTCAACTACTTTAGAGATGGACCCACTTTTTAGAGATATGTTGCAGGTCACACAGATAGACTGTAGCAATGTGAGAATTGGAGAGTGTGTCATAGAGCAGGAATGAGACACTTACCTTGGCTGGGCCACTTAAGTAGCCACGTGACCCTAGCACCTAACTTCTAGGAGCCTCTGCTCTCTCCACATCATAATAATAGTAATGCCCTGTCCTCAGTTGAGAGTCATTTTGAATGAGAATATATGTGATAGTATGCTAGAAACCCTATAAAATGTGCCGTGTGATACCTTTATTAAAATTCAGGACCTTTTCTCCTCTTTACTATGCTGTAAACAGGCAAAAGCTAGTTAAAGCTAAGTCCTTTTTCAGGGAGAGTGGTGTCAACATTGAAAGTCAATCTAAGGAGATTTAAATTTTTTAATTTTTTCATTCAAAGGTATTTATTGAGCACCTAATATGTACCAAGCTTTGTGCCCATTTCTGGGGCTTCCACAGTCAGTGAGATGGACAAGGTCCTTGGCCTCCATGAGATTCCGAAAACAGGCTCTGAAGGAGATTTCAAAGGGGGTTTCTGCTGGCATTTCTGCTGGGGTCAGGATGCCACTTGCTGTGGCAACTTTGAAGAGAATACTCATTTAGAGACAAGTTACAGAAAGTTTGTTACTTTTCGTTAGACTCCTACTGTGCCGTTCTCTGCTTTCTCCTCTGTGTTAGGTTCAGATTTGTGCTTCCAAGCGGTAGGTGGAGGTAGCAAGGCTGGGTTTACACCATACTAAGTCCCAGAGAAAATCTCTGTGCCTCAGGCAGTGATAATGATTTCCAATGTGCTTTCAGGGGCCAACTTTCTGAAATGTGCTGTCACTGCCTTGTGGTCAAACTTTTCAATGACATGGAATCATAGATGATGGATAAGCAGAATAAACTGACCTTAGCAGCAGCTTTTTCCTCCACAGTAAAACCATGGAATTATGTATGCAACAAAAAGTAAATTAGCTGCCTTGCATTTATCCCCCCTTGCTTTAGGTAACAACACTCCAATTTCCCTTTGTGGATGACCCACCCCTTTTCTGTCATGCGACGCTGGTAGGGATCCACGCTCCAATCCAGGAATAGACAGAAGAAACAGGCTGGCCAATCAGAGAACCAGATGCCCTCAGTCTGAATAACTGGCTCCGGGTGGTGAACCAGAGCCTCACGTTCTCTTGGTCCCCGTGATTGGTGGAGGGATGAAACTAGGTTGCAGGTCTATTTAATCAGAGTGAATTTTAGTGTAATCCTTTCTCTGGCTGCGATTGTAGAGAAGAGCATGTATTCCTTGACTGCTCTTAGCCATGGACAAGGATGCCTGGAAATAGAGACATTCAGAGGAAAGCCACCTGAGAGATGGGGAGAAAACATGTGGATGATACTGTTTGTGTTACCTGATTCATCGGGGCCTGAAACCAGACTAGTCCTGAAATATTTTAATTATACAAGGAAATAAATCCCGTTTCCATCTTTTAAACCCATAAGCCAGTTTGAGTTTTTCTTTATAAATCACTAGATACTGAGAAAGTCTGAACTAATACAACACTCTAAACATTCATTCGTTCACTCAACAAGTACTCATTGATGAGCAAATGCTTAAAGCACAGCAATATGCCTGGGATAAAATGGGTGTGTAAACAGAAATAGATTTATATAAAATGGGTGATTATGACCCACAGTTGTATTTAGTCTGTATTTGTTTGGATTTTTTCCTGCGGTACGCGGGCCTCTCATTGTTGTGGCCTCTCCCGTTGCAGAGCACAGGCTCCGGACGCGCAGGCTCAGCGGCTATGGCTCACAGGCCCAGCCGCTCCGCGGCATGTGGGATCTTCCCGGACCGGGGCACGAACCCGCGTCTCCTGCATCGGAAGGCGGACTCTTAACCACTGCACCACCAGGGAAGCCCCTGTTTGGATCTTTTAAAGTTCCTTTTGGTACAGTGGGTTCAACCTGGGAAGGCCTCCAATCTGCAAACGATCTGTGGGTCACAGAGTTTAGATTAATTATATAGGTATGCACAAAGACATTTTGTTAGTGACTGTTTTCAATACTTGCACATTGGTTTCACTCTTGAGGCCTTGGTTTTCAATAGATCATATCATATGAAAGTTTCACATTATCATTTGGAGGAAATTCAGATATTTTGAGATGGAGTGATATCCAAAGATATTCTCTGTTTCTGGGAATTTTGGTTTCTATATCCTGTGTTGGTTTGCAAGATACATGCATGAAACTCTCTTCAGGGGAGATCTGCCATACTGCACAAAACTGGCTCACAGCCCCTACATTTAAAAAAAAATCTAAAATGACAGGCAGGAAGATCTGCTCACATGAGCATCGTTCGAAGCCCCGGAGGTATTTGAGTTCATGGCTGGTTCGTTGATACTGCCGTGGAGCTGGTCTGCTTTCTGGGCACTCTCAGCTTGCTGAACTGGGCCATGAATTTGTGCTGGATACCTGTTGTTGAAACGGCTTTTGTATCTCATCCAAAGATAATGTAATTCCTCCTGAAGTGTTCATTGGTGCTTCCTATTATACTCTACAGGACTTTTTCTAGCTTATGTGTTGTCATGTGTTACATTTTGCCATGTTACTTGATACTTCATAAAGGGAGGAAGTGAGATGTGGGAAAATGCAGAAGATGAATAAAAAAGAACACACATTAGCATTAGTTTGCTTGGATATTTTAAAATGAGTTCCATATCATTTGACCAACATGCTGGGTTTTTTTTTAAAACTTCATCGCAATATCACCATCACGCCTACCACAATTAACAATTTTCCCTAGATATCATGGGTACACAATTTCTTTTAAAATTTCCTTATTTGTCTCAAAAATGTCATTTTACGGTTGGTTCATTCAAGTATGGATCCAAACAAGGTCCATACTTTGCATTTTGTTGTTCTGTCTCTTGTCTTCTTTCATTTATATCAATTCCCCTCATCCCACCCCCCCGCCCCACCCCTGTCCCCCCTCCATGCTGTTCTGTAGAATGTCTCACATTCTAAATTTGGCTGATTGCTTCCTTTTGGCATCCTTTAATTTGTTATTTTATTCCTTTTATTTTCCTATATACTGGTAGTTAGGTCTAGGATGAATTCCGTTCACATTCATTTTATTTAGGCAAGAATATTTGAAAGGTGGGGTACTTCCTCTTTTATTCTGTCAGCAGGTGCATAATATGAAGGTGTTCCTATTTTAGTGATTGAGCAATGGGTTTGGGGGCTGTCAGTCTCATCCACTCATTATGAAGTTCACCCTCACCCATTTAATTAATTGTTTTAGTATCCATTGACAATTGTCGCCTGCGCTCATTTTTTTCATTAGAGACTGCAAAATGGTACTTCAGTCTTTCTGCTTTATTAGCTGGAAATTTTCCTTAAAGAACTTTCCTTCTGTCAGGGATGCTGGGAAACTATATGCTGGGAAAAGGGAAATTGCCAAACATTTCAAGTTCTGATTGACTTTATACTCGGGGACCCAAAGCGGCATCATAGCTGGCTCTCAGAGTAAGGACACACAGGGACTCAGTAATAAGTGGAGTCCTAGCCCAGATCTGGTTCACAGTGGGTCCAGTGGGACCAGAAACACCCTGGACAAATTTCGTGGTTGGTACAATTTGCACACTGGTTCCTTGGCTTCTGGGGTAAGAGCTCTTTTAGTGGAGAAAACCAAGTGGAGGCCTGTGAAACTGCTCACCCCTCCATCCAAGATAGCAAATCGAAGCCAAACTTGCCTTCCAGGGGACTGAGAGAGATTATTGCCGCCTTTCTGGGTCTGACACATGCAAGGGTGGTGGTCCCTAATATGTCCATATTTAATTCAATTAGTCTGACCCTTACAAAAATCAGATAGATGCTCGTGGAAGATGACCATAGATCCCACACACTCAACCAGTTAGAAACTCCTATCGAGGCTGTTCTTCCAGATGTGGTATCTTTGCTAAAGCAGGTTGACCTGGCCTCAGGTATATGGTATACAGCCACTGATCTGCTCAGCTGGGACATATTTTTTTCCCCACACATATCAGAAGGGAGGATCTGAAACAGTTGGCATTCACTTGGAGTGGACAGCAAGACACATTTATAGTCTTGCCCCAGGGCATGGTAAGTCTCCTGTCCTCTGTGTTAATATAGTTCAAAGAAATCTGGGCCATTTGGACATTCAGAACATAACATTGATCTACTCTAATGACGACAACATGCTAATCAGACCAAATGACTAAAAGTGGCAAGTATATTAGAGTATTGATAAAATATGAGGTAAATAAGAGGTAAACCTTAGAAGATTCAAGTCCCAGTGGTCCAGTGGTCTAGAATACACCAAGACATCCTCTTCAAAATAAAGGCAAATTATTGCATCCAGCACTTGAAGGGAGCATATTTCACACCCAGGTATTCTACTCCCAAGATGTAAGGGACACTGCTGAAAATGGTTGAAAGGATTTGGCAACTGGTCAGACCTACTATTTGCATAAACATAGAGACAGATATGATGCTGAAGTTTCAGGAGACATTGAGATGATGGTGATGCTAGAAGCTCAATTTTTGCATGAAAGATAAGAGTTCAGTTTTAGACAAATTTATTTTGAGCTGCATGTGACCACACATCCATAGTCTGAGAAGCATGTGGCTAGTCTAGCAGGCAGTTGGATATGTTGGGTTAGACGTTATAAGAGATGTCAGGGTTAGAAATCATATGACTCCACTAGTCATTCAATAACTATTTACTGGAAACCAGTAATGTGCTTATAGCTGGAGCAAAGTCTCAGCTTTGTGGCACAAGAAAATTACTAAATGCTTTCTTAAAATGTTAAATTATATCCAGGGAAACATTGTAGTTCATTTGGCCTGAAGTCATCAGCCAAGTTTTAATATTTAGAATACTAAATGCTTTCTTAAAATGCTAAATTATATCCAGGGAAAAGTTGTAGTTTATTTGACCTGTTGTCGTCAGCCAAGTTTTAATATTTGAAGCCATTCATTCCCTCATGCACTCATTTATTCATTTATGTACTTGATGAGATTTCTCCAGAAGAGGAAGAGTAGAACAATGGTTTCCATCTTAGATGTATTATCAGAGTCACTTGGGAGCTTTAAAAAAATTGGATGACTGCTCTCCACCCCAGGCATAGTGAATCAGTAACTCCAGAGCAGGGCTTTTCAAAGCTCCACGAGGAATTCTGACATTCAGCCAGAGTTGAAAACTACCAATGGAGTGGAAAAAAACCCACATCCTTGGTGAATAGCTCATTTAAGAGGGAAGAAGAGCTAGAGAAAGACACCGAGCAGGAGGGATCAGAAAAATAGAAGATGATTCAAAAGAGGGTAACATCATGGAAGCTTGGGGAAGAGTAAATTTCAATAATACTGTGTGTGTGTGTGTGTGTGTGTGTGTGTGTGTGTGTGTTTAGAGGGTGGTCAGAGGACAAAATAAACTTATAGCCAGCGTTAGTACGGAGCTGTGGAGGAAAGGAAGAGTGGCATCAGTGTGGTGTCCGTTGGGGGAGAAGAAGGCAGGGGAGTGTTGCAAGGAGGTTCTGAGGAAAGAAGGTTGTGTGTATTATTTTAACAGGAGTACAGCGGCTCTTGATCATATCAAATTTTAGTTTTGACTTCGAGCATGGAGTCCCGCTGGATGGGTGTGATCATCTGGTGTACCACTGTCTGGGAAAGAGGCACGTCCTCATACCCCAAACCAGAACCTAGATGCAAGACTGTAGGTCAGTATGAGAGGACATTCAGCATCCCCTGATGTTCATGAACTCAAGTTATCCCAAGGGAGCTACCGTGGTTGACATCAAAATTGTGCTTCCATATGGATAAAGCATCAGGCTTGGGAGGAAACTATGTTTGGATCTGTACCCTGTGCTTGTTTGCCCGATTGTATATGTCTTATGAGTTCTGTGTGTTTTTCCCTTGTCATAAAGGAAAGTCTCTTTTGACAGTTGTAGTCTTGAATCAGCTGCAGAAACGAATGAAGGAAAAGCAGTTTGTTCTCTTGTGCCAGGAAGTGAAACACAGGATGGCCAGCAGGGTGGTAGCCATGTTTGATGCAGCTTCCTCTTCTGTCCTGGAGGATCTTTTTTCAGACTTTAACCCTAAGGGCTCTGAATAGTGTTTTAAGTAGGAGAGCAGTACTGATAGGAACCTTCTAAGTCAGGGTATGCAATGAGGGCGCTGACACTTTTATGATTTCTCTTTATGCGTATTTCCTGTTGGTTTCTCTTGGGGAAACCTCTTCCATGGAGAAGTAAGAACTAAGCCATTCTTTTTTCATCTCCAACATTTTATTGCAAAAAATTTCAGAAAACAGGAAAGGATATAATATTAATCAACCATATTATTACCACCTAGATGCAACAATTCTTAACATTTGGCCAATATTTGCTTTATCAGCTGATACTTTTTTCTGAACTATTTGAAAGTAAGTTGCAGACATCATGGTATCTCATCCTGAAAATACTTAATAATTCATTTCTCAAAAATAAGGACAATTTCCTACATAAGCACAATACCACTATTATACCTAAGAAAATTAACATTAATTCCTGATTTCATCTAATAGAGAGTTTATATTTAAATCTCCACTGTCCCTAAAATGTCTTTTTAGCTGGATTAAAAAAAAAATCAGGATCCAATTACAGTCTGTGCATTATTTTCAGTTGTTGTGTCTTTTCATTCTCTTTTAATCTAATACAAACCCCATGATACCGGTTGAGAGTTTTTTGAGGCAAGGATCATATTTTTTAAAAACATTTTAATTTTATTGGAGTAGAGTTTGATTTATAATGTTGTGTTAGTTTCAGGTGTATGGCAAAGTGATTTAGTTATACATATACATATATTCATTCTTTTTTAGATTCTTTTCTCATATACGTTATCACAGAATATTGAGTGGAGTTCCCTGTGCTATTCAGAAGGTCTTTGTTGGTTACCTACCTTATATATATAGTAGTGTGTGTATGTTCATCCCAAGCTCCTGATTTATCCTTCCCCCCCAGGCAAGGATCATATATTAACACTTTTATCTCCAGTCCTGAATGTGACCATTAATAGGTATAATGATAGATTACTGCTTTTGTAGCTGCCCTTGGGTAGACTACTCTCCTTGAACCTGGGTTGGCCTTCCAACTGCTTTGACCAATAGAATTTTGTGGATGTGATATTCTGAAACTTCTGAGACCAAGCCTTAAAAAGGCCTGACAGCTTTCAGGTTTACTCTTTGAGGGAAACCAGCCCCCATACAATCTGTCTGACATCTAGATCACTGTGCTATAAGGAGTCCAACTTAGTCACATGGAGAGGGCAACTGGAAGAGAAATTAGGCCCCAGCTGAGTTCCCAGACAGTGGGCAGCACCGTTAGACCAGCCATGTGAATGAGGGCACCTTGGCAATGGATCTTCCAGCCCCAGCCCAGCTGCCCCAGCTGATGGACCAGGCATGAACTGATCTTACTGAGACCTGCCTCAATGGCAGAACTGTGAGCAAGTGTTTCAAACCACTAAGTTTTGGGGTGGTTCGTACTCAATAAAGAAAGGAGGTACTCAGCAGCTGTTTATTGAACTTGACAAGATAGAAGCCTGGACAGAGGTAATATTACAAAAGGCGTCAGGAGAGGGCAGACAGCAGAAGCAAGAAGAGCTACAATTCTGCAGCCTGTGGAAGGAAAACCACATTCACAGAAAGATAGACAAAATGAAAAGGCAGAGGACTTTGTACCAGATGAAGGAACAAGATAAAACCCCAGAAAAACAACTAAATGAAGTGGAGATAGGCAATCTTCCAGAAAGAGAATTCAGAATAATGATAGTGAAGATGATCCAGGACCAGGGAAAAAGAATGGAAGCAAAGATTGAGAAGATGCAAGAAATGTTTAACAAAGACCTAGAAGAATTAAAGAACAAACACCTAGAAGAATTAATGAATTAAAAAATAACTGAAATGAAAAATACACTAAAAGGAATCAATAGCAGAATAACTGAGGCAGAAGAACGGATAAGTGACCTGGAAGACAGAATGGTGGAATTCACTGCCACGGAACAGAATAAAGAAAAAAGAATGAAAATAAATGAAGACAGCCTACGAGACCTCTGGGACAACATTAAAGGCAGTAGCATTCGCATTATAGGGGACCCAGAAGGAGAAGAGAGAGAGAAATGACCTGAGAAAATACTTGAAGAAATCATAGTCGAAAACTCCCCTAACATGGGAAAGGAAATAGCCACCAAAGTCCAGGAAGTGCAGAGGTTCAAGGCAGAATAAATCCAAGGAGAAACAAGCTGAGACACATAGTAACCAAATTGACAAAAATTAAAGACAAAGAAAAATTACTGAAAGCAACAAAGGAAAAACGACAAATAATATACAAGGGAACTCCGATAAGGTTAAGAGCTGATTTCTCAGCAGAAACTCTACAAGCCAGAAGGGAGTGGCACGATATATTTAAAGTGATGAAAGGGAAGAACCTACAACCAAGATTACTCTACGTGGCAATGATCTCATTCAGATTCAATGTAGAAATCAAAAGCTTTACAGACAAGCAAAAGCTAAGAGAATTCAGCACCACCAAACCAGCTCTACAACAAATGCTAAAGGAACTTCTCTAAGTGGGAAACACAACAGAAGAAAAGGACCTACAAAACCAAACCCAAAACAATTAAGAAAATGGTAATAGGAACACACATATTGATAATTACCTAAATGTGAATGGATTAAATGCTCCAACCAAAAGACACAGGCTCGTGGAATTGATACAAAAGCAAGACCCATCTATATGCTGTCTACAAGAGACCCACTTCAGACCTAGGGGCACATACAGACTGAAAGTGAGGGGATGGAAAAAAGATATTCCATGAAAATGAAAATCAAAAGAAACCTCGAGTAGCAATACTCATATCAGATAAAATAGACTTTAAAATAAAGAATGTTACAAGAGACAAGGAAGGACACTACATAATGATTAAGGGATCAATCCAAGAAGAAGATATAACAATTATAAATATATATGCACCTAACATAGGAGCACCCCAATACATAAGGCAACTGCTAACAGCTATAAAAGAGGAAATCAACAGTAACACAATAATAGTGGGGGACTTTAGCACCTCACTTACACCAATGGACAGATCATCCAAACAGAAAATTAGTAAGGAAACACAAGCTTTAAATGACACAATAGACCAGATAGATTTAATTGATATTTATAGGACATTCCATCCCAAAACAGCAGATTACACTTTCTTTTCTAGTGCACACGGAACATTCTCCAGGATAGATCACATCTTGGGTCACAAATCAAGTCTCAGTAAATTTAAGAAAATTGAAATCATATCAAGCATCTTTTCCAACCATAATACTATGAGATTAAAAATGAATTACAGGGCTTTCCTGGTGGTGCAGTGGTTGAGAGTCCACCTGCCAATGCAGGGGACATGGGTTCGTGCCCCAGTCTGGGAAGATCCCACATGCCACGGAGCGGCTGGGCCTGTGAGCCATGGCTGCTGAGCCTGTGCGTCCGGAGCCTGTGCTCCGCAACGGGAGAGGCCACAGCAGTGAGAGGCCTGCATAGCGCAAAAAAAAAAAAAAAAGAATTACAGGGAAAAAAACGTAAAAAACACAAACACATGGAGGCTAAACAATACAGTACTAAATAACCAAGACATCACTGAAGACATTAAAGAGGAAATCAAAAAATACCTAGAGACAAATTACAATGAAAACACAACCATCCAAAACCCATGGGATGCAGCAAATGCAGTTCTAAGAGGGAACTTTATAGAAATACAAGCCTACCTCAGGAAACAAGAAAAATCTCAAATAAACAATCTAACCTTACACCTAAAGGAACTAGAGAAAGAAGAACAAACAAAACCCAAAGTTAGTAGAAGGAAAGAAATCACAAAGATCAGAGCAGAAATAAATGAAATAGAAACAAAGAATACAATAGCAAAGATCAATAAAACTAAAAGCTGGTTCTTTGAGAAGATAAACAAAATTGATAAACATTTAGCCAGACTCATCAAGAAAAAGAGGGAGAGGACTCAAATCAATAAAATTAGAAATGAAAAAGGAGAAGTTACAACAGCCACTGCAGAAATACAAAGCATCCTAAGAGACTACTACAAGCAACTCTATGCCAATAAAATAGACAACCTGGAAGAAATGGACAAATTCTTAGAATGGTATACCCTTCCAAGTCTGAACCAGGAAGAAATAGAAAATATGAACAGACCAATCACAAGTAATGAAACTGAAACCGTGATTAAAAATCTTCCAACAAACAAAAGTCCAGGACCAGATGGCTTCACAGGTGAATTCTATCAAACATTTAGAGAAGAGCTAACACCCATCCTTCTCAAACTCTTCCAAAAAATTGCAGAGGGAGGAAAACTCCCAAACTCATTCTATGAGGCAACCATCACCCTGATACAAAAACCAGACAAAGATACTACAAAAAAAGAAAATTACAGACCATTAACACTGATAAATATAGATGCAAAAATCCTCAATAAAATACTATCAAACAGAATCCAACAACACATTAAAAGGATCATACACCATGATCAAGTGGGATTTATCCCAGGGACACAAGAGAAGGATGCCCACTCTCACCGCTATTATTCAACATAGTTTTGGAAGTCCTAGCCTCGGCAATCAGAGACAAAAAAGAAATAAAAGGAATGCAAATTGGAAAAGAAGAAGTAAAACTGTCACTGTTTGCAGATGACATGAGACTATACATAGAGAATCCTAAAGATGCCACCAGAAAACTACTCGAGCTAATAAATGAATTTGGTAAAGTAGCAGGATACAAAATTAATGCCCAGAAATCTCCTGCATTCCTATACACTAACAATGAAAGTTCAGAAAGGGAAATTAAAGAAACAATCACATTCACCATTGCAACAAAAAGAATGAAATACCTAGGAATAAACCTACCTAAGGAGGTAAAAGACCTGTACTCAGAAAGTTATAAGACACTGATGAAAGAAATCAAAGATGACACAAAAAGATGGAGAGATATACCATGTTCTTGGATTGGAAGAATCAATATTGTGAAAATATAGTCATACTACCCAAAGCAATCTACAGATTCAATGCAATCTCTATCAAATTACCAGTGGCACTTTTTACAGACCTAGAACAAAAAAATCTTAAAATTTGTATGGAGACTGGAAAGATCACAAATAGCCCAAGCAGTCTTGAGGGAAAAAATGGAGCTGGAAGAATCAGACTCCCTGACTTCAGACTATACTACAAAGCTACGGTAATCAAGACAATATGGCACTGGCACAAAAACATAAATATTGATCAACAGAACAAGATAGAAAGCCCAGAGATAAACCCACGCACCCATGGTCAACTAATCTATGACAAAGGAGGCAAGGCTATACAATGGAGAAAAGACAGTCTCTTCAATAAGTGGTGCTGGGAAAACTGGACAGCTACAGGTAAAAGAATGAAATTAGAACACTCCATAACACCATACACAAAAATAAACTCAAAATGGATTCAGGACCTAAATGTAAGACTGGACACTATAAAACTCTTAGAGGAAAACATAGGAAGAACACTCTGACATAAATCACAGCAAGATCTTTCTTGATCCACCTCCTAGAGTAATGGATATAAAACCAAAAATAAACAAATGGGACCTAATGAAACTTAAAAGCTTTTGCAAAGCAAAGGAAACTACAAACAAGATGAAAAGACAACCCTCAGAATGGGAGAAAATATTTGCAAATGAATCAGTGGACAAAGGTTTAATCTCCAAAATATATAAACAGCTCATGCAGCTCAATATTAAAAAAACAAACAACCCAATCCAAAAATGGGCAGAAGACCTAAATAGACATTTCTCCAAAGAAGACATACAGATGGCCAAGAAGCACATTAAAAGCTGCTCAACATCTCTAATTATTAGAGAAATGAAAATCAAAACTACAATGAGGTATCACCTCACACCAGTTAGAATGGGCATCATCAGAAAATCTACAAAGAACAAATGCTGGAGAGGGTGTGGAAAAAGGGGAACCCTCTTGCACTGTTGGTGGGAATGTAAATTGATACAGCCACTATGGAGAACAGTATGGAGGTTCCTCAAAAAACTAAAAATAGAATTACCATATGACCCAGCAATCCCACTACTGGGCATATACAGACAAAACCATAATTCAAAAAGACACATGCACCCCAATGTTCATTGCAGCACTATTTACAATAGCCAGGACATGGAAGCAAACTAAATGCCCTTTGACAGACAAATGGATAAAGAAGATGTGGTACATATATACAATGGAATATTACTCAGCCATAAAAGGAATGAAATTGGGTCATTTGTAGAGAACTGGATGGACCTGGAGACTGTCATACAGAGTGGAGTAAGTCAGAAAGAGAAAAACAAATATCGTATATTAACGCATATATGTGGAACCTAGAAAAATGGTACAGTTGAACTGGTTTGCTGGGCAGAGATAGAGATACAAATGCAGAGAACAAACGTATGGACACCAAGGGGGGAAGTGGCGGGGGGGGTGTGTGGTGTGGTGTGATGAATTGGGCGATTGGGATTGACATGTATACACTGATGTGTATAAAATGGATGACTAATAAGAACCTGCTGTATAAAAATTAAATAAAATTCAAAAAGAAAAGAGAAAGGGTCAGAAGATATAAAACAATAAAACATTCTGACCAAATCAGCAGGTATTTAAGGTCTTCTCCTAGGTCACAGTGAATCAAAACCAAACACTAAAATCAAAGGCTGTCTTCATCTTTGCCTCCATCTCAAGCCACAGAGGACACTTTCCTGCCCTATTCTCAGCTGCCTCCTTGCTACTCACACCTGACCCCGGCAGGCTTTGGTAACTTCACTTCTCACAGCTGCCTCTCACGTCTGCCCTGTCCTAGCCCATCCCGAACTTCCCAGGGCATCTGATGACTCTCTCTCTCTGCACGGAATGCCAACCGATGCCTGCTCTGCATGTATTCACATGTTAAATGCCACCCCCTCCATGCAGCCATTCCTCTGCGTTTCTCTGGGCTCCTGCAGCAGTTTGTCTATGTTTCTCCTGTCATATCTGTCACGTCCTGTCTTGTGCTGCAGTGATTTTTACAGTCCTCTTTTCTCAGAGCTCATAAGGGCCCGGAGAGCAAGAACTATGTCTTCTCATTGTTTTGTTCCTGTCGTCACATTGCTGACAATGTCTGGCATGGGATAGGCACCTGAGATTAGGAAGGGACCTGGCACGATGGCTAGGTGGCTAAGAGTGGGCTTGGAGTCAGATTATCAGGTGTCGGGCCTCCACATGCCACCCAGCCGTTGTGTGATACTGAGAAAGTTACCCAATCTCTCTGTTTCTTCATTTAATCATCTACAAAATGGGGATAGTAACAATACCTACCTTCTAAGGATGCTGTCAGAATTAATGAGACACATAGCTTGGAATAATGCTTACCATATACTAAAAACTGGATTTAGCTATTTTTTTTATTTTTATTTTTTTGCGGTACTTGGGCCTCTCACTGTTGTGGCCTCTCCCGTTGCGGAGCACAGGCTCCGGACGCGCAGGCTCAGCGGCCATGGCTCATGGGCCCAGCCGCTCCGCGGCTCGTGGGATCTTCCCGGACCGGGGCATGAACCTGCGTCCCCTGCATCGGCAGGCGGACTCTCAACCACTGTGCCACCAAGGAAGCCCGGATTTAGCTATTTTAATCAAGGAAGTTCATTGAATTGAATTAAGCATCTCTTTTCCACACTTAGTGCCCTCTTCTTTCTCTCCAACATCCTAGGCCCATTTCACGTTATATAATTTTTTTTATAGTAAGTAGCATTTTATTGGATTTAGAGGAAGAAATAAAGGGTCAACCCTCAGGGCAGGAGGATATGGTGATGTGAGTAATAGGATACTCAGACCTCAGAAGGAAGTGGTATCTTAAATGCCTAGAACGTTAACAATTTCTCAGAACAGATGGACTTTAGACTGAAGAAATATTCGTGGGTGGGTGGGGAGGAGGGAAACGGTGGGACTAAGAAAGTATAAAGTCCCCAGGTTTTGGCCTAGAGTGACTGATAACTAGTTTTCAAGGTGACACAGGAAGCTGGTCCTTCATTGGGTTGGATTCAGCTGGCCCCACCCTCATGCCAGTTGCAGTTGTTTATTTCTAACCTCTTTTAGGGACCACATTAGAGAGGACACACTCTCTGGGTCCCTTGAAAGATCCTGTAAAAATGAAGGCAGTCCCTTGTAAGTAAAATATCCCTGAATGCAACAATCTTTGGATAATTATAGTCTCCCAGGAGCATAATCCTTAAATGGCTGAGTTAATTATAGCATCCCAGGCCTGTGGCACTTCTCTTTTGAGAATCTAATCCCATGGACAGAGGGAAGTGGGGACCCCAGGATGCTGCTTCTGCTGAGTTCCCCTAGTCCACATCTATGATGGATTATTCTAGAAAGCAAGCCCCCGTGAGTCTTGCAACACAGACTTTCTTGCTCATGCTAGGGTACAATGAAGAGCCCAGTACCCAGGTCGCAGGAGCGAGGGCAGTTCTAGCTGAAAAATAGACAACCCTGTGTATTAGCAAATGAGGTGAGAAATGATTCTCTGGAACTACACCTCTGACAGTTATCAGAACCCTGATGTTTCAGGGACAGTCTTGGGCAAGGAGAGATCAAATCAAAGTGCATGTTGGTGTGACTTTTATGTTCATCTTCTAATTTAGCCTGCGAGGCTATTTGGGGGAAGTGTGGTAGTTTGGCCACAGCTATGTCTGATCTCTCAAAAGGGCAGATAGACTGGAAGAAAGACAAAAGTGGCTAGTTCTGGACTGGACCTCTAACACTGGTCAAAGAGCCTTTTTAAAATGTGTACAGATGAACTTATTTACAAGAGAGAAACAGACTCACAGACGTAGGAAACAAACTTATGCTTACCAAAGGAGAAAGGGAAGGGGGAGGGATAAATTAGGAGTTTGGGATTAACATATACACACTCCTATATATAAAATAAATAACCAACAAGGACCTACTGTTTAGCACAGGGAACTCTACTCAATAATTTGTAATAACCTATAAAGGAAAAGAATCTGAAAAAATAAATGTATATATGACCAAATCACTTTGCTGTACACCCAAAACTAATACCACATTGTAAATCAAATATACTTCAATTAAAAAAAATGTGTAAACTAGTATTCCCAAGGCAGAGAAAAGAGAGCAGGGATGGCTTGGTGTCTCCCATCACCCTCACTGGGAAAACAAGCCCAAGTGAACCTTTAATAGATGGGCAGCCAGAGGTGTCCTGCCTGTCAGTGAGTGACAGTGTCTCTGTCAAAGGGTGCCAACAGAATTTCCCTGGTGGCTCAGTGGTTAAGAATCAGCCTGCCAATGCAGGGGACTCGGTTCGAGCCCTAGTCTGGGAAGATCCCACGTGCCGTGGAGCAACTAAGCCTGTGCGCCACCACTACGGAGCCTGCTCTCTAGAGCCCTCCAGCCACAACTACTGAGCCCTCATGCCACAACTACTGAAGCCCGTGCACCTAGAGCCCGTGCTCCGCAACAAGAGAAGCCACCGCAATGAGAAGCCCACGCACCGCCACAAAGAGTAGCCTCCGCTTGGCTCAACTAGAGAAAGCCAGCACGCAGCAACGAAGACACAACGCAGCAAAAATAAATAAATTTTTAAAAATTACATTAAAAAAAAAGGGTGCCACAACATCCCTTAATTCCCGGAAGGCTCCTTATTCATAGCTTGCATTAATTTGCTCTTGACTGTCAGTGACTCTCTGAGTGATTTAAAGTCATCGTGAGGAGTGTATATTTTGTTTTATTAACTACACTACAACCTCCCCGTGGATAGGTACCGTGGTTGATAAGACAGAGACCCTGTTACACACTGTCTCCGGGACTCACCCCATGGTTTATGGGAACAAGCTGCATTTTCCTTTTACAACCTGCCACTGTTTGGTTCCCACAATTAGCAGGGGTTGTTATGACTCACTTCACTCATAGGGCTCTTTTCTTTTGAGGCTTGGCAAGGACACTTTCTCTAGTTCAGCTGACTTCTGTGGGCCCTGGGATGAGTTTATAGATAAGAATAATAAAACCCTTTAATGACCTCTATTTCCTAAGCTGGTAAGGGATGGGAGTGGTGCACACATTTATCTTTAAGATAGATCCTTCCAGGTTCCATACAGTTTTGTTGTTGTTCTTGTTGCATCTACATCATTTGTAACATTCACTCATTCATTCACTTGCTACTATTTGTTTCATTTCATTTTGCAGGCATGTTCTGACACTAAGATAGGTATCGTGCCCTTTCAGAGCATATTATGCACACAGGATACTCAATAAATAGTGCCCGTGTCTCTTAAAGCACAGCCATGCATCTCGATGATATTACTGTGGGTTGTTTCACAACCACCGATAGGTTGAACACCAGCTTTTTTATGCCACAAGTATTTTCCCCACTGTCATCACTTTTTGCCATTGCTCTGCTAAGGTGATTCGGAAAAGTGTGTTGATGGGATCCTGCCTTTTCTAAACTGTTTTATTTCTTGCTGTTTTCTCTTTGAAGAATGTAGATGTCACACTAGGTACATTACATTTCCTGGGATTCATGTACTGTCAGGGTGCCTGTTAGGGTCTCTTTGTGGGTTGCACAGAGGCAGAGTTTGTAGCAAACAAAAGCAAGACTAGAAGAAGGGCTACCAAGACCCAGAACCACACTCCAGGCAAGCTTTTGGATAGCAGCAAACACACAGATGCAGCACTAATAATACTTCAATATTATTTCACAAAAGGGGCATGCTGACCTGTCAATAGACACCAAATTAAGTTCTCTCTGAGGTTCCCTGCAAATTGGAAGGAGTCAGAAAGTACAAAGCACCTAGTCCTAAGACCTATCCATCTATCTAATTTTTAAAAATTGGGTAAGAACATTTAACGTGAAATCTACTCCCTTACCAAATCTGTAAGTGTACAATATAGTATTGTTGACTTTAGGCACAGTGTTGCCTAGAACTTACTCATCTTGCATAACTGAATCTTTATACTTGTTGAACTGCTGTTCAACCATCTCCCCCTCCCCTAGCCCCTGAAAATTGCCATTCTACTCCCTACCTCTATGAGTTTGACTATTTTAGATACCTCATATCGGTGGAATCACACAGTATTTATTTTTCTGTGACTAGCTTATTTCACTTTAATGCCCTCAAGTTTCATCCTTTTTGTTGCAAATGGCAGAATTTCCTCCTTTAACTCTAAAAAACATTCCATTGTGTGTATACAGCACATTTTCTTTGTCAATGCCATTTAGGTTGTTTTCTATATCCTAATTTTTAAATAAAATTTTATCATCTACAAGAGGTTTTTTTAAAAAAATCCGATATGTTGTATTCTTGTCAACAACTAGCTTAAAATGCTTTAAAATTCCACAAGAAAAATAGAAGATTCCCTAACATAGGATATGAAGTCCACCAGAATCTGGCTCCGTCTGCATCTCCAGCCTCATTTCCCTTTGTCTTCCTTCCCTTTCTGCTCCAGCTTCATTGAACTCTACAGGGTTCCCACACACAAGTTGCTTCCGGCCCTTTGCCTCTACTTACCCTGCTCACTCCTGGGAATCTCTTTTCTTCCCCTCACCCTCTTCACCTAGGAGATTCCTGTGCAGACATGAAGACTCAGCTCATGTGTCACCTCCTCCAGGAAGCTTTCCCTAAACCTTTGTCTTCCCCCCATCCCCTGAACTTCCCCTCTGCTCCTACAGTACCCTATTTGTAGCTCTATCCTTTGGCTTCCTGTAATATATTACAATGATCTGTTTCTGTGTGCAGAATTCCCACTAGATTTTGAACACCTTGAGGGTGGTGACATTTCATCTCTGCATCCCCAAGGCCTAGCAAAATGTCTAGTAGAGTACCAAGTACTCAACATATATTTGTGGACTGAAATAATGAAAGCTATTTAACTTTTTTGAGCTGCAGCTTCCTCACCTGCAAAGTGGGGACAACAATATCTTCCTTGTAGGATTTCTGTGAGGATTGAGAGCATGTTGGTAAAATGTCTTGTCTAGCACCTTCAGGAAGGAGCTCGAAGGAGGGTGGTCCTCCTTCTTATCAATCAAAGTGCAATGGACACATGGTGGAAAGGTCGTTTTCTGACTGAAGGCCGGGAATCATAGCCAAAGAGTGGAGGACGGGGCTGGCTGGGCAGTGTGTCGTCAGCCACACCCTCAAGCCAGATTGGTGGGATGACACAGAGACTGGGTCCCAACTCACACACACAGTGACCCTCGCCAACTGCTGGTTGCCGGTGACTGGTGATCGAGGTTCACAGATTCTTGAGGAAACCTCCTTCCCCTCATTCAGCTGACCCATTGGGTGACCCATGAAAGCCATCCAACGGTGGAGTTAGGTTGAGTGTATTGCCTTTCTGCCTGCCGTAGGAACTGTGGTCCTCCTGAAGGTGCAACAAAGGTCCTGGCGGATTCCACTTCCACTGCTCAGCCTGCCCCAGGTTCTATGTGCAAGCTGCTGTTATTGTTTGCATTCAAAAGGAGCAGGGCTGTTCTGGATTTGTACAGTTAAACCTGAGTTAAACCAGAACCCCAGCTACTTGGAACCCTCAAATAACCAAGACTTGGCGTTCCCTTTCCAAAGGAAGAGGTAAATCTTAAAGAGCACAAACCAAGATCAGGCTTTTAGTGAAAATAAACAAGCAAGGAAGCAAACGGAACAATAAAACCCCAATGAGGAAACAAACAAAATTCGAAAGGTACCACTCACAAATGACTTTCAGAACTAAGTTAGATTTAGTCCAGAGTTCAGCTCAAACTTCTACACCTTTCATATGAAGAGAATAAGAGATTTGGGGTTTGGAGTTAAGGAGACCTGGGTTTAAGTCCCAGTGCTTCCATTTATTATCGATATTTTTGAGATATTGGACAAGTTATTTTACCTGTCTAAACCTTGGCGTTCTCAGCTGTAAATTAGGGGTAGCAATGATAACTACGTACTTTGAGAACTGAGATAACACATGTAAGGGCTTAACATAGTGTCCAGCACATGGTAAGTGCTGCATTAGCTTTAATTATTATTAACTATCTCTTGACAGTGCAAAAGCTAAATTATGTCCAGCATTCTTTATTTATAAAAGCAGAAAAATGTTTCATACAAAAATCAACCAAAATACCTCAGCCTGGATTATGCGGTGGAACCAGAGCATTTATAGAAAAATAATGTACCGGTAACAGATCTCTATAGAGGATCAGGCATTTTGTACCATGCATAAGTGAGGGAGAACATTCTGAAAATCTTACGCAAGTCGTTCCTCTTGATTATTAAAAAAGACAACGACCTTTCCGTTTTTGTTGTTGAGCCATGTACAAAAGATACGTAGAGGGTGTGTCCAAACTTGCCCAGTGTTCAAATCACCTCAGATGTCCTGTTAACCTTCCCTGCATTCATCCTACCAACCAATATGCCCTTTCATATTAGTAAATAGAAGGCTCAATTTAAAAGAAAACACAGTAGTGGTCTGTATTAGTTGCTAGCTGCTGTAACAAATTACAAAAACTTAGTGGCTTAAAAAATAAAACTGTATTACCTTACAGTTCTGGAGGTCAGAAGCCTGAAATGGGTCTCAGTGGCTAACTCAAGGTGTCATCAGGGCTATATTTCTTCTGGAAACGCTAGGAAAGAATCTGTTTCCTTGCCTTTTCCAGCTTCTAGAGGCTGCCCATGTTCCTTGATTTGAGGTCCGATTCCTCCATCTTCAAAGCCAGCAACCTTGGGCTGAGTCCTTCTCCTGCTGTTATCTCTCTGGTTCTCATTCTTCTGCTTCCCTCTTCCACTTATAAGGATTCGTGTGATCAACTGGACTCACCTGGATAATTCAGGATCATCTTCATATATCAAGCTCAGTGGGTTAACAAGCTTAATTCCATCGACAGCCTTAATTCTCCTTACAATGTAACCTAACATATTCACAGGTTCTGGGGGTTTGGATGTGAACATCATGGGGCCAGGGGAGGGGCATTATTCTGCCTACTACATATCCTAGAAGTTTTGTCTCATAGGTGCTATAGCAAAATTGGCTAATGAAGGTGTTATTTCCTTCCTTCCCTCAAGACTACTTTAGTTGGTATGGGAAGGATATCTAAATATTTAACATGAGTTTTTAGAACATCCACGAAATAGAGGGGTGTGTTGAAAGAGTGAAAATTATACATTATCATACACAAGAAACTTGCCAGTATGACAGCGAGCACACATGCATATAGAAAGTCATCTAGAGATCAAGTTTATCTTCCTGACTCAACACTACCACCTGGAGTAATTGCTCAACTTCTCCACGTCCATCTCTGAACTTCAGTGTGCCTCTCTGCACTTTTGCCACACACACAGAATGAACTGAGTTTAATTTGAATGGTGCTTCCCTAAGTGTAGATTCCAAGGGGACTATTGTACGCATCCAGACACTTTTTGTTATATGCGACAGAAAACCTAACCCAAACTGGCTTAAACAATAAAGGAGAATTTTTATCTCAGAAAATGTCCAGAGTAGGTCAGGTGTCAAAAAAGGATGAATAATTATGGCCTAGCTCTGTTTCTCTACGATATTGCTGTTTCTGCTTCCCATCATTTATCAGCGCAATTCTCAGGCTGACCTACCTCATGGTGGCATAAGTGACTGTAGCACTTCCGGACTTCAATATTCCAAAGCACGTGTCCTCAGATTCACTCTGATTGATTCAGATAATGTCACATTTGCTGCAAGCCTGCCCCTGAATCAATAATAATGGCCAGGGGAATGGAATATACAGATTGCTTAAGTCAAGGCTGAAGTTGCTGGGGGCTGGGGAGGGAAGGTCAGCTTCTAGGATGGATACCTGGGTAGGGGAGAGATGACACAAATAAAAATCTTCAGGGATGAACGCATGTTGGGTCCACAAATAACTAACATTCACCATAGCCCTGAGGGAAGTCATTATTGGAAAGAAGGGGTGATTTCTGGAAAGCTGATTGAATTAGGTCAATTCAGTATCTTTAACCATATCTCAAAAACATGGAAAATGTCACAAAAGGTTTCCATAATGCCAAAATAATTGAGAAACAGATCATCATAAGCTTCATGAAATTGTGTCACCTAAATAAAAGTTATTATTATCTCCTTTTGTTGAAGGATTAGATAGAAAAAAATTGGCTTTCGACAACACCTCATGGTTTTAGAAAGAGATGGAAACCTTTTGCGACAAGTGCCAACAGAAGACTAGTGGTTAATGGCTGAGTTATAAAAAAGTCACAAACCCAGGGCTGGTTCATAATGTACATGGATCTCTAAAAACTTTAAGTGTACAATCTTCTGCCCGGCTCCACCTCAATCCTTCCTTTCTGTTTTAAAAATAAAGCTACCAGTTTATAAACAACTTTCATACCAAAGGCTTGACCCCCTGGGTGATAAGTGACAAGAGCAGCGTACTAATGGACATTTTAAGAGTTCCACATCAGCAGAATTACCCTGTCTCAAACTGGCTTGGGGTTATCAGTGTAATCTTTTAAAAATTACTTTCTAAACAAACTTAACAACTAAGATGATTGGTATAAGGGAAGGAAAGTTAAAGCCAAAAATATTTCAAATGTGGCTTTAAAAAGAATGATGGCACATACATTACTGATCAGTGTCTGAGCTCTGGACATTTTCCTGTTTTCTTTGTGGAACAGAAGAATTTTCATCTACTCTTGTGCCTTTGACCTCCTGCCACACATCACAGTCTTAAAAAAAATGTGACTGCTACGAACAGGATTCAGAGTTACTCCTGCACTCCACACTGCGTTAGGTGTGATGGTAAACAAGATAGAGTCTTTTCCATGAAATGCTTTTCTTTTAAATGAGAAGCTTAACTAGTCTTCTAGTTAAATTGATGCATTGACTTCATGTGTTTTCCTCCTCTCCCTCTCCCTCCTAAGACCCCAAAAAGGAAGGAGAAAATGTTAAAGAATGAGAAATTTAAACCAATTCTTGGAAGATTGAAAACCGACCAAGGAATTGTACCTGACACAGTAGGATAGAGGAGGTTACAACCTAAATTACCTGTTAAAAGGGATGCTGATGAGAGACCAAGAAGGATATTGATAGCAGGAAAATTAACTGTCCCTGTAACCCTCCTCCTGAAATACTAAAAAATTTAGAGGTGCCAGGGAACCTTGAATGTGAGCATGAGGTGTGGAATCAAAACCAGGAGACTTGAGTTGAAATTCTGTAAAGGGAGCAACTGAACCCCAAGAGCACCTGATGCTAATCAAGAGAGTCTATCCTGAGGAATGACACAAAGTTTATTCTTTGGACTCATTCAGGGATAACAGATACAGAGCGGGCAGGAAGGGTATTGAATTGAAGCAGTTTAAGGATTAAGTAAAAACCTCCATAATGAATGTGGGACACTTTAGGGTGCTTTCCCCTCTGGAAATATAAATAATTCTATCAGTCTTTCACTTACTAGCTGGAATGCTTCTATAAAGAGAAACTTTCCCTCATTTGATACTTGATACATCCAGTAAAAATATGATAAGTTCTTGATTCTTTCTCTTTATTTGCAGTTTTCTAAATATTGGGTTGATTCAGTAATATTCACCAACGATGGCCAATTAGCTTTGATTTGCCTCACTGTTCTTATGAACTCGTACACTTAAACATATTTAATGTGCTCCAATCTATTGATATTATTATCCCGTTGAAGCTTAAATTGTCCCATTTTTGCAGGTGAGTTTGGCTATTGAATCATTCTGACGTAACGTAAGTAAGCATTAACAGCTTCTTTGTTATCAATAGAATGAAATGACAAAATGATCCAGGCTCACTTTGACATTTTTTTTCTTTAAATCACAGTCATTGGAGAAAAGTGTCTAACAGGAAAAAGTGAGCTGTCAAAAGAGAAACTCAAAGGAAAAAAGATAATGCAGAAAGTTATAGAAACCTTCAAATATACCTTAGTGACATTGCTAGGATGGGAGATAAAGCAAAGGAAATTTCCCCGGGGGAGAAAGAAGAATACAAAGGAAAACAAATGGAAAAAATGATCACACTTAGGTCCAACATTCAACTAACTGTAAAACCAGAAGAGAAGAATAGAGGAAAAAAATCAAAGGAAACAAATTACTTTAAAAGAACTCCTCCCCTCTTCCCACAATTTTCCCAAGATTAAAACTGTGAATCTTAAGACTGAGAGGGCCCACGAAGAACCACGTACAGTGAGTGAACATAGACCCGTACGAAAACAGAACATCATGAAATTTCATGAAGTTCCAGAACATAAAAAAAGAGAAAGATTCATTAGAACTAGTTCCGTACGAAGAAACAAAAGTGAGCAAGGCTTTGGACTTTTCAACATTAAAATACAATGGAGGGACTTCTGCTTCCAGCTAAAATGGCATCATAGGAACTGGGTTTGTCTTCTTGCCAAAACAACGGAAAAACCAGGTACAATATACAAAACAATGTTTTCAAGACATTAGACACCAGGCAACAAAGTACGGTGACTCCTGAGAGATGGGAAACAGACAAGGCTTGCTTCAGCTTCCCACCTTGAGAGAGTTTTCAGGCGATGGAATGGAATTTAAGGAGATTAAGTGAAGGATTAAGGAGATTAAGCTAAGAGTGTGGTGAGATTAAGACAACTGCAGTTCACAGGGCAGAGTCCTGGAGAGAACAGAGCTTTGCAGAGTGAGAACTTCCAGAGACCTGCAGAAGAGTTTCCTTAAGTATTCAGGAAGTGTCCTCACTGAGGCTGGGGAAGAACCACCACGTGTAAAAGAATTAGTGGGAACAGTTCCTTGAGCTCACATGGGTCTGGGAATAGTCCCCGTCTCCACCATCCAGACTGGAAAACCTCATTAGTTAGAATATTCAGAAGGATCTCTCCTCATTAGTGGAAAATAATTAGTCCTAGATGAAATGCTGCTCTGTTATTGCTTATCAAATATTAAAAGCAACACCCAAAGGGATCAAAGTATTTCTGAGTAACTTCTAGAATAAAGCTCAAGAATATTGAAAAGGATGCAAAAATATCTAGTACCCAGCAAGGAGAGAGTAATATTTTTAAAGTACGGAAAGAAAAAGTTCCAACCTAGACTTCAATACCCAAAGTGTTATGAACTGAATATTTGTGTTGACATTCAACAAAGTTCATATGTTGACATCCTAACACACAGTATGATGGTACTAGAATCTGGGGCTTTTAGGAGGTGATTAGGTCTCGAGGGCAGAGCCTTCATGGAGGGGTTAGTGCCTTTACGAAAAGGGACACAGAGAGCTTCCTTGTACCTTCTGACATGTGAGGACATAGTAGAAAGACTGCTGGCTATGAACCAGGAAGTGGGTTCTCATCAGATACCAAATATGCTGGTGTCTTCCCAGCCTCCAGATTTGTGAGAAATAAGTTTCTGTTGTTTATAAGCCACCCAGTCTATTGTATTCTGTTATAACAGCCCAAATGGACTAAGACACACAAAATACCTAAGTGGAAACTGAAGTTGAATTAAAGAACTTTTCAGACATGTAGAAGCTGAAAGAAGCAATCACCCACAGACTCACATTATAAGAAATATTAAAGGAAGCCCTATAGGGAGAAGGAAAATCATACCAGTTGGAAATATGGATCTAAGAAAAGAAATAATGAGCACCAGAAATGATAACTACATGAGTAGATATGTGATTTAAAACTTATTTATATCTCTTTAAAAGATAATTTACTACTTAAAAATGATAACAATGTAGTGTGGGGTCTATAAGGTATGTAGACAGTAAAATGTATGACAACATTAGTATAAAGGCTGGGAAGGGAGAAATACTTATATTACTGTAAGTTTCTTAAACCATATATGAAGTGATAAATATTGCTAGAACGTAGACTGTTATAAGTATGTATACTGTAAACCATAAAGTAACCACTGAGATAACAGAACAAAGATTTATAGCTGTTTAGTCAGCAAAGGAGATAGAATAGAATCATAAAAAATGTTCAATCCAAAAAAAAAAGGATGGTGGTGGTAGGAGAAATTGGGAGATTGGGATTGACATATGTACACTATTGATACTATGTGTAAAATAGATAACTAATGTGAACCTGCTGTATAGCACAGGGAACTCTACTCAGTGCTCTGTGGTGACCTAAATGGGAAGGAAATCCAAAAAGGAAGGGATATATGTATACGTACAGCTGATTCACTTTGCTGTACAGTAGAAACTAACACAACATTGCAAAGCAACTATACTCCAATAAAAATTAATTAAAAAAACAAACAAAAACAAAACAAAAGGCAAAAATGTAGAAAAGTAAACAAAGAACAGTTGGTACAAATAGAAAATAAATAGCATGATGGTAAGTTTAAACTCAATCATATCAATAAATATGTAAACGTGCATGGTCTAAACATTTTAATTAAAAGGCTGGTATAATTAGCTTGAATAAAAAAGCAAGACCCCCAGTTATATGTTGCCCACAAGGAACCCAGTGTAAATATCAAGACATAACTAGGTTAAAAGTCAAAGGATGAAAGAAGATATACTATTCTAAAACTAAGTAGAGAAATCTGCACTAGCTACATTAATATCAGAAAAAGTAAACTTCAGAGCAAAAATTATTGCCAGGGATATAGATGGTCGTTTCTTAATGATAAAGGAATCAATAAATCAAAGAGTCATAGCAATCCTAAGTATTTCTGCACCTAATAACATAGCTTCAAAATATATGAAGCAGGGCTTCCCTGGTGGCACAGTGGTTGAGAGTCCACCTGCCAACGCAGGGGACGCGGGTTTGTGCCCCGGTCTGGGAACATCCCACATGCCGCGGAGCGGCTGGGCCTGTGAGCCATGGCCGCTGAGCCTGCGCGTCCGGAGCCTGTGCTCCGCAACGGGAGAGGCCACAACAGTGAGAGGCCCACGTACCGCAAAAGATAAACGAAACAAAATATATGAAGCAAAAACTCATATAACTGCAAGGAGAAAGAGACAAATCCATAATTATAGTCACAAATCTCAATAACCTTCTTTTAATTTCTGGAACAAAGGGACAGAAAATCAGGGTGAATGGAGATAACTTGAACAATACAATAAACCAATCTGACTTAATTGACATTTATAGAACAACCAACAACAGGAGAGTACACATTCAAGTATGTCGAGAAGTCTGTCAGGTACCAAGGATGCACAGAACAAGTCAACACACAGCCTACCTCAATAGGCCATATTCTAGACCATAAAATATGCCTCAGTGGATTTGAAAGAATTCAAGTCATACAAAGTATGTTTTCTGACCATAATGGAACTAAATTAGAAATCAAAACTACAAGGAACTCTGGGAAATTCACAAATGTGAGAATTAAACAACACACTAAATACTTTACTTTTCATTTACCTTTTCTGAGGAGGCAAAAAAGGATGTACTCTAGAGAAATTAAGGAGTAAAACAAAGAAGGGAAAAACTTGAGCCTCAGGGTACCTAGGATCCTGTCAAAAGGAAGTTCAGGTTGACAGCTGTCAGTGAACCAAGAGAGCAGCCAGACTGGAACTGGGCAAGAAGAGGGAGAATTTTGTGAGGGAGTCCTCCAGGAACAAAATAAAAGTGATACATCGTTTGGTGTGTTTAAACCTAGGCACATGATGGATGGAGAGGTTTGAAATATCTAAGGATATGTTTATAGATAATTATGAGATAAAAGGTAATGAGGTAACACAGTAAAAAAAAGGTGTATAAGAAGCATAATTACATTATACTATTATATTTGGCTGTGCTGAGAACATATTTTATGTTGTTATAGTAATGCAAATGACGGTTATTGCTTTCACTAAAAAATATGTGATAGCTGTATTGGGAGGGTAAAAGTAAGTTGGTGTAAGAGAATTTATCAGCTATCATAGCATCAGTAAATAATGCATGTATTTGATAAATCAAGTGGTAGGGCAATAGTCCTGAGAAGGGCAACCCTCACCTAACCCCATGTGGGATGCTGGAGGGTACTGCTGAAGTTGTAACAGGAGCTAGTCTTTCACTGAGGCATGTAGCCACCTCGTCTTACAGTCTCTGTGCCTGGACCCAAAAGCATGTGGGAAAAAAAAAAAAAAAAAGAGGTAGGCCACTCTGTCTTATTTAAAATAATGGAGGTAAGTATCAGAAGAAATAGTTTTCAAAAGTTTAAAATGTTGCTGCTGGAAGTTACACTAGGAAAACAGAACAGGAAAGGGTGGATCAGAGGATTGCTATCTTCCAGTATAAGTCTTTAGTTAAGACAAAATTCTACAGAGGTATTTTTTAGATAAGAAATTAAACCAACTAAATTGGAAACAGCCATATCTCTTATTACTCTCAATTTCATCTGAGGACAGAATAAGAGGAAACTTGCTCACTGGCATCTGAGTTGTACAAGGTAAAGCAGAGTATGCCCTAGGCATAAAATTTAGATACACTTCTATAGTATTTAACTAAGTTGACTAAAGTAGTAATGCGAGGTTGTAAGGGTGATGACTTTATTTATTTATTATTATTTTTACTTTTTAAAGTTTTTTTTGATGTGGACCATTTTTAAAGTCTTTACTGAATTTGTTACAGTACTGCTTCTGTTTTGTCTTTTGGCCGCCAGGCAGGTAGGATCACAGCTCCCCGACCAGGGATTGAACTTGCACCCCCTGCATTGGAAGGCGAGGTCCCAACAACTGGAGGGCCAGGGAAGTCCCAGGGTGATGACTTTTAAAACACCATTTAAAAGAGTAATGGCATTGTAACCGACAATTAATTGACTAGGGGCTTATACCAGAAAACCTCAGTAATCAAAGTAGTATTTTAAGGCAATATTTAAAATTCAAAGTTAATATAAAAAAATCTATGATGAGCAAAATGTCAAAAATTTTAGTTAAAAAACAGTACTGTGTTACTTAATTTTTCTTTTGTGTCAGGCTCCAATATGGCTTGACATGGCACTGTTTAACAAATATTAAGTGTCCTAGGTACCAGGAGAATAATAATCATTCTGTGTGAAGATTAACTGTCGTCCCAAGGGAAAGCTTTCTGGAAACTTTAACATACTGTATAAATGTCAGTTGCTTCAAATAATATCCATAGTACTTTATTACCTGTTAAATCAAATCTGATTATATTGGTTTCTAGTACCTTCTATAAAAGTCATCAATCCTATTTTCTATAATGCCCTTAGCAAAATGAATAATTCTTATGAATACCATTTCCTTTGCAGGCAGCTAGTGTTTAATGTTACTAACCATCTGTTCCTTTTCCTTACTCCTCACAAGAAAGGGGCAATTTGTCCGGATTCCACCGCTGGTTTTTTCCTGTGCTCAGGTTGGACTGCACAATGGGGCAGGACCAAACACATTTTCTGTCTAGGAGAAGGTACACCTGTAAGGGCACGAGCAACAGAGCTCCCACATTTTGAAAGTGATTGGGAACTTGGTAGAAGAAATGGAGTCACACCCCTGGGTAGGCACCTTCTTCAAAGACCTGTTTCTCTCAAGGTCCATCTTTCTAATTGCTGACTTTGCACAGACTCTAAAACAACCTGCATACCAAAATCTGAAAGGAAAGGTCAACCTAAAGGTCACAAGTTTTAAGGGTGCTACTTCAAAGACATTTATCTCCTTTACAACACCATTAGTCTTGGGTAATGGTCTATTGTCTTTCATCATCCCAACCTCTTCACCTGCCTGTTTACTTTGAGTCCAACCTCAGAATTCAAGCCCCAGCATAAACGGGTGTTTTTTGGCTACTTAACACTGGCCCAGTGGAAGGTTGTTCATAGTCTGGTTTGCAGTTGTCTGTTGTTTAAAGGAAATGCAGTTACTAAGACAGCGGTATGGTTTAATCTTTTGTCTAAAACATGGAAAAGACCTTTGTGGGGCATAGTTAACAATGAAGAAAAGAGCCTTATATTTTAATATGTTTATTGTAGTTTCATGTATAAGTCTAAAAAAAATCAGGAACATAAATACCCAACAATAAAAATAGCCACATTTGCATAGTACCAAACTAAATATTTTTATATGTAATATCTCACTTAATCCTCATTTTGACCTTATGAAATAGGTATTATTATTATTAGTGTCAATTTACAGATGGAGAAAAGATTATATAGAGATGAATAATTTTTCAAGGCCCTAATAAGTAGGGGAACTGGTGTTTGAACCCAGGCAGTGTGGCTGCAAACCTCTATGCTATACTGCCTTGCACATAAAAGAATAGTATAGCAACTTGGTGAATTATTATTTAGCCTTTAAAATTGTTATAAAGTCTATACAGTGACATAAAGATGGAATAGAAATTTCATGACCCTCTGATTTAAACTGTATAAAATATATACAGTGCAAGTAAAGACTGAGAGGTAATAGGGAAAATTGTCTGGGGCCAAGGACCCCAGGGGAGTCAAAAGAAAAAAAAATCACAAAATATGATAAGAAAAGCCCTTGGTAGAATTTGGGCATTGTTGCTAAGAACTCTGTTCCTGATTCAGTTCCACTTCCCAAGCTCAGATTTGTCCCTGGATTTTGCCTTTTTGGAAACCTCTGGAAAGATTTTTAGGGAAATCTCTGGCTGACGCACATTATCTAACTCCTCGGTTGCTCAGGTCACAGACTAATTCATTCTATCATGGCTGATATTCACTATGTGTTGCCCAGTCTTCTGCTTTTGCAACCCTCCTCATACTGATGCCGAAAGCTCAGCCTCTCTGTACACCAGTGCCCAATCGAATCTCAGAGACAGAGTTCTGGCTGAAGGAGAAAAGGATAGCTTTATTGCTTTGCCAGGCAAGGGGGGACACAGTGGGCTCTTGCCTCGAAAAGCTACGTGTCTCAACCTGGGAGGATTTGATGAGGAGTTTCATAGCAATAGTTCAAGGATGGGGTTGCTGACAAGATCAGGCTGTGGGCAGGGTCTCAGGTTGTCTCCTAATCTTTTTTTTTTTTGCGGTACGCGGGCCTCTCCCGTGGCGGAGCACAGGCTCCGGACGCGCAGGCTCAGCGGCCATGGCTCACGGGCCCAGCCGCTCCGCGGCACGCGGGATCTTACCGGATCGGGGCACGAACCTGTGTCCCCTGCATCGGCCGGCAGACTCTCAACCACTGCGCCACCAGGGAAGCCCGCCCGTCTCCTAATCTGGATGAGCTTCTCTGGTCCCTTTAATCTGGCCTCAGGTGGTTTCTTGGCTGCTCCTCCCTTGATTAGCAACAATTCGAATCTGCCCTTTGGAACTCAGGGAAGGTCATGGAGGCTGGAGTCTTGCCTACAAGAAACGGGGGACAAAAAAGGCATCTGTGCCCAGGAACCCTACAGGGTCCTCCTTGGTTTCAATACCACAAACGACATAATGAGAATAGTTCTTGAAGCATGATAGTGAGATTACGTTGATCATTTTGTCTTATGAGAAATAAGAAAAAAAGTCTTAAAACTTTTTCAAGAAAAAGTGTCAAACTCTGCTGTAAGAATGATTGCGATGTATAGAGTTATTTCTTTAAAAAAAGCCACTTTGATCAAATGTGTCATGTTTTATTAATACCTGTTGTAAACATAATTAAGGTAAAATTGGATGTGAGCCTGCTAGTTAAAAAAACCTCTCACAGTTATAAATGAGATGATATTTGGGGGAACAAGCTGTATTAGGTGGAAAAGGAAATGATGAATTCCAGACAGAGTCAGTGGTCAATCTATATCAATCCATTCATCTTTTCAACAAGTATTCAGTGAGCACACACCATGTGCCAAGCACTGTGCTGGGTGCTGGGTATTCAGTGGTGACCACAATGTACAAGGTCCCAACACTTGCAGACTTTACCATATAATTAGTAGTGGAAATAGATTTTAGACAGGTAAATATAAGTATGTGATTGCTAAATGTTGAGTGCTATGAAGGAAAGATCAGAGTGTCATGACAGAATAACCTGGGAGCTACTTTAGACCAAGCATTCGAAGAAGGTCTTGCTGAACAGGTGAGGCTTAAAATAAGACCTAAAGGCTGAGAAAGGACCAGCCATATTAGAAGTCACTGATCGCACACTTCAGGTGGACGGAACACCAGAAGATGTAAGGCCCCCAAGGTGGTGAAGAAAAGGCCAAAGAGGTGGGAGTGCAGTAAAGAAGGAGGGGAATGAGGTGGCTGAAGGGTGAGGTCATGAGAAAGGAGCGGGTTTAATTATAAGTGTGGTGGACACCACTGAAGATCATTGTTTGGAGAATAAACTTGAGAGGGACAAAAATAAAAATAAGGGGGCTACTGTAGATGTCTAAGCAACAAATGGTAGACCTTAGGATTAGGGTGTTGGTGATGAAGATGGGGAGGAGAGGAAGAATTGAAGATACATTGTAATGAAAGAATTCTCAGAGGATGTGGTAAGGAAAGGGAGGTAACAAAATTATGTATTAGGGTGATAAGTGCTATAACAAATAGTCCCTTCCAAATCTCAGTGACTTAACTCATTAAAAGCTATTTTTTTGTTCATATCACCATCCAGTATGGGTCAACAGCAGAGTGAGGGAGGCCTGCTCCCCACATTCAGGTTTTTACATCTTGTGGAGCCTCCATTTTCAAAGACGGCTTCCCAAATGACCAGGAACAGAAAGAGAGAGCGTGGAGGACCACACAGAACATTTAAGGGGCCAGCCGGCTATGGAGCGCTTCACCTCTATCCACATTCTATTGGCCAGAACTCAGTAACATAACCGTGCTTAACTGTGGGCGTTAGGGGTGCTGGGTCACCTGTTCAGGAAGAAAATGGAAGCAGTTTGTGAACACAATGCATTATCTCCGCCCCAAATGACCACATGGCTTTAGCTTGAGCTAGTGGCTGGCTATCTGTACACTGAGCTGGGGAAGACTCCAGGGGGAACAAGTCTGTGGGAGGAGATCAAGTAACTGGTTTTAGACTTGCTCAGTTTGAGATGCCTCATTGCCATCCAGGTGGAGATGTCAGGTAGGTAGTGTGATACTCAAGTGCCGAGTTCAGTTTTTGGCCAGATATATAAAATACTAGGAAACATCTAGATAATTTGAGCAAGGCTATGTGCATTGAATGTGTCTTTGTCTGCCTATTTATTTATTATTTAATAAATGTTTACTGAGCACCTACTATGTTCCAGGCATGGTCTGGGCAAGGGGCAAATAGCACTATACAAAACATAATATGTTTAGAGCTTATACTCCACTAGAGACAGACAAACACTAAGCAAGGTAAGTGAAGTACATGGTATGTTGTAGTGTGATAAAGTCGAAGATAGAATGGAGAAGGGGAACAGGGACTGGAGTTGGGGGGAGGCGGCTAATGCAGTTGTAAATAGGATGCTCAGGGAAGACCTCACTAAAGATGTGACTTATGAGCAAAGACCTAAAAGGAGGTGAAGACGAAGTCATGTGGTTAACTGGCGAGTGGAGATTCAGGCCAGGGGGACACTGAATGTAAATGCTTTGAGATAGGAGTGTGACTGTGCCTCTGGCTGGACTGGAGCAGGGGTGGAAGAGAGAGTAAGTAGTAGATGAGGTCATGGTTGCGGGGGGAGGGGATCAAGGCAGACCACGCAGCCCTTATAGACCTTTGTAAAGATTTTATCTTTTACTTGTGCCGTGTAATTTACATTTACTTAAAGTTCTCTTCTAAAAGTTGAATCATCGCTCACTTTCTAAATTTTCCTTTAGTCCCTCGCTCCTAGTTTAGGGCTCAATATAAAATAGGTAGGATCCCTTTTCTCTGTGGAAACACTTTGGTTAGAGTTCTTGTTTCTTTAAGGCTAGGTACCATATTCACAGATGCATTAAACAAGAGTCGCCAAATATATATGTATATATTTTCAATTACCTATTATTCACTAGTCGCTAGGCTAGGCACCGAGGATACAAAGATGAAAGAGATATGGTCCCTACACTCTGTGTAAAATAAGCTTCCTGAAACAGCTCATTTTCACATATTGTGCTAAGTGCAAGGATAGATATATGCAGAGAAAGGAAACCTTACTTGGCTTAGGTGAATGGAATAATGCCTGAAGGATTTAATGCTTAAGGCAGGACTTAACAAGTGAGTGGGAGTTAGCCAGGCAAAGATGGTGGGGGCAGGTGCTGGGGAAATGGGAAATAATTGTCCAGAAAGAATTTAGGCAGAGTTGATAGTGTCAAAAAGAGGAATATCATCTCTAATGGAAAATAAGAGAATTAAAATCAGGGAGTATTGTGGGAAGGAGTTTGCACGACAAAATCCTCATCCCACACATTCTTATTCAAAAACTCTTATGAGGACTTCCAATCTGAAATATGCGCATAGGATCCTGGAACAACAACAAAAAATCATCTAGACCTCATTCAACAGATGAGGGAACTGAGATCTGAAGAGTTAAGTGGCTTATTCAACAGTAAAGAGCAAGTGAGTGGCTGTGTGAAGACCCAATGCCGTGGAATGTCCAAGCTGAAGCTGTCTCTAGTGTTTTAGGAACAAACAAGCATTTTGTTCTGTTTTTGGTTATGTTTTGATTTCATCTGGAATATGTACGTACCTCTTTGAGCCTAAGTGTATTTCCATATTTTGGTGAGACTTTAGCATGGTTCCTCAACCGCCCACGAATTCATTCTCAAACACCTGTTAGAATTGGTCTTACTCATTGGTTTCTGCTTGGAGGATTGCTCCCAGTCCAACCTGTTCTACAGAAACTTTCTCTGGGAAACACAGCATTCATTGGTTGGTTCTACTTAATTTTAGGTTATGTTCTGTTACTCTTTCTCTCTTGGTCTTAGAGAACACAGAGAACTTATGACGCTAATTTAGGGCAGATATGCTAAAAGTCTAAAGTAATGTTTTCTCTTTGTAGAAAACACCCTAGGGGCAGAGAATGCAGGAAATTGTGTGTTACTGTGATGGAAAACAAATGAAAGCCTTTACAGGAGAAATGTCAGTTTCCAATCATCTAACATATCCATTACCGCATGCCAATGCAGATGTGTTGTGTAGGCAACAGCCAATTGAGCATCCAAAAAACAAATACCCCCTATTTCCTTCTTTACTGTGTCCTCCCCAGTGATTTTCAGAGGTTATAAGAAAGCAGTGGATGAGCTCAGAAAAATAATGTGAGTGCATGTGTGACTTATAATTAGATTAAGATGTAATATATAACCCTGCCTGAGGAAACAACTCCCTTGAAAGTGTAGTGTGTTCCTCTTATTGAATGAATACCATGGTTATTTTATTCTATTCAGATATGGTTATCTTGATGAAATCATTCCTGTTTCAGTTACCTGGAGGAAGAGGAATATCCTCAGAGAAGTCACGGGAATTGAGACAGAAGACCCTAAGATTGAAGGAATGAAGGAGAAAGAACACTTGGTCTAGTCTTCCAGGATTCCATGTGTCTGGGGAGATTTTCCTTTGATGAAGGTTGAAGCAACCTTGAAGTTCCATCAGGAGAGGCAAGCAGGAGGTAGGAAGGAATCTCAGAATACTGTGTTTCCCTGTGCTTTCGTCAGTCACAGCTTGTAAACCAGATTTTTTAGATGCATGCTCCTCTGAATTTATTTTCTCTTTGTTATACCCCAGAAGCAAGGTATTTTGGGCACACCTGGGCAGTTTAAAAGGAATGAACAGTTTTCTCCTGAGGCCAGAGAGATAATCAAGGAGAGACCCTAAAGTAGCGGTTCTATCTGGGGGCCATTTTGCCTCCCAGGTGACATTTGGCAGTGTCTGGAGACATTTTTGATTATCACACTGGTGGTGGTGGGAGTGAGGTGGGGTGAGGATGCTACAGGCATTTAATGATTAGACAAGGGATACTGCTAAAACATCTTGCAAAGCACAGAATAATCCCTACTACAGAGAATTATACAGCTCAAAATGTCTATAGTGCCAAGATTGAGCAAGTCTGCCCCAAATTAAAAATGAATCTCAGGAGAACAGAGTTGGTGGCATGTGGCGCAGCTATTCCCAATTTCCAGGAGATTTTTCTTCCAATGTTACCTTTGGAGGTTCTTGAGACAAGGAACACTTCCTTGCTCCAGTCTTACTTAGGTAATAGGCTTCCCTAGTCCCAAATCAGAGAAACCTCTCGGATTACCCCACTCTCCAAGTCATTTATACCAAATATTTATTGAGCTTATACTAGTCCTATCAACTAAATCGTGCACTGGGGAGACAAAGAAATGTGAGATGACCCCCGCTTCTCAGAAATGGTTAAAGCCTCAGCTGGGATCTCTGAGCTGTCATTGTCTTCATAAAAGTCCTTTTATAAAGGATCTTGATGATTTGGGAAAACGAGCCTTACCTCCCACTGCGATCAGGTTGACTCCAGCCTTCTCCTGGTTCTTCCCAGACTAAGCAAGTCATTCTTGAGGTTTATAGCAAATACCTGTGACATTAAGACATTTTTAATCCTCTTAATCTAACCAATCATGGGATTTAGAAATTGCCTGGTATTAATTGTGCCTGATTCTCAGATTGTGTTCTGCTTTGATTTCTCAACGTGTTCACTTTTCTGTCTCAACTACCTTTTTCTTATTGTACTCTCCCTTGAGAGGCTGAAGATTGACTTATTTCTCGTAAAGAACACCTGCTTTAAAAGCGTTATTCTTGAATCTTCTTTTCTTTAAAGGAGAAAAGCAGGATTGGAGGAGGCCAGACATTCCTGGGGACCATTATTTGTCAATTCCAAACAGACCTAGACTTTTCAGTATTTATTGATATTATACTGTCCCCCTCCCCATACACGTATAAAAAAGCAGAGACTGCTAGGCACTCTCACCTGGGGGTGGGATGGGGTGGGAGGGAAAAGACAATCCAAAATCCAAAAATTGTATAAATTGTAAAACAAATAAGAAGAAAAATGTAACTTGGTATAAAAATTAATATAATACTAAGTGACATCTTAGTATTTCAAAACTGTAGGTAGTTATTCCTACAAATATAATACATTTCTGAGTTCTGCATATGCATTACTTAGTTTACTATTTATTTAATTGAAGTTTACACAGCGGGCTTCTACCCTTTGTGCTATCAGCCATGTGTAAACCCTAAAGTTTAAGCTTTGAGTCTGACTAATTTACTCATTATGCTGAGAACGATCATTTCTACAAGGTAAAATGGAGTATATTAAAGATCTTATTCAGCCAAGATCTCACTGATAAAGAAGTAAATTAGGCTAAAGCTCTACTCCTCTCAGAAAAGGATTTTAAAGGTAGAAAATATATCAATATGCAATACAGAGTGAGACATCTTTTTGGAGATGAGGGAGTCGTTTGAAAACCAGATCACATAAGAGAGTTCAGTTAGCATGACTCCCTTAAATATTTATTGGATACCTATTACATATACTAGAATTAAAATAAAATATGACTTTAACCAAGAAATCAGTGCAATGATTTGGCTCAATTTAAAAATTACTGTTCCTTTTATTAGTCCTGTCATGAGGGTGCCTGATAACATTTTCTGGAATCAATACATCAACAAATTAAAATCAAACTAACAAATTTTTAATTAACAAATTAAAATCAACAAATATTTACTGAATAGCTACTATGTATAAACACAATTGGGGTAGAGTAGGGTTAGGAGGAGATGTAAAGATGGGTGGCAGCAGGCTCCTAACCTGAAGTGTCTTACAGGTTGTAAACAAATGTGTGTGTGTGTGGTGGGGTGTGTGTGGTGGGGCGTCTGTAGGATGTGTGTTTTTATAATGCCATTGTCATACTAACCAGTGAAACATATCCAACGGAGAAAGAGATGAACAGGGGAGTAATATCAACCTTTCCTCGTAAATTACTTCTTTAAACTGCTGATAGGAGGTCCAGAGAACGTTAAAGTCTCTTGTAAAAAACTGAGATTTGTGTAGAAGCCGTGAACAATTACAGATTTCTGGAGAGCTGTTGAAACAAAAGCCAAAGCAAGAAATAAACTATTAGGTATCAAGTGCTACTAAATTGTAAATTGTAGTGGAAGATTACTTCTTTTCTCACCACCCTCCTCCACTCACTGTCCCCACCCCCCAAGTATGAATACAAAGACAGAGAAGGAAGGTATCTGGCTGTTTACATGAAAAATGACTCTCCCCTACAATCACCTTCTGTCAATAAAATGCTTATTTTCTGACATGTCAATTAGGTGATTCATAATCCAGATGACCATCCCCTTCCATTTAGTACTGTTGGACTGGGTTAAATGTCTTAAGTGTTTACCCTTTATGACCAGTGGCTTGGATCTGTTCTCAGTCAAACTGGGCCACTCATGACATGTTTGCCTGTAGGATTTCTCTTGAGGTAAAGTAACCATTGTTATCAGATTTTAAACTGAACGGCAGATTAAGACAGTGGCTTTACCATCGGCAGTGAAGAATGCTTGTTTTACAGTACTGTGTATCCAAAATACGGACTTTGTAGGAAGAGTTCAATACAAAATAAATAGCCTGTAATTTACAGAACTACAGTGAGGAAGGCTTCTGTGATGGAGCTTGCTACTTCAAAGGGATTGTCTGTTGTTTAAAAGCCAGTTATTAGGGAGGAATGATTTGTCTTAGCATCTTAAGCTAATTTTAAAAGATCTGAGTGATAATGAAGTAATCATTTTTTTTAAGATTGAGATGAAATTCACATAACATAAAATCCACCATTTTAAAGTATACATTTCAACGATCTCTAGAACATAAAGTAATTATTTTTTAAAAAGATTAGTGAACAGGACTCTAATGGGGGGAACGATAAAAATAATCATGTTGCATTTTCCATTCATTAACATAACCAATTATATCCAAACATTATTCAATAACTGCAGTATTAACATACAAGAATACTCCTTCTACAAAGCAATTGACAAATAAATAATACATTTCTATTCTACCAAAGACACGTTTTATTAAGCAGTTTTACAATTCAAGTTATTAAGGCATTCTAAGCTTTAATTCTGAAGAATGGCAGATGGGGTGTAAAATACCCACTTTTCAAATTTATTTACAAAGATGACACTTGGAAAATTTTGAATGGAAACTTTAAAAATTGTTTTGGAAAGTAGAAAATATACTTTTTGATAGACAAAAGGAAGGTTTTGTAAAAACGTTTTTGCAAATAGGCTACATTTCAGGTAAGATTTTTTCTTTTACTATTTTGGAGTGAATGTCAGAATGCTATGTAAGAAAAATAGGCTGGACAAATACACTGATGAGAGACTTCTGGGCAAATTAATAGAAAATGGAAGATAAACATTTGTCTTGCATGAAAGTACATCATTTTAAGCAGTGATTCTCAGCTAGAGGTGGAGGCATGTTCCCAAAGACATAAAAACAATTTCATTGAGGCTTTCAAATTACAGGTCTCTGTGGCAGCCTCCCACCTGCTCCCTGCCAAAATTTTCTCTTGTCCTCCTGTTATATGGAGAAGAAAAGCCCCCTCCCCATTTGAGACCAAATAAAGGAAGATAACCACAGCTTTTTTAAAAAACAGAAACAGCTTTTAGAGGAGCAGCATTTTTTTAAAAAATTATTTATTTATTTTTGGCTGTGCCACGAGGCATGTAGGCTCTTAGTTCCCCCACCAAGGATCAGGCCTGTGCCCCCTGCAGTGGAAGTGTGGAGTCTCAACCACTGGATCACCAGGGAATTCCCGACAAACAGAAATAGCTTTTAATTTAAATCAGACTCAGTTAGAATTTATAATTTAGTAAAGAGTTAAGAATTATCTCTGCATTATCTGTGAAAAAAAAAGTTTGCTAAGTAACTAACTACGGTAAACATATTAGAGAGAGTATTTTTTTAACTGAAGTATAGCTGATTTGATTTACAATGTTGTGTTAGTTTCTGGTGTACTGCAAAGTGAGTCATATATATATATGTATATATTTTTCTTTTTATATATTCTTTTTCATATTCTCTTCCATTATGGTTTATTACAGGATATTGAATATAGTTCCCTGTGCTATACAGTAGGACCTTGTTGTTTATCCATCCTATATATACTAGCTTGTATCTGCTAACCCCAAATTCCCAGTCCATCCCTCCCCACCTCCTCTCTGCTGCTGGCAACCACAAGTCTGTTCTCTATGTCTGTGAGTCTGTTTTTGTTTCATAGGTAAGTTCATTTGTGTCATACTTTATTTTTATTATTTTTGGAAAAATTTATTTATTTATTTATGTTTGGCTGCGTTGGGTCTTCATTCCTGCGCGCGGGCTTTTTTTCTCTAGTTGCTGCGAGCGGGGGCTACTCTTCGTTGCAGCGCGTGAGCTTCTCATTGCAGTGGTTGTTGCGGAGTACAGGCTCTAGGTGCGCGGGTTTCAGTACTTGTGGCTCGCAGGCTCTACAGTGCAGGCTTAGTAGTCGTGGCACACAGGCTTAGTTGCTCCACAGCTGTGGGATCTTCCAGAACCAGGGATCGAACCCGTATCCCCAGCATTGGCAGGCAGACTCCCAACCACTACTCCACCAGGGAAGTCCCTGTGTTATACTTTAGATTCTATATATAAGTGATATCATATGGTATTTGCAGATGGCATTATTTCATTTTTTTTTAAGGCTGAGTAGTATTCCATTGTATATAAGTATCATACCTTTATCCATTCATCTGTTGGTGGACACTTAGGTTGTTTCCATGTCCTGGTTATTGTAAATAGTGCTGCAATGTACATTGGGGTGCATGTGTCTTTTTGAATTATGGTTTTCTCAGGGTATATGCCCAGGAGTGGGGTTGCTGGATCATGTGGCAACTCTATGTTTAGTTTTTTGAGGAACCTCCATACTGTTCTCCATAGTGGCTGCACCAATTTACATTCCCACCAACAGTGTACTATGGTTACCTTTAGAGAAAGTATTTTATTTAACCTATTCAAGAGACTCAGTCATTTACAAGCACACTGGTACTATCATTTGCATAGAAAAAATCCTATATCATTAAAATATAACTGCTATGTACCTCTACTTGGCCATCTTTTTTATGCTACAGCTAAAGCAGTTAGGACGGGGAAGAATTTGATAAACAAATTTGTGACACATTGGCTTAAACAAATTGAAATTAGTTTATGCACCACAGGACTTCTTAGATACTTTAATTTGCTTTTGACACTCCAAGGGGGGCTTGTCTGATGAGCAGACTTTGCCATTTCCTTGGTGTCCTAATAGTATTTTTCTTTTAACTAGTAAAGTTGTAGAACATCTTTTCATCTTTTACTTTTCGTCTGTACATTATACCTAATTCTTTATTTGGTTGCTGATCTTTTTCTCACTTTTTTTTTTTTTTAGCAGTTTATTCTTTTTCTCTTACACATGTTGCAAATATTTTCATTCTATCTGTCATTTGTCCTTTATATTAATGGTGCCTTTCTTGAAACAGAAGTTTTTATTTTTGAAAATGGCAGTTTTCCTTCTTATGGCATCTGGGCTTTGTATTTTAGAAATACCTGCTTCACCTCAAGCTAGTAAAGATATTTTTCTAACAATTATATAATATTTAAAATATTTCAGTGCCAATAGAGCTTTCTGCAGTGATAGAAATGTATGGTGGTATTAGCAACAAGTGGTGATTGAACACTTGAAATGTAGCTAGGAGGACTGAGCTGAAATTTATTTAATTTTAATTAATAAAAAATTAAATTTAAATAGCCACGTGTGGGTGGAGGCTACTTTTTGAACAACACAGATCTTTATCTGAAATTTGTTTTCATGTGCACTATAGGGTAGAGAGTTTTTCCTATATAATGTTCAATTATTCTAGCACTATTTATTGAATCACTGTTATTTTTCCCCATTGATTTGAAAGGTCTCTTTTACCATGTATCAAAGCCCCATGTATATACAAGTCTGTTTCTGCACTTTAATTTGTTTCATTGATCCATTTGTCCATCCTTGAGCCAATACATCACGTTCTAAAGTACTCTTCATCCAGCTGGTAAGGTAGTACCTTCATCATTTTCTTTCTTTTCTTTCTTTCTTTCTTTTTTTTTTTTTTGGCCAAATGCTGCAGCTTGCAGGGTCTCAGTTCCTTGACCAGGGATTGAACCCGGGCCACAGCGGTGAAAGCCCTGAATCCTAACCACTAGGCCACCAGGGAAATCCCCCCACCCATTTTCTTCTTTTTCAAAAGTTATTGGCATCTCTTGCATATTGTCTTTTCAAGGTGAAGTTTCCTAAAAATATTCTCTTAGAATTGAGATGGGGATTTCAATGAGTTTATAGATCTAGTTGGAAAATAATTGACGTATTAATAATATTAAGCTTTCCCTCTAGCCATTCTTTTATATTTTTAGTGTATAGTTTTAATTCTATATCTATTTTTTGTTAGATTATTTGTAGATGTTTTATTGTTTTGTTGTCATTGCAAATAGTCTAATTTTTTTTCGATTAAATCTTGGAGTATAAGAAAGCTATTGAGCTTTGCATCTTAATCTTATATCTCTCTACCTTGCTGGACTTCTTAGTTTTTGTCTTTATTATCTTCGAGTTTTTAGATAATCAGTTACATCTTCAAATAGTGCCAAGGAGATCTCTTCATTTCCTAAATTTATGCTCCTTTTCTCTGTATATACATATTTATCTTACTGTTTTGGCTAGGAGATTGAGAACAATGTTGAGTAATCACAATTGCAAGTATTATTTTCTTTTTCTTTATTTTTGGAACTGCTTTAAATGTTTAATGATTATATGTGTAGTTCGCTGATTCCCCTAGTCTTCGACATGCTCATCTTGCAGTCTTTCTTATCTCAGTAAATGACACCTGAAATTTCTAATTTTTCTGTCTAAAGATCTTGGGCATTATTCTTGTCTCTCATTTTCCTCTCAGATTTTACACTCAATCCATAGAAAATCCTGCTGTCCCTACCTTCAAAATATATGCAGAATGATTCCATTACCTCCATCACTTCTACCACTTACATGTTGATTTGAGCCGTCATCATCTCTTCCCTGGGCTATTGCATTAGCCTTCTGATCTTCTTCATTCTGCCTTTGTCTCAATACAGCATCCAGAAAAATTCTTTAAATTATAACTCAAGGGGCTTCCCTGGTGGCGCAGTGGTTGAGAGTCCGCCTGCTGATGCAGGGGACACGGGTTCGTGTCCCGGTCCGGGAAGATCCCACATGCCGCGGAGTGGCTGGGCCTGTGAGCCATGGCCGCTGAGCCTGCGTGTCCAGAGCCTGTGCTCCACAACGGGAGAGGCCACAGCAGTGAGAGGCCAGCGTACAGCAAAAAAAAAAAAAAAAAATTATAACTCAAGTCATGTCTCTGCTCAAATCCCTCAGAACAAAACCCAGAATCCTTCAGTGTCCTCCAAGGCCCTGCTCCCATTAGCCTTCCTCGTTATCTCTGACTCCCTCTTTTAGGTTTTTGCTGAAATGTCAGCTTTTCAATAAGCCCTTCTCTGACTACCTCATTAAACCTTTCATAACGCCCTATTCTTCCCCATCCTACTTCTCTGTTTAGTTTTTCTCTACAGCTCTTGTTACCATTTGACATATTCTATATTTTATTTATTTGTTTGTTTTCTCTCTCCTCCCTCTAGAATGTAAGCTCCATGAAGGGAGGTCTTCTGTTTTGTTCATTACCGTATCCTCATTGTCTAGAAGAGTGCATGGTGCACAGTAAAGGTTCAATGAATATATGATTTTTTCTTCTTAATTCTATTAATATTTAAATGAATATATAGCCATATTTGTGTTCCAGGAATAAACTCTCACTAGTCTTGTGGAATAGTATTTTTTATACTTTGCTGATTTTGAGTTAATAATATTTCATTTAAGATTTTTATGTTTTTGTTCTTAAGGGAGAGTAGTTGATAGTTTTCTGTATTGTCTTATAATTGTTCAGTTTTTATATCAGGATTATACTTGTATCAGATGAGCTGGGGAGGTGTTTTCTATCTTTTTTCTATGTCCTGTAACCATATATATAATAGTCTTTTCATTAGATGTTTTGTAAAATTTGTGTTTAAAAACTGCCTGGGCTTAGGATGAAGTTTAGAGTCTGTTGACTCAACTTTCCTTCTATGGAGATTGAGTTATTCAAATTTTCTGACTCAATTTAATTTTGATAGAAATCAAATTTAATTTTGATAAAATCTTCTACTTAATTTGCATTTAAAAATTTATATTTGTATAATGACTGTCTTTTTATTTCTAATGGTATTTATTTGGGTCTTTTCTATTTTTTGCCTACAGAAGTTTGTTTCTTACATTGGCCTTTTAAAGGAAGCTTTGGTTTTATTTGTTACTTTTTTCTTTTTGGTAATTTTTTTCCAGCTTAATTTGTCTACACTATAGTGTCGAATGCTTAGGTTTTTATTTTTACTTTTTTGCTTTTCTTGTTTTTTAATGAGCATATTTAAGTGTATAAAAAGCACTTGAGCTGCATCACAAAGATTTTGATAGCTTTTTCTCTTTGTCATACATTCTAAATAATCTGTAGTCTCCATTTTAATTTATTTGTATAATTCAATAATTATTCAGAAGAGTGTAAAATTCCAAGTCACATGGTTAGACATTATTTCATTTATCTTTTTGTTGCAATGTTTACTTTTATTCTGTGATGCTCAGAATCAGCACCAGCATGTTTCTTACTTATAAAATTTAATGAGGTTTAGCCTTATGGCTTGACAATGAATTTTTTTTCAATAAGGGTATCATGGATATTTGAGAATATATATTTTCTTCCTTTGTTGTACACAGTGTTTTATGGTTATCCTTTAAAATCTGCATGATAGTAGTTTGTTATTCAGAATGTCTCAATGTTTTTTTGATTTCAGAGCCAAGTGTTTTAAGATCTCCTTGCAGGAATGTGATGATTTACATTTCCCATAATTTCTATTCTCTACATTTCAAAACCATGTTGCTAATTGCTTTGCCATTAACACAATAAAGACACACTGTTCTTGATCTTTACATTTTCTTTGTGGGTTGTTACTTTTATTAAAAGTCAAAATAATTTTTTGCCTGTTTATTTATTTATTTTTTTGTCTGGAATTCTGTTTTGAATGAATTTTATTTTGTCAAGCTTGTTTTGCTGCTGTTAGCACTTTCTTGGTCTATATTTCCATCTTTGTGTTTTTAACCTTTCCCTATTACTTGCTTTAAGTATGTCTCTTCTAAATGATATTATTAAAAGATAAACGGAGGCATATTAAACATTTTAAGAATTTACTTGAGCAAAAATGGATTCCAATTGGGCAGCGCCAAACAGGAAGTGGATAGCAGTGCTCTGCCAATGGGAGCTGAGGAGAGACTCTTACAGAGAAAAGGTGGAAGCAAAGTAAAGAAATTGTTGATTAGCTGTAGCTTAAAGCCTAGTTGGCTGTTTGTGATTGGCTGTCCCTAGTGTTTTGATTTCATAACCTTGAGGCATTTATAGGCTTGGGTTTTGGTTTGCTTATGTAGGTCACTATGGTGTTAGAGCCACCTCAGTCTAATGGGCTCCCTGTTTAATTAAATTAACAATATGTAGCTGGATTCTAACTATGACAATCTCTTATTTTTTAATTGTAGAAACGATGCATCAAGCTGATAGAAAATGAATATTCATAAACTCTAAAGAGCTTCTACAAATCAATAAGACCAACATCCCAGTATAAAATGCACAAGGGATATGAGCAAGGAATTCATAGAACAAGAAAATCAAATGGCCAACAACCATGTGAAATGAAACTCAACTGTATTAATATTCAGGATATGCAAATTAAAATAACAGAAAAAATAATCTTTTGTGAAAAAAAGCAAAAACTTGGAATGTAAAAAATAAGAAGATAGGGCTTCCCTGGTGGTGCAGTTGTTGAGAGTCCGCCTGTCGATGCAGGGGGACACGTGTTCGTTCCCCCGTCCGGGAGGATCCCACATGCCGCGGAGCGGCTGGGCCCGTGAGCCATGGCCGCTGAGCCTGCGCGTCCGGAGCCTGTGCTCCGCAACGGGAGAGGCCACAACAGTGAGAGGCCCGCGTACCGCAAAAAAAAAAAATAAGAAGAAGATTGATAATTCACTGGTGGCAAGAATGTGAAATTCTCAAGTGCACTGAGTATAAATATAGATAGATTTTTCATGTTATGATCTTTTTTGCTAGAGAGGAATGACTCTCTCTCAGCACTTTTCAAGTAATCCTAAAGAACTTCACTTGGCCCAAGACTGGCTGATGCCTACCCCAAACCAATTAGTTTTGGTGAGGCTGGTGGTTGGGCAGGGAGAAGAGTGCTACAACTGGCTCAGTTTGGATAGATGCCTCCCTCTGGACCCATTGGTTATGGCTAGGGAGTAGGGTCGGGTAAGACTCTGTGACCCCGAGAGTAGCCTTGGGTGCTTGGGTTATGGGAGAGGGGAGTAAGGGATTAGATCTCAGAATAGAGGTGTTGCCATACAGGCAGTGTCCCAGATGCTGACCAAATTTTACTTTACCATTCATAAAATGGGGGCAATAATAGAAGACAACAGATATGTGAATGCATGAATTAATTTCACTGTTCACCTTTCTTATATAAACATACCGATTTGGAAAGCTTTCTTGATTCCAAAGGAAATGAAGCCAGAGTTGTAGACACACTCCTAAGTCCCTTGAGTCTTTCTCCACAGCGTGGATAACCCCAAGTCCTGGTGTGCCTGGGACAGTCCCAGCTTACCCTCTTATCTAAGTGTCATTATTATTTGTGTCCCATTTCAAAAGTGTCTCTATTGGAAAATAAATTATATGGTCACCCTATTTATAGCATCTTTTACAACCCTATATTCCTGAATCTACATACCATTCTAAATATTGGAGATTCTGTTACATTGGAATATTACTTTGTTCAACCAGGGTGAACTGTTTCCCCGTGCAGTTCTGCAGAAACGTCTCGGAGCTGTGGGAAAGTCAAATTTTACAGCTTTGGGAGATGACATCTTTGGTTGCCTTAACATGCTAGGATGGTTTTGAATTGAACAAGACTCCAAGGGACCAAAATATCTTGGTGCAGTTTTTAACAAATCTGAGCCACTCTCTGTTTACTGCTTGACATTTAACCCATTGGAAAAAGAAGTATCAGGTTTCTCTGAGGCTTTGAACATGAAATTCTTCCACACTCTGGCAAAACCCATTGACAAGAGATTTGACATAAAAGTGACGAAGGCGATGATGACAGTTTGGAGCTTCATATGATTTCAACTCCAAGTATCAGGTGTGTGGTAAAGGTGGGTTAGAGACCTGTAATGATGACTGCTTTATGCCCTGACCTTTTGTACCTACTTATTCTCCTTCCCATTCCCACCCATTCACCCAGCCTGTCCTTACTGTCTGCTTGATAACACCCTTCCTATTAACCTGAGTCATAAATGTTGTTACAAAGTCAGATCTTTGTTCAATACATATTTATCAAATACTTGTCATGTGCTGACATTAGGAACATATAGATTTTTCAAAAAGTCCCTGCATTCTGGGAACTCATGTTCTAGAAAATGAGACTGAAACATAAGTAGATCACTAAATTGTAGTCCGATAAGGACCATATGGTGGTCTATCCAAAGGGCTATAGAAACATTGAGGCAAGAATGATTGATTAGTAGTTACATTTTTTGAGGTTTTCTGTTTTGTAGTCAAGTACAGATGGCTTGTACGTAGTTAGGAATATGGACCTAGGACTCAAGAAAGAGACTGGTGCTATGGCTGGAGAATTTTGTCATTGTCAAAGAGGTTGGAATTGGAGTCAACCAGAATGGCACACAGTGTAGCACAATGTTAAAACATCCAGTCGCTGGAGTTAGACTATTTGGAGTAAAATCCTTCTCTGGTAAGATACTAAAAAGAGCCTTTTGCTTCTCTTTTTGAACTGTCTTAATTATGGTTTATGTGCAATCATTTTTGTGGAGGTGTATAGACTTCATGTAATATGTCAACAAATGTATACAAAACTTCCCAGAAGTTTTTCTTTCATTGGGCAAATTATTTGATTTCTATTAAGGGTGAAAACGGATTTACTCTATTATATTCATTAATGATTCCTTAATGAGATTTTTTCCTCTATCTACCTATCTACCTATCTCTAGCTATCAATTGATCTATCAATCTGAAGCAATTAAAAGTGTTATTTTCCTAAACAGAGATCATGGAGATAAAAATTCTGGTGATGAGGAAAAAAATCTGTCATATAAATGAATATGTCCCGGAATTAGCTCCAAAATGTCTATCGTTCTATAAATATTCCATCTTACCTCAAGGTGTGTGAGATAAGGCAATCTAGATTTTACCTTGGAAGTGACTCAGGGAGGCTAATCCCGATAGGAGTCCTCTGGCCAAAGAATGCTTATCTCTCTTACCCCTTCTTACCCTCAGGGCACAGAATAAGAATGATACTAAGTCTTATGCCCAGCATCTCTCAAAGGCCTAAATCATTTGATAGCTTTCAGTCTTATAATCACTATCAACCTCTCACTCCACCCCCCACCCCTCCCAACCCCCACACGCCCCCCCCCTACCCCCCCCACCCCACCCCCCGTCAGGGATCATGAAATTTTCTGGCAGCAGACGATTAGAGACATTACTAGGTCAAAACGACATAAGAAGATATCACAAAAAAAGAAAATTACAGACCAATGTCACTGATGAACATAGATGCAAAAATCCTCAACAAAATACTAGCAAACAGAATCCAACAGCACATTAAAAGGATCATACACCATGATCAAGTGGGATTTATCCCAAGGATGCAAGGATTCTTCAGTATATGCAAATCAATCAATGTGATACACCATATTAACAAGCTGAATAATAAAAAAATGTGATCATCTCAATAGATTCAGAAAAAGCTTTCAACAAAATTCAACACCCATCTACGATAAAAACTTTCCAGAAAGTGGGCATAGAGGAAACCTACCTCAACATAAAAAAGACCATATAAAACAAACCCACAGCAAACATCATTCTCAATGGTGAAAAATTGAAAGCATTTCCTCTAAGATCAGGAACAAGAAAAGGATGTCCACTCTCGCCACTATTATTCAACATAGCTTTGGAAGTCCTAGCCACAACAGTCAGAAAAGAAAAAGAAGTAAAAGGAATACAAATTGGAAAAGAAGAAGTAAAACTGCCATTGTTTGCAGATGACATGATACTCTATACATAGAAAATCCTAAAGATGCCACCAGAAAACTACTAGAGCTAATCAATGAATTTGGTAAAGTTGAAGGATACAAAGTTAATGCACAGAAATCTCTTTCATTCCTATATGTTAACAACAAAATATCAGAAAGAGAAATTAAGGAAACAATTCTATTCACTATTGCAAGAAAATACCTAGGAATAAACCTACCTAACACCGTAAAAGGACTGTACTCAGAAGACTACAAGACTTGATGAAAGAAATCAAAGATGACACAAACATATGGAGAGATATACCATGTTCTTGGATTGGAATAATCAATATTGTGAAAATGACTATACTACCCAAAGCAATCTACAGATTCAGTGCAATCCCTATTAAATTACCATTGGCATTTTTTCACAGAACTAGAACAAAATATCTTAAAATTTGACTAGAGACACAAAAGACCCTGAATAGCCAAAGCAATCTTGAGGAAGAAAACATGGAGCTGGAGGAATCAGGCTCTCTGATTTCAGACTATACTACAAAGCTACAGTAATCAAGACAGTATGGTACTGGCACAAAACCAGAAATATAGATCAATGGAACAGGATAGAAAGCCCAGAGATAAACCCATGCACCTATGGTTACCTAATCTATGACAAAGGAGGCAAGAATATACAATGGAGAAAAGACAGTCTCTTCAATAAGTGGTACCCGGAAAACTGGACAGCTACATGTAAAAGAATGAAATTAGAACACTCCCTAACACCATACACAAAAATAAACTCAAAATGGATTAAAGACCTAAATGTAAGACTGGACACTATAAAACTCTTAGAGGAAAACATAAGCAGAACACTCCTTGACATAAGTCACGGCAAGATCTTTTTTGAACCACCTCCTAGAGTAATGAAAATAAAAACAAAAATAAACAAGTGGGACCTAATGAAACTTAAAAGCTTTTGCACAGCGAAGGAAACCATAAGCAAGATGAAAAGACAACCCTCAGAATGGGAGAAAATATTTGCAAATGAAGGAATGGACAAGGGATTAATCTCCAAAATATACAAACAGCTCATGCATCTCAATAACAAACAATCCAATCAAAAAGTGAGCAGAAGACCTAAATAGACATTTCTCCAAAAAAGATATACAGATGGCCAAGAGGCACATGAAAACATGCTCAACATCCCTAATTATTAGAGAAATCAAAACAACAATGAGGTATCACCTCACACCGGTCAGATTGGCCATCATCAAAAAATCTACAAACAATGAATGTTGGAGAGGGTGTGGAAAAAAGGGGTTCCTCTTGTACTGTTGGTGGGAATGTAAATTGATACAGCCACTATGGAGACAGTATGGAGGTTCCTTAAAAAACTAAAAATAGAATTACCATATGACCCAGCAATCCCACTACTGGGCATATACCCTGAGAAAACCATAATTCAAAACAACACATGCACCCCAATGTTCATTGCAGCACTATTTACAATAGCCAGGACATGGAAACAACCTAAATGTCCATCAACAGAGGAATGGATAAAGAAGATGTGGTACATATATACAATGGAATATAACTCAGCCATAAAAAGGAATGAAATTGGGTCATTTGTAGAGATGTAGATGGACCTAGAGAGTGTCATATAGAGTGAAGTAAGTCAGAAAGAGAAAATATATATATTAACATATATATTAACACATATAAGTGGAACCTAAGAAAATGGTACAGATGAACCTGTTTGCAAGGCAGAAATAGAGACACAGACATAGAGAACAAACGTATGGACACAAAGGGTGAAAGTAGGGGTGGGATGAATTGGGAGATTGGGATTGACATGTATACACTAATATATATAAAATAGATAACTAATGAGAGCCTACACAGGGAACTACGTGATGCTCTGTGGTGACCTAAATGGGAAGGAAATCCAAAAAAGAGGGGATATATGTATACATACAGCTGATTCACTTTGCTGTACGGCAGAAACTAAACACAACATGGTAAAGCAACTATACGCCAATTAAAAAAAAATACTCACGTGATTTCAAACAATGTACACTAAATTGGAATTTTTCTTAAAACAAACAAAAACCCAAAATGAAATAAGAAGGCAGTATGCAACCAGAAATAGTATACAAGACTGTCTCCAAGATCCCTTTTAAATAGTGTTTTTGTTTAGGGTGTGAATGATTGAGGATATAGGAATGATTTGCTTTAAATAGGCTTAAAGGAGAAACAATTGGGAGGAAGTATATTTTTGTGTCCTGTGTAGATCCTACATGCAGAAAATAAATTTTTAAATTTACAGACATATGTACTATTATAGGGAAGCAAAGACATGGATAATGATGTTGATAGTAATAATAATAACATTAATAGCTTGCAATCATATAGCAATTACTGTGTGCCAGGTATTAACCACTTACTTAGTTCTCACAATAACAACATTTTACTGTAGGAATATTATTATCCCCATTTTACACATGATAAATCTGGGGCAACATATTCAAGAATGCTCTTGAAGTAAATCTGGGATTCTAATTTGATTAAAATGATTCAATATCAAGACCATGTTTTTTTTTATAAGCACATGAGAAATAATAATGGGAATTATCAGGAAAATGTGATACCAAAACATTTTTAAGAAAAGATGTCAGTTTTAAGGCAAATTATTTTAATATATACCTTTGAAATCTTTTTCATCTCTTGATATAGGGTTGTATTTGGCTGAAAAATGGCACAAAGAAACACCTTCTAATTTAGTTGTGAATCCTTTTCTGGATCATTTACTCTTGGGTTTGGCCAAACACAAGCTCTTCCTGCATCAACCTGGGATTTACTTGGGCAGGAGAGAGGAGGACCCTCAAAAAATTTCTTTAGTGGTAAACACCCCAGATACTCAAAGCTTGCTGTATTCCAAATAATATTTATCGAGGGATTGAAGAAAATATCCAATTTTAGAAGTCCTCAGAGAGTTTGAAACTTGGTAGTCTATTTAAAATTGAGTCCTGAGGACTTTTTAAGCATGTTTCAACTTCTATTTATAGTTTTGGAAGGGAAAGGGAAAGCCATGTAATACATTTTCCTTACCCTTTCAGAGAAGGATGAACAATTCTGTGATCCTAATTTAGGCATTTTTCTGCAGTGTTGATAACTGGGTCAAGTAGGCCGGATGAATCAAGCCACAGGTTGGATGGGTGAGAGATAGTTGCCTCAGGAGGCCAACGTGCTGGGTTCTTTGTGCAGAAAGGTGAATGTCAGAATGACGGAGCTCATGCTCTGGGGGTGACTGATGAGAGGTCAAGATGTGTAGGAAATAGAACACCAGGGTTGAAGCCAGAAGCCCAGGGTTGGAGCACCAGCTCTGTAATACAGTGGGTGGAGTGGCTGTGAACAAATCATCTGAGGTCCTGGGGCCCCAGATTTTTCATCATGATATGGAAAGAATGTCTAGTTTACTGTAACCACAGGATTAACTGAGATGATACAGGTATTTTTAAACTATTCAATGAACAATTAATGTTTTATTGATGGTAAGAATAGTAACAGAAACTTTGTTCTGCAAATATCTACTGAGTGACTACTGCATGCAGGGCAAAGTTCTATGCACTGATGATACAATGAATGAATGTTAGACTTTCCAGTGGGGAAGACAGAAAATGAATAGGTAAAGATATATATATATATATTCTTTTGCTAAGTAACAAATTACCTGAGTACTTAGCAGCTTAAACCAACAACTATTTATTAGCTACCACAGCTTCTGAGGGTCAAGACTCCTGGAGTGGCTTCGCAGGTAATTCTGGCTCAGATTTCCACACGAGGTTGAAATCAAGTTGTTAGCTTGGTGACCGGCATTGCAAGGCTTGACTGGCTTTTTTTAAAAACATCTTTATTGGAGTATAATTGCTTTACAATGGTGTGTTAGTTTCTGCTTTATAACAAAGTGAATCAGTTATACATATACATATGTCCCCATATCTCTTCCCTCTTGCATCTCCCTCTCTCCCACCCTCCATATCCCACCTCTCTAGGTGGTCACAAAGCACCGAACTGATCTCCCTGTGCTATGTGGCTGCTTCTCACTAGCTAGCTATTTTACATTTGGTAGTGTATATATGTCCATGCCACTGTCTCACTTTGTCCCAGCTTACCCTTCCCCCTCCCAGTATACTCAAGTCCATTCTCTAGTAGGCCTACATCTTTATTCCCATCTTTCCCCTAGGTTCTTCTGACCATTTTTTTTTTGTTGTTTTTAGATTCCATATATATGTGTTAGCATACGGTATTTGTTTTTCTCTTTGACTTACTTCACTCTGTATGACAGTCTCTAGGTCCATCCACCTCACTACAAATAACTCAGTTTCGTTCCTTTTTATGGCTGAGTAATATTCCATTGTATATATGTTCCACATATATCTATATATATGTTCCACATCTTCTTTATCTATTTATCCATCTATTGATGGACACTTAGGTAGGTTGCTTCCATGTCCTGGCTATTGTAAATAGAGCTGCAATGAACACTGTGGTACATGACTCTTTTTTAATTATGGTTTTCTCAGGGTATATGCCCAGTAGTGGGATTGCTGGGTCGTATGGTAGTTCTATTTTTAGTTTTTTAAGGAACCTCCATACTGTTCTGCATAGTGGCTGCATCAATTTACATCCCCACCAACAGTGCAAGAGTGTTTCCTTTTCTCCACACCCTCTCCAGCATTTATTGTTTGTAGATTTTTTTGATGATGGCCATTCTGACCGGTGTAAGATGATATCTCATTGTAGTTTTGATTTGCATTTCTCTAATGATTAATGATGTTGAGCATTCTTTCATGTGCTTGTAGGCAATCTGTATATCTTCTTTGGATAAATGTCTGTTTAGGTCTTCTGCCCATTTTTGGATTGGGTTGTTTGTTTTTTTGATATTGAGCTGCATGAGTTGCTTGTATGTTTTGGAGATTAATCCTTTGTCAGTTGCTTCATTTGCAAATATTTTCTCCCATTCTGAGGTTTGTCTTTTCATCTTGTTTATGGTTTCCTTTGCTGTGTAAAAGATTTTAAGTTTCATTTGGTCCAATTTGTTTATTTTTGTTTTTATTTCCATTTCTCTAGGAGGTGGGTCAAAAAGGATCTTGTGATTTGTGTCATAGAGTGTTCTGCCTATGTTTTCCTCTAAGAGTTTGATGGTGTCTGGCCTTACATTTAGGTCTTTAATCCATTTTGAGTTTATTTTGGTGTATGGTGTTAGGGAGTGTTCTAATTTCATTCTTCTACATGTAACTCTCCAGTTACATGTAACTGTAGACAGTTACAGTTCTACATGTAACTGTCCAGTTTTCCCAGCACCACTTATTGAAGAGGTTTTCTTTTCTCCACTGTATATTCTTGCCTCCTTTGTCAAAGATAAGGTGACTATATGTGTGTGGGTGTATCTCTGGGCTTTCTATCCTATTCCATTGATCTATACTTCTGTTTTTGTGCCAGTACCATACTGTCTTGATTACTGTAGCTTTGTAGTGTAGGCTTGACTGGCTTTTAAGGATCAATTTCCAAGCTCACTTATATGACTGTTGACAAGCTTTGATATTTCAGCATGTGAGACCCTCCATAGGACTGCTCACAACGTGACACTTGGTTTCCTCCAGAGCAAGTTATCTAAGAAGGGAGAGAGGGAAAAAGAGAGCAAGATGGAAGCTGCAGTGTCTTTTACATCTAGTCTCAGAAGTGACATATCATCACTTCGATATCCTACTGGTATGCAGATCAACCCTGGTCTAGTGTTGGAAGGAACTACAGAAGGATGTGAATAGCAGGAGGTGGGACTCATTGGGGGCCATCTTATAGGCTGGCTATCACAATATCATAATACGTGCAGTAAAAAGTGCTACAAAAGTAAAGTGCTCTGATAAAGAGTGGAGGGGGGGGTGGGACCTAATTTAGATAGCCTTCCTAAGAAAGTGACTCCTAAACTGGGATCTTAGAGAGAGAAGGACGAGCCACAGGAAGGTTCAGGGAAGGGCACTGGGGCCTGGGTAGAGGCATCAGCAGGTGCAAAATCTCCGAGGTGAAAGAGGTTAGCATTTTCGAGGAATTGTTAGGGGGTTGGTGTGAATGAGTGATGGTTACAGGGAAAGAGTGTGGCTTGAGATGCCACTGAAGGGTTAGGCAGAGGCCAGATCACATAGGCCATGGAGCCCTGGTAATAGTTTGCATTTTTTTCAAAGAGGAGCCAAAGGTGATTCAAAGGCTTTGAGTGGGACATAGGTATAACCTGCATTTTAAAAAGAACTTTCCAGCCCTTTCTGGAGAGTGGATAGAGGGAGAGCAGGAGTGGAAGTAGAGAGACTAGTTTTCAAGTTATTTCAACAGTTCACAGTCCAGGTGACAGGGAATTGTGCCAGATACAAGTTGGTGACAGTGGAGGTGAAGAGAGGTGGGCAAATGAGAGCTGTATTTTGAAGGAGTGGCTTTCAAGATGTGCTGATGGATTGAAATTATTCTGTGTGTGTGGGTGGTGGGTGGTGGTAAAGACAGGATCAAGAATAATACCCAAGTTTCTGTTGGTGTCATTTACTCAAATGGAGAACAGTGGATGGGAGAGTTTGGTTGGGGTAGGGGATCAGTGAATGACTGTCCAAGAGGGTCAAGAGCAAATTTTTGGCTGTGGTATCTTTGCAATAGCTATGAGATACAACTAACAAGAAGGCAATGGTACCTATGAGACTGAAACTTTGAAGACAGATCTCTGGATTTGGGAATCATTAACAGAGACATGTTTTTAAAGCCATGGAATGAATGAGATCCTTTAAAGAGGAAGTAGATGGAGAGGTAAGGAGCCCAGAGAATTCTAACTTTAATTCTGGGGATAAATAGATGACTCCAGCCATCAGCACTGTCACTCCAGTCCTTCCCATGAGTGTCAAGAGCATGCATCAAAGAAAGAAGGAACAAAAGAAAGAATGAGAGACCAAAAGGAAAGGAAAAGAAAGGAAGGAAAGGGAGAAAAGATGCATGGGAGGAGGAGCCATCTTTATGGAACAGATCCAAAGCAGGAGGAATTTCTGTGGACTGAGTAGAAAACACAATGAGAGTAGCCACAGGGTAAAGGAGAGAAAAGACAGTGGTCCACCACATCAAAGACTGTTGAGACACAGAAGTGTTCTTCAGACGTGTTTATGAGGAGATCATTGGTGACTTTGACAAGGGAGGTTTTGAGAGATGATGGGTAAAATCTTCGTCGAGGAACGAGTAGAAGGGAAATGGAGAAAAGGAGATAGGAGAAATAGACAACTCTTCCAGAATGTTTGCTGCAAAGGAAAACAGAGAATATGGTGGTAGATAAAGGGGAATATGGGAATGAGGGAGGGGTGTGTGTGTGTGTGTGTGTTGAAAATTAGAGAGTATTTCGATGCATGAAAGAGCAAAAGCCAGAGTGAGCAAGAGAGAAAGAACAAGAGAGGATGACATCCAGATAATATATGAGAGGCAAAATAGACGTAGACAAAATTAAACGTTAAATCCCTTTATCCCCTTCATCAATACCTTCCCCCCACCCTCCCCAACCAAAGAAGATTTTAGAAGTTGACTTTTTGCTTTTTTAAGCTGTGGTGGTACTTTCTTCTTTCAGTTTGAAAGTAATTTTTTGCCTAGCAAGCTGAGTTACTCATTCTCAGCCTGACTCACACCTGGATGGGGGAGCTTGAAAAATGACCCAGCAGGGTGTGGAATAATACCTTCTACACAACACAAAGGGCTTGTGATACTCCGTGTGGTAGAGTGAAGGGACCATCTGAATAGAAAACAAATAAGATTTTCTTAGTCTAGTGCCAGCCCAACACTTGTGGGCAAAAGGCAACAGCAAGGAGGGAGAGAGAACCTGTTTAATGTACTGGGGACCCTCTATATTCCTGGCATGATGCCAGGGTCCTTGCTCCTCTGTGTGATGTGTTACATAAATGCCAGTCAACTTATGAGGAGAAGAATTAGTTTGTGTAGTAGCTTCTTCAACAAACCAGTTTTATTATTCCTCTCCTCTCTCCTCCCCCTTTCCTTCTTTCTTTTGTTCTTTCTTTCTTTGATACATGTTCCTGGCATACATTGGAGTAACAGTGCTGACGGCTGAAGTCATCTATTTATGCCCAGAATAAGCACAGAATAGGCGAGAGATTACGCAAATTAACATGGATCGTGCATCCAAAAGTACTTTGGCCTTAACTGAGAAGGAGGGCTGTTGTCCCTAGTCTTGGCCTTTCCCTGGACTGCCTGGACCTCCCTAGGTCAGTGGGAATAGTGCTAACTTCTACAGAGGGCCGGACATCGTGCTGGCAGGCGTTACCTCATTTGGTCCTCCTCAAAATTCTGAGGGGTAACTGATTCACGTTGTTATAAAGCAGAAACTAACACACCATTGTAAAGCAATTATACTCCAATAAAGATGTAAAAAAAAAAAAAATTCTGAGGGGTAAGTCGTACTATGCTCATGTTACTGTTGAAAAGAGTTGTCACCAAGATATGTTAAGTAACTTGGCTGAGCCTGGAGTATACTTATTTTATATAATTTATATACATATTTACATGCCTAATGTCCTTCTTGAAACATGTAAGATGGTGTTAAATGATGGTGGACAAAATAGCATTGAAAGGCAGGGTGGTCGTTGGTGATTCATCCACTCAGGACTCAAACCTACTAGCCATCTGTGTGTTTGAATCATGTGAGTCCTTCTCTTCTCTTATCCATCCTACTTCTCCACTCCCACCAAAACAGGCTAGTGTCAAACAGAGTTGCTCAGCCTCAGGCAAAAAAGTGATTTAGGCACAGGTTTTATTTCCCTGTGTCCCTGGCTTCTAATTTCTTCCTCTGGTGCTGTCCTTATGCTCTTCCCCATTTGTAGGTGCCTCCTAAACCTTTAAGTATATGAGGGGTAACTGATTCACTTTGTTATAAAGCAGAAACTAACACACCATTGTAAAGCAATTATACCCCAATAAAGATGTTAAATAAATAAATAAATTTTTAAAAAAAAGAGAGGAAGGAAAGACTTAAGCAAAAGGAGTGAAAAGCTCTCCTGGCAGAACTTTTGTAATCAGTGGGTAGTTGGGCAATTGAGGTACATTTTCACTTGGGAAACTTTCTTGGGCCCTGTGAGACTCGCACCCCTGAGGTAGCTGCTATGGGAAAAGGCCAGCCTGGCCATGGCAGGACACACCTGTTGAAGAATTTTCCCTTCATCCTCCTTTGGCTTACTCACACTCTAAGATTTTCAGGTTTATAAATATGTCCTTAGCTTTGGATGTATTTCATTTATATATGTGTTACTGATAATCCATATGAAGAAAACTGCAGGGTCCTCTAAACTGTAATTTAAGGGAACTGAACTATTTTTTGAAGATAAGATAAGATAAGGAAAGGTAAAATAACCTAAACATTTTCTAGTTTCTGGCACATAAAAAAAATTTCTGGGGTTGTATACCTTTATATAGGGGATTTGACTACTGATGGTCAGTGTTCTTTTTAAATTCACCGTTTTTGTTAGATTTTTAAAAAAATATCACTAATATATGCTCATTGAAGGAAATCATCAAATACAGTGGCTTATAAAAAATCTTCCCCCCTTCAATCCCACTCTCCTGAAGCTATTAATTTGATGTGTACCCTTTCACAACTTTCCCTGTGTTCTTACAAACATATCTATTTTATATATGTGATCTATTATATATATATGTATGCATATAGATACATTTATATATATAAAATAAATGTCCAAATACATTTGTATATAATTAATAATTTATAGGTAATAAAATGTATACATGCATATACATATTTATATATTTATGTGTATATACATATATGCAATACATAAATGCACATAGGAAGGTTTATTTTCTAATTTCTATAAACAAAAATGGTATCATACTAAATATATTATCTATAACTTACATCTTTTCACTGACAATAGGCCCCAGACCCTCTAGGTCAATACAAACGGACCTAACCCATTTTTTTTTAATACAATATTCCAGAGCACGGCAGTGTCATAATTTATTTGACCAATGCTCTATTGATGTACATTTAGTTATGTCCAGTCCCCCCTCCTCAACCCCAAGGAGTGGAGATGATCAGCTCTAAGTATTAAAAACATCCTCAAGTTGGTCAGAAAAATAAAATCCAATAGTAAATGGGCACAATTTATAGATTCACGAAGTAGGAATTGAAAATGTCCAAATCTATATAAAAAGATGCTCAGCTCTCTGGAGTCATAGATCTGCAAACGGAAACAATTCACTACATTTTCTAGTCATTAGATTAACAAAAATGAAAAACTTTGTCAACTGTTTGGTGGCAAAAATTAGGCAAACGGATATCCCTGTGTATTGTTGGTGGGAATCTGTATTGAGCCTAGTAGTGTCTTTCAAAAGCAGGACTGCTTACCTTCCCGACACTGAAATCCCATGTTTGGAATTCTAGCTGACATAATAAGAGCACCAGGAAGTACAAATATATGTTCAAAGGTGTTTACTGTCTGGCAGACCTTCATATTCAGTAACTTTATCTTACTCTGATGCTCACAAGACCCACAACTGATTTCAGAAACCTTAGAACGGTGCCAGCTTCATGCAAAGTGCTCAATAAATGTTTACTGTTGTTGTTATTGGAAAACTAGAGATAAAACAAAAAGTAGAATATAAAAGACAACAGTAACAAAAGCGGGAAAAAGAAACCAGAAGAGCTAACCAACCATGAAAAGACATCAGTGAATGTTCGTGGAATATTTGTGAGCATGAATTCCATACAGATTTCCCACTCTCTGGAGAAATAAAAGCCCCAGGAAGGTGGGAGAGTCATGTGTGTGCTCTGGCTACCAGGCAGCATGCTGTGGTTATGTAGTGAATGTCAAACAAAAAGAAAACTCCTCCAAAGGATGGCTCTAATTATTTCTCACATTGTGTATACCCCCACTTAACTCTGATTTTGTCCATAGAAAGAAATACAAGATTTAATCTCTTCCTTACTTTTCTTAAACTACTCACCCACTGATCAAGTTGGAATTTCAGAGCGCTAATATTCCAACTTCCTCCTTTGAGGCTCTGGACAAATCACATAAATCCTACAGCATCATTCAGCAAATGTAGACTGTGAAACCACTACATTCACTGAAAAGGCTGGAATGATGTACAAGATAGGTGTCAGCTTTAGAAGGTTTATCAGCCCCATCTCAGATGTGAGGGATGCAGGGCAGGAAGGTGTGCAGAGGAGGGGGTGGCACATTATTAGAATGTAACGTGATCACGTGCTAAATGAAAGAAATGAGTTTCCTGAAGAGGAGGTGACATTTGAGTCCTGAAGGACGAGAGGACTTTTTTCATTGGGGATGGGCATTTCATAGTGGGTAAGGACATATACAAGCACACGTGGGTGGGAAATAGCGCCTGGCAAAGCGATGGTTTTGGAGTGATCGGCGTAGTGCATGATGGGAAAGGAGATCTGGATGTTACTTTGCATCTAGATCACAAAAGGCCACAGTGGCTCTAACCAGAGAAAGTCAATGGGGGCATAGTGGTGGAAAGTATCAAAGTTATACTTTTGTGAAGCAAAGTCCGGAGAATTTCTTGAGACTGGGTAGAGAGCCGCTGGGAGGAGGGAAGCCACCAAGGACACCACTGCAATTGTATTGTAGGGACACCATGGTGTGAGACCTGGAGCCAGACTGCTTGGGCTCAAATCCCAACCCCACCATTTATTAGCTATGTGATTTTGGGCAGGTTACTTATTTGCTCTGTGCTTCGGTTTCCCCATCTATAAATTGTAGATAATACAAATCCATCGCAGGGGATTGCTAGGAGAATTAAATGAGTTAATATTTTTTAAAGTGCTTAAAATAATGCTTGGTACATAGTATGTGTATTATTGGATAATTGTTAAGTGAAAATAAATAGAACTTAGTAAGAGCTACTGAAGGTCAAGGCCAAATAGGAAGGGCTGCCTGGAATTGAGAAATATTTATTTTTGAGGTACGATGTAGATGGTTTTGGTGACCAGTTGGATGTGGGAAATGTGGTGACAGGAAGCATGAGGCTATGGTGAGCAGATAGCCTCTGAAGTAACACAGCCCTGGGACCCACGAGCAGGTGATTTAACATCGCTCTAAACCTTATTTTCCCTGTCTATGAAAGCAGGCTGCTGCTGCATTGAAACCTTTTATGGCTGTTTTAATGCTTAAATCAGAAAATGTGTCTAAAATCCTTAGCACATTGCCCAAAAGCTTGTAAGTTCTCAATAAATATTACTTATGTTACTCTGTGTCAAAGTTAAAAATGTAGAGAAAGGGAGAGAAAGAGAGAGAGATTGGTGGGGAGAGAGGGAGAGAGAATGACTGATGGTGTCATCTGCTAAGATGGTGTGCATGGTGTTGAAGAAATGGAGGAAAGACAGTGAATTCCATTTTGAACAAAAAAGTCTGAGATACCTGCAGGATGTTGTGTGAGACAGCTAGCTGGAGAATGGCTCTGGAGCTCCTGTGAGAGATTCTGAAATTGTCAGTACTTAAGTCTTGGGACCTGATACAGTCACTCATAGAGAGTAGAGGGAGAAAAGAACAAGACAGCATTTCTGCAGACCCCAACGTTCAAGGATTAGCTTGCTGGAGGAGGTGCCAGCAAGGGAGACCAAGCATATAATTGTATTCCAAAAACAGATACAGTGATAGATGTGTTCTGTAATACTGTGAAAGTTGGACATCTATGTATGAGAATGGTCTGTCTGAAGGGTTATTAACAGCACTTTCACATGCGTTACCCATTTTAATGTTCTTAGCAACCCTTCCTCAGTCATTAAACTGAAGCTCAGGTTTTCAAATGGCAGAGCTAAGACTTGAAAGCAGGTCTTTCTGCTCCAAATCCAATGCTCTTTCAACTGTCCCCAGCTTATACAAAAACAAAAACAAACAAAAAACACAAAACAACTCCCCAAACAAAAACAAAACAAGCCAAGTGAAATGTAGAGTTGAGCTATTTTGTTCTTGTAATTCTTGAGACTAGATGAGATTCTTTGATCCTCTACTTATCAGTCTCTTTAATCCCACCAATGATGGGAAATCTCTGATGGCAGCTGCTCCTTGGCGTGGCCCCGGAGACTCGGAAGAGCAGCCCTGGGGGGTCAGAGAGCTGAGAAATAGGCCTCTTCCTCGGGACAGGTGAGAGAGGAAGATGGAGCACAGAGGTTCTTTCAGGAATCCCGAAGGTGGCTGGGATTTTTTTTTTTTTTTTTTTTTGCACCCGTCTTGCCCCAGATGAGGGACAAATGCTGGTTTCTTCATCATTTCTATCCATTTCTCCTTCACTGGATGAGAAGACCTGGGCTTTAAAATTGAACCAGTCTGGTTTTAAATTCTAGTTCTGCCACTTGCCAGCCATGTGACTTTGAGAATGTCACTTAATTCTTAAAAGACCCAGTTTCATTTCCCAGGACATGGGTCTAGTAATATCTTCCTAGGGGAAGAATTATTTGTGTTCAGCAAATAATTGAGGCTCAGTAAAATTGTTTGAGCCTTGATTGAGATTAACATCCTTTATTGGCTGCCCATCTGGGATAAGCACTTAAAGTGGGCTAGAAAGCCCTGTGAGGCCTAGACCCTACCTTTCACTCCAGCCTCCTCTTGCAGCATGGACCTCCTATGCCCTCATCCCCATACCTCCTCACCATGTACCCTCTTACCATAGGGCCTTTGCATATACTGCTCCCTCTGTCTAGAATATTCCCCCCTCACCTTCTTGGCAACTTAACTCCTACCCACCTTTGAGAACTCAGTTCATGTGTCCCTACTCCAGAGAAGCCTTCTCTGACTTCTAGACTAAGTCGACCCCTGTGGATGTCTTCTCCCTCGTTGCACTTATTCAGGTACAATTTTCCCATTGATTTTGTGGTTTTCAGTTCAGGTCTGGGAAGGCTGAGATCTAGTCTGTTTTTGTTATCTTTGAATTCTTAGTCGTTGGTGCACTGGCTGTCACAGGTAGATTCTCAATATTTGTTGACTGAATGCATGAGGTACTGTACACAAAATGCTAGACAATTATACACGTTCAATCAATTTTCAGTTGGTTTCACAGCTCCCAGAAGTGTGTCAGAGGCCTCTTGTGACTGCAAAGCTCTGAATTCTTCTGGAAGATAATATTGTGTTATGAAGTTATTCTGGCATTTAGAGTTTAGGCATTTAGGCATTTAGAGGAATTGTACTGAAATGAATTTTAATCTCAGCTTTGTTTACTAACTGAACAAGTTTTGTAATCTCTCTGACCTTCACTTTCCTCATCTACAGAATGGGACAGTAATCCCTTGCAGGGCTGTTGCTGGTAGTCATTCAAATATTTATGGAGGATCTTCTGTGTGCCAGGCACTGTTCTGGGCACTCAAAATACAGCAGTGAACAACACTGATAAAAATAGCTGCCCATATTTTGGTAGGGAAGACAGAAAATAAGGCAAATTAGTAAAATATCTATGTGTTTGATGGTGGTAAATGCTAAGAAGAAAAATGTAGCAGGAAGGAAGTGTGCAGTTTGAGAAAGTGATATTTAAGTGAAGAAATGAAGAAAGTGAGAGAGCATTTTAGGCAGAGGGAAGATAAGTGCAAAGGCCTTGAAGCAGAAGTATGCTTGGCACAATCGAGAAATAGAGAGTAGGGCCATCTAGCTGGCTGGAGAGGACTTAATATCCAGGGCAGGGGCTACGGAAATAGTAATCAATGAGGTCTGAAAGGTGACAAGGGCCAGATCATGTAGGGTTTTATGGGTCACTGTGAGGTTGATTGAGGAGAGTTCTGGATAGAGGAGTCATATGTATTTTAATGGATCACTTTGTCTGCTATGTTCAGAATGGACTGTAGGGACACAAGGGAATTACCAGGGAGAACAGTTAGATGAGAGATGCTGGTGGCTTGAATCAGAGCAGTAGCAGTGGAAGTGGGGAGGAGTGGTTGGATTCTGTATGTATCTTTAAGGTAGAACTGATTTGCTAATGGCTCGGATGTGGGGAATGAAGAATGAGGGGACTCAAAGGTAAATTCTTAATAACAGGAAGAATGGAAATGCTATTTACTGAGATGGGAAGATTTAGGGAGAAGTCAGTTTTGCATGTGGAGTGGGAATCAGGACTTCGTTTTTGGACATCTTAAGTTTAAGATGCCAAATAGAGGTATCCAATGACAGTTGGATATATGAGTCTGGAGTTTGTGAGAGAGGTCTGGAATGGAAATAAAAGTTTGGGAGTCATCTGCAGAGAGGTGGTATTTAAGGCCATGAGACTGGATGAGAACAATATCCAGTCGAATGTTGATAAGTACAGATTTAAAAACAGAGAGATTAGATCCAAATACTGACATTTAGAGGTTGGGATGGGAGGTGATGCCAGCAGAGGAGTCTGGTAGGCAGGGAGGTAGGAGGAAAATCCAGTGGGTGAGTGTGGTATCCTGTAAGTCAAAAATGAGGGAAGGTGGGGGAGGGATGGATTGGGAGTTTGGGATTAGCAAATGCAAACTATTATATATAGAAAGAATAAACAACAAGTTCCTATTGTATAGCACAGGGAGCTATATTAAATATCCTATAATAAACCGTAATGGAAAAGAATACGAGGAAAGAATGTATAAATATGTATAACTGAATCACTTTGCTGTACAGCAGAAATTAACACAGCATTGTAAATCAACTACACTTCAATAAAATAAATTTTAAAAAATGAGGGAAGTGTTCAAGGGGGAGGGTATGACCCATTAGAACCAAATGCTACTGAAAAGTCAAGTAAGATGAAATCTGAGAATTAACCATTGGAATTAGCAGTGTGAAGGCTAATGGTTTTGTTGTTATATGCATTTATGTGTGTAATGCATATGTATGTAATATGCATTTATGTGTGTAATAGGAAGAAAAAAAAACTGAGCCATAATGACCTTCTAAGAAGGCTGTCTTTCATTGAAGGGAAATCCCTTTGGGTCAGCTGAGTCTGGATTAGTATATGCAAGTGTGTTCCTGGAGTCTTAGGTAGTAGGATCTGAGGTGAACCAGACCCTTTTCATTATGGAGTGAAAGGGATTTGTACTGGGGATTTGGCTGGGGTGGCCTGGAAGGAAAGAGATGAGGATGAGGGATGAAAGAGTGTGGGAGGATGATGGGAGGATGATCTGAGGCTGAGTTTGTAAGGAGGACCACCAAAAAAATCCCGATGGTCAGAAGCCTTGAGGAGCTGAATGATGGTGTTTAAATTAGGTAGTGAATTGCTAGAATGAAACCATCTTACCTCTGGCTGAAACTTTTTTTTTTTTTTTTTTGTGGTACGCGGGCCTCTCACTGTTGTGGCCTCTCCCGTTGTGGAGCACAGGCTCCGGACGCGCAGGCTCAGCAGCCATGACTCACGGGCCCAGCCGGTCCGTGGCATGTGGGATCTTCCCGGACAGGGGCACGAACCAGCGTTCCCTGCATCGGCAGGCGGACTCTCAACCACTGCGCCACCAGGGAAGCCATGGCTGAATCTTTGATCAAGTCTATCACACACACCTTTTAAGAGTGTGACTCTTTTTCTTTTGGGTAGAAACTGAGGAAGGGATTGCATTTCATGCTTGAGTTAATGAGAGGCGGACCACGTGCAGGGTGGAGAAGGATGATCCGTAAACTGGTTGAGTGCGGCAGGGACAGGAATTGAGAACTGCAGATGACAATGGGAACACCATCCTTGCCTCTGGAAGTTTGCAGGAAAATTTGCAAGGAGGGATTTGGACTTCCCCGGAGTGTGGAATGGGAGGCTTGAGGTGATCTTACCTATCTGACAATATCCAGGGACATCTGTATTTCAACTTATAAGGCACCAGGCATATAATAGAGTCTATATAAATGTTACTTCCTCTCATCTATCTCAGCCCCTTTCTACCCAAATTTAAGCAGGTTTTCCAGATACTTTATTCACTAACCACTATGGTTAACTACTCAAAATGGTGCTAGTTGTGGTAGGCACTGCACAGTAGACGATAAGACAAGGACTTTGCTCGAAGTTGTGATGTAGAGGCGAAGCTAATGCAAGGCAGGAGGGATGCAAAGGCTCAGTGGCGTGCTTCAGACTATCAGAGCTGTGGAGTTGCTGGCTTAGTTGGTGTCCTGTCTGTTTTTAGCTTTCCAAATTTTCAAGTGCTCCCACAAGAGGGCAGTGAATTCAACTGGACAATATTCAAGTTGGATAATATTCAACTTCTCTCTCAATAGGGCAATGAATTAGTCGATGGAAGTAATGCTGTAACAAGCAGCTCCCAACTTTCAGTGACTAATCTAATGAAGATTCATTTATGGCTTAAGTCCCAGTCCATTGTGGATGAGCTGGAGTTGGAGGAGTTGGGTACTCTGCTCCATGCTGTCACTCAGGGACCCAGGCCCTTTCTTTCTAGTGGCTCCTCTGTCCCTTCAGGACTCTGGGTCCTCTGCATCTGGTTGGCCAAGAAATGAAGAAAGAATGTGTGAAGGGTCCCTTGATGTCAATTATCTCCATCCAGTAGTGGCACATGACTTCCATTCATGTGTCAATGATGAATGCTGCTCACGTGGCGTCACTTTCATACAAGGGAGGTGGAAAATGTGGTTTAGCTGAGTAGCCATGAAGAGGAAGTGGGTCTAGTGAACATCCAAATTTCAGATAAACTCTGCCATAGGCCAGAAAGGGGGAAATAGCATAATTATATAAAGGATGTTTTAAACAGAGAGAATGTCAAAGGCTGGATGCAGAAAAAAATTTTTTCAACACATTTTGCTTCATAGGAGACAAATTAAGAACTCAAATGAGATGGTAAAGGCATTAAATCTACTTTATAGTTCAGTGCCTGATGTTGAAGGATCCCATCTAGCCACTTTCATTAACATTTTAGCATTTATTTATAGACATATTTTGTGCCTGTTTAGGTGGTAAAAGCAGCCTTTTCTAAATAACTTACTGGACCAAGCACTTTTATCATTGGATGAACACTGGGGAAGCTGTAGTTCCTTAAGACAAATTTGGGAGCTTTAAGGGCATTTTCAGTATAAACTTTCTATAGGAAAATGGAACTTGAGCATGGGAAAGGATAGAGTAAGGGTAAGGGCATGTGTTTTCCCCTCCTTTTTAGGGGATAGATCAGGTATCTAATTCAACCCAAGGGATAATTTTCAAGCACAAACCCAGTGCTACTGTGGATATAAAAATGAACAACTCTTATTTCTAATCCTGACAAGAGAATGATCATTTTGAATAACGTACAAATAAGAGGCTTTAGAGTTGGCTAAAATAGCATGGTTGGCCAAACGTTATCATTTTCAAGCAAAATGTAAGGCATCTTTCTACTTTCTGTGGCTGAGCCAGATTATTTAAGGAGAAGCATAAGCAGGCACTGTAATAAGATAGGTGAGCGGGAGAGGAATTTTACAGATGGTTTATAAACCACACATACAGTTTTCAAAAGAATATGGACATCTTGGGGGTATATTTCTGTTGTGTATTTTTCATATGCCCCTGCTTGAAAGTGTATCACCCATACAGCCTTGAAATTTCTTTTAATTAACATCCTCATGAACCTTATCACCAGGTTCAGTGTGATTTTTTTTTTTCTTGATATACTCCCTCTTTAGCCTGAGGCTGCCTACAGGAGGCCGTGTCCCAACGTCCCCGTAAAAATGACTTCCACATTCCACATCCCAATTACTCTGAAGGACCTGCCCAAGATGCCTATAAAACCGTACTACAGTCTACACCACCTTCTAACTAATATTCTACATGTGTTTTTGATCATTGAATCAGATTTTCAAAAGTTGGAATGGTTTTCCATGTGGAGTTTGAGTAAACATATAAACCTTTGTTATTTATATACATGGTTCAAAAAATAATAAATGAGGCCAAAGTTGGAGAAAGAGCATTGGATTTAGGGTTGGTTGGGCTCAATTCTCAGTTCAGCCACTTATTCTCAGAGTGACATTGGGAAGGTTAGCTAATCTTTTTGAGTCTCAGTTTCCTGATTTGTAGTTACCTCCAGGGTTATTGTGAGATGTATGTGAGCGAATGCATGCCAAGGGGTCACATAGGGAGGTGCTTATAGTAGATGCTCAGGAGATAAACTTGCCCTTTATTAGGTACTTTTAGGTGCAAGAAAGAAACACATTCCAGTCAAACCAATATTGGGAGTACTTTTAGTTACAAGTGACAGGAAGCTTAAACCAAACTGATTTAAATAATATAAGAAATGTATTGGCTCATTTAGCTGGAAATTCCAGAAGTGGGATATCAGGCATGGTTTGATCCAAATTCAGAATGTTGTCAGGGTTGCAGGTCTGTTTTTCTGTGGCCCTCCTTCATGTTTAGGCTTTATCCTTTAGTTGGCTTCTCTCATGTCACATAGCTGCCTGCTGCCCCAGGTCATATTTTCTTCATTCACATCCAAGGGGAAAGAAAGCTTCCCTTGTCCCAGACACCACACAGCAGTTATAAACTTCTCTCTGGTTGGGCCAGTTTAGGTCATGGGCCTATCACTGAACCTGTCTACCACTGTGACTAGGCAAATATGATTCCTTGATTGGCTTAGCTCAATCAGGGTTAACTTCTGAAGCTGGGAGGTGGAGTTAAAGCTTCTCAAACAACAAAACTGAGGAATTTCTTGTCTTATTAGGAATGAAGGAGAGAAATGGTTATTGAGGAGACAGTCATTGACAAATTCACTCCTTGAATTCCTCCTTTCTTCCCATACACACACCTTCAAAAGTTTGTGCCTGCATGAATCATACATATCTTTTCATCAAAGGGAAACCCCTCAAGCCTCGTCTTGAGCTCCAAATCTAGGATGTGTGGCTGACGTGTCTTCCTCTAGGTCAGTTTTTGGATGGAACTCTTCACAGTCTAGTAACTCACAGTTAAATAAAATTATCCACTCCTGTGGAAGAGCCTGCAAATAGTCCATATTACCCAATCTCCCAATCCTTCCCTTAGTTATAGAATTCCTGAATTTTAACTGGGCATATGGCTACCCATCTAGATGCTACACTTCCCAGCCTTCTTTGCATTGAGATGTGACCATAAATCCAAATTCTCAACAATGGAAAGTGAGCAAGTGTCATATGTGCAACTTCCCCATCACATCTTTAAAATATATTATTTGTCCTCTATTTCCTTTCAGTCTCCCTTCCTGACAGCAAGAATGCCATGTGGTGGTGAGCCAGCCAGGCAGAGGAGCAAAACAACTAAGAGAGAGGTTCTCAAAGAGCATCAGCATGGCCTGGGAGCCCATTAGAAATGCATATTTGGGGTCCCACTCAGACCCACTGATTCAGAAACTATGGGACCAGAAATCTCTGCTTTAACAAGCTCTCCAGGTTATTCTGATACATAACTAGGTTCGAGAACCATGGCCAGGGATGACTTTTTCCCCCCACGCCCCAACATTTGCTGATATTTTTGACTCTCACAATATGGGAGCGGAGGGGATTATGCTACTGGCATATAGTGCGTAGAGGACAGGAGCACAATGGTTCTGTGTAAGGACACGTTGTACAATGCCCTAGACAGTCCTCTACAGCAGAGATTTATGTGGTCTCAGATGACAACAGTGCTGAGGGTGAGAACCACTGTTCTAGAATGGAATTATTCTGTAGTCTAATGAAATAGAAGAATTGTGGGTCCCTGTTTAACCCTGAGGAGCAGACTGCCTACTTGCCCAGGACTGCGCTCCTTCATCTACCTCTGTACTGTCCAACATGTTATCCACTTGCCCCATGTGTCTTTTGAGCACTTCAAGTTGACTAGTCTTAATTGAGATGGGTTATAAATAAGTACCAAAAAAGAATGTAAGGTACTTTAATGTCTTATATTGACTACATGTTGAAATGATAATATTTTGACTCTATTAGGCTCAATGGAAAAAATATTAATTTCACCTGTTTCTTTTTTTCAATGTGGCTGCTGGCTAATTTTAAATTACAAATGTGATTTGCATTCTATTTCTATTGGATAATGTTGCTATTTACTGGTATATGAAAGAGAAAGAAACTTCTGGGTTTTTTTGAGCCACTGTATGTTTAGGTCTTTTTGTTGTAACTACTAAGCCTACACCTCTTAATACAGCATGTTAAATATAAAATGGTGGAGGAGAACTGCAAGAAAACTTTCATTTGAAGGAGTGGACAATAAGAAAATAATACCTAGCATTTGCTGGTTCATTGCGTATATCACAACCTGCTTGACAGGGTCAGAGCCTGCTTGGCAATGCAGTAAGTTCTTTGGTCAGCCAAATGGGCAAACCCTGGCTGTGCTCTCTGGAAGGATCTCCCTTGTTCATTGCCTTTCTTCGCTTATCTGAGATGGATATTGGTGCATATGCCGTTTCTGGGATCTGTACTTCTTTGGAGCTCATTACCTTTTGGTGCAAATTTTGGGGGCCGGTGCCTGGGAATTGCCTTACGAGTAGAGTAATCACAGGCTGTTGTCAGCCAAGTTTGTGTTTCTTAGGTTGAAACAAATTCCTTAAAAACTTAGAAGGCTTCCTGTCTATTTGCCTCCTATCAATTCCATGAGCTGGTAATCAAAGCCAGAGTTCTTGTCTAGCCATCACTGAGTCTGGGAATTTCTGTCTCTTAGCAACAGGCTTCTGTGCTCTGCCCTGCAAAGATGACCAGGGATGAGCTCTTGGCCAGAATTCAACCATCCATGACTGTCTAGGAGCCTGTGAGGCAGCCAGCCCAAGGGGGCTGCCCGCAGAGATTCTTGGTATTGCATGGTGAACTGGCAAATTACAAGGATCCTCCCTGTGAGTTTCTGTTCAAGGTGTACAGGGAGTCAGTTGGTCGGCAGTGGCAGAAACAGAGGCGGCAGAAGCCAAGAGGTGGTGGGGTCACTGCAGTGACCAAGCACTTGAATAGGAAACAGTAGCCCCCTGCTGCTGAGGGGCAACAAGGTCAACAGGCACAAGAGTTGTTTATATCTGAATAAGGCTCCCATTTCTGAATACCGTTCTGTGTGCTATAAAGCCTGGTGTTGTGGCCAGGGTGGTGGGTTTCACGATTGAGAGCAGAGAGACCTCTCTCTGTAAGAAATCACTTATAAGATCCTTTCTTGGTCTGCACAATATCACCCCAAGTTAGCATCTCAGTCGTGGATCCCTGCCATGTGTCTGAAGTGCACCCTGTGCCCGATGGGTATTTGTCAGGCACTCTGGGTCCCCTCTCTTTGAAATTGACAGAATAAAACTCTCTTCTCAGATTTGTGAGTAGATTTTCCTGGCAGAATAATGAGCCCCTCTTGCCATTAATCTTAATAAGCTTTGGGGCTAACAAAATCCATGTTCCCAAGGTCAGAATGATTCCTAAGTGGACTTTGGGAAACATTTGAACCCTTTTGTCACTCAGACTAAAGAATTAAAACACATTTCTGGAATTTTTTTCTGGGGTTACTAGGAAGCCAGAGTGAGGCGTGGCTACCTTTGTGTATTTTTCTTTACAAAAACCTTGACATCAGGAGACACAGGCCCTTCTTAGCTCTGGTTTGTATTTGTATTTCCATATATAGTGCAGGTTCTCAATGAATAGTTCTAGGAAAAAAAAGAGGTGGCATAATTATGGACCAAGGAAAGTAAAAATATTTTTATGAAGCAAAAGGGTTAAAACTGAAGAAACGAGAATGACACTGATATGCTACCCTGGTTCTAACTCAGGCAGCTTGTTACTGGCTTTGTGTTAGATTCTCAGACTAAATTCTTCTAATGTAAAACAGTGTGTGGCAACCAAACTCCCCATTTTCTCCCAGGTAGAGTGACATAGTAGGAGATGTCACTTTGAATACTCCCCAATGAGGAAGAAAGATGACAGATTCAACTGCAGCATGATTCAAAGATGCAGGAAATGGATACGATACATGGTGTCGTTTAGGTTTAAAATAAGGGTACTTGAGTGTTCACTGTTACTTGCAATAAATATATTAGATTTAAGCCCCAGTTTGAACCTGACCATAACTAGACCCTTAACTATCTGGCTTAAATGACTGGTAACATGAGGCATTTCATAATTTCTGGTCCATTAGTTGCGATCATGTCCCAATTAACATTCCAGGACCTAGTTTTAGCCAACCTACATGGAAAATTTGAAGGAGAACATATTTGGATAGCCTGTGCCTTCAGTATGGTGTTTGACATGTTGTAGATGTTGTAGTTTGTAATGTTTTCTTGCTTTTTTGGTTTTTGTTTGTTTGCAGGGTTGGACTGGTGGATGTCATCTATATTTTCCTTCTTTAATAATCTGGGCTGGAGAGACCTTCAAGATGGCAGAGGAGTAAGACATGGAGATCATCTTCCTCCCCACAAATACATCAGAAATACATCTGCGTGTGGAATAATTCCTACTGAACACTGGCAGAAGACCTCAGATTTCCCAAAAGGCAAGAAACTCCCCCATGTACCTGGGTAGGGCAAATGGAAAAAAAAAACAGAGACAAAAGAATAGGGACAGGACCTGCACCAGTGGGAGGAAGCTGTGAAGGAGAAAGTTTCCACACACTAGGAAGCTCCTTCACTGGCGGAGACTGTGGGTGGCGGGGGGGGGAAGCTTTGGAGCCACGGAAGAGAGTGCAGCAACAGAAGCGCAGAGGGCAAAGCAGAGAGTTTCCTGCACAGAGGATTGGAGCCGACCAGCACTCACCAGCCCGAGAGGCTTGTCTGCTCACCCTCCGGGGCGGCCGGGGCTGGGAGCTGAGGCTCAGGCTTTGGAGGTCAAATCCCAGGGAGAGGACTGGGGTTGGCTGCGTGAACACAGCCTGAAGGGGAGCTAGTGAGCCACAGCTAGCCAGGAAAAGTCTGGACCTGCCTAAGAGGCAAGAGACCATTGTTTCAGGGTGCGTGAGGAGAGGGGATTCAGAGCACCACCTAAACGAGCTCCAGAGATGGGCGCGAGCCATGGTTGTCAGCGTGGACATCAGGGACGGACATGAGATGCTAAGGCTGCTGCTGCAGCCGCCAAGAAGCCTGTGTGCAAGCACAGGTGACTATCCACACCTCCCCTCCCGGGAGCCTGTGCAGCCCGCCACAGCCAGGGTCCTGTGATCCACGGACAACTTCCCTGGGAGAACACATGGTGCACCTCAGGCTGTTGCAACATCATGCTGGCCTCTGCCACCGCAAGCTCACCCCACATTCGGTACCCCTCCCTCGCCCCTGCCTGAGTGAGCCAGAGCCCCCTAATAAGCTGCTCCTTTAACCCCATCCTGTCCAGGCAGGGAACAGATGCCCTCAGGTGACCTAAATGCAGAGGCGGGGCCAAATCCAAAGCTGAACCCCAGGAGCTGTGCAAACAAAGAAGAGAAAAGGAAATCTCTCCCAGCAGCCTCAGGAGCAGCAGATTAAACATCCACAATCAACTTGATGTATCCTGCAACTGTGGAATACCTGAATAGACAACGAATCATCCCGAAATTGAGGTGGTGGACTTTGGGAGCAACTGTAGACTTGGGGTTTGCTTTCTGCATTGAATTTGTTTTTGGTTTTATGTTTTTCTTAGTTTACTATTTAGAGTTTATTATCACTGGTAGATTTGTTTATTGATTTGGTTGCTCTCTTACTTTTTTTATGTATAGATAGATAGATATATTTTTTCCTTTTTCTCTTTTTGTGAGTGGGTATGTGTATGCTTCTTTGTATGATTTTGTCTGTATAGCTTTGCTTTTACCATTTCTCCTAGGGTTCTGTCTGTCCTTTTTTTGTTTTTGTTTGTTTTGTTTTGTTTTTTTTTTGAGTATAGTCTTCAGCACTTGTTATCATTGATGGATTTGTTTTTTGGTTTGGTTGTTCTCTTCTTTCCTTCCTTACCTTTTCTTCCTTTTTAATATTTTTAATTTTTAATAATTAAAAAATTTTATTTTAATAACTTTCTTTTCTTTTCCTTCCTTTGCTTTTTTTCTTTCAATTTTTCTCCCTTTTCTTCTGAGCCATGTGGCTGACAGGGTATTTGTGCTTTGGCCAGGTGTCAGGCCTGTGCCTCTGAGGTGGGAGAGCTGAGTTCAGGACATTGGTCACCAGAGACTTCCCAGCTCCATGTAATATCAAATAGTGAAAGCTCTCCCAGAGATCTCCATCTCAATGCTAAGACTCAGCTCCACTCAACGACCAGCAAGCTACAGTGCTAGACACCCTATGCAAATCAACTAGAAAGACAGGAACACGACCCCATCCATTAGCAGAGAGGCTGTCGAAAATCATAATAAGGTCACAGACACCCCAAAACACACCACCTGTCCATCAGAAAGACAAGATCCAGCCTTATTCACCAGAACACAGGCACCAGTCTCCTCCACCAGGAAGCCTACACAACCCACTGAACCAAACTTAGCCACTGGGGCAGACACCAAAAACAATGGAAAATACAAACATGCACCTGTGAAAAGGAGACCCCAAACAGAGTAAGCTAAGCAAAATGAGAAGACAGCGAAACACACAGCAGATGAAGGAGCAAGGTAAAAACCCACCAGACCAAAAAAATGAAGAGGAAATAGGCAGTCTACTTGAAAAAGAATTCAGTGTAATGATAGTAAAGATGATTTAAAATCTTGGATATAGAACAGGGAAAATACAAGAAACGTTTAACAAGGACCTAGAAGAACTAAAGAGCAAACAAACAATGATGAACAACACAATAAATGAAATTAAAAATTCTCTAGAAGGAATCAATAGCAGAATAACTGTGGCAGAAGATTGGATAAGTGACCTGGAAGATAATAGTGGAAATAACTACTGCAAAGCAGAATGAAGAAAAAAGATTGAAAAGAATTGAGGACAGTAGCAGAGAATTCTGGGACAATATTAAAAGCACCAACATTCAAATTATAGGGGTCCAAGAAGAAGAAGAGAAAAAGAAAGGGTCTGAGAAAATATTTGAAGAGGTTATAGTTGAAAACTTCCCTAATATGGGAAAGGAAATTGTAAATCAAATCCAGGAAATGCAGAGTCCCATACAGGATAAATCCAAGGAGAAACATGCCAAGACACATATTAATAAAACTATCAAAAAAATATTAAAAGAAGCAAGGGAAAAACAACAAATAACATACAAGGGAATCCCCATAAGGTTAACAGCTGATCTCTCAACAGAAATTCTGCAACCAAGAAGGGAATGGCAGGACATATTTAAAGTGATGAAAGGGAAAAACCTACAACCAAGATTACTCTAAACCAGCAAGGATCTCATTCATATTCATCAGAGAAATTAAAATCTTTACAGACAAGTAAAAGCTAAGAGAATTCAGCACCACCAAACTAGCATTACAACAAATGCTAAAGGAACTCTTCTAGTCAGGAAACACAAGAGAAGGAAAGGACCTACAATAAAAAACCCAAAACAATTAAGAAAATGGTAATAGGAACATGCATATTGATAATTACCTTAAATGTAAATGGATTAAATACTCCAACCAAAAGACTGACTGGCTGAATGGATTCAAAAACAAGACCCGTATATATGCTTTCTACAAGAGACCCACTTCAGATCTAGGGATACATACAGACTGAAAGTGAGGGGATGGAAAAAGATATTCCATGCAAATGGAAATCAAAAGAAAGCTGGAATAGCAATTCTCATATCAGACAAAATAGACTTTAAAACAAAGACTATTAAAAGAGACAAGGAAGGACATTACAAAATGATCAAGGGATTAATCCAAGAAGAAGATATAACAATTGTAAATATTTATGCACCCAACATAGAAGCACCTCAATACATAAGGCAAATGTTAACATCCATAAAAGGGGAAATTGACAGTAACACAATCAGAATAGGGGACTTTAACACCCCACTTTCACCAATAGACAGATCATCCAAAATGAAACTAAATAAGGAAACACAAGCTTTAAATGATACACTAAACAAGATGGACTTAATTCTTTTTTTTTTTTTTTTTTGCGGTACGTGGGCCTCTCACTGCTGTGGCCTCTCCCATTGCGGAGCACAGGCTCTGGACGCGCAGGCTCAGCGGCCATGGCTCACGGGCCCAGCCACTCCGCGGCATGTGGGATCTTCCCGGACCGGGGCACGATCCCATGTCCCCTGCATCGGCAGGTGGACTCTCAACCACTGCGCCACCAGGGAAGCCCCTTAATTCTTATTTGTAGGACATTCCATCCAAAAACAACAGAATACACTTTCTTCTCAAGTGCTCATGGAACATTCTCCAGGATAGATCATATCTTGGGTCACAAATGAAACCTTGGCAAATTTAAGAAAATTGAAATCTTATCAAGTATCTTTTCTGACTACAACACTATGAGACTGGACATCAATTACAGGAAAAAAATCTGTAAAAAATACAAACACATGGAGACTAAACAATACATTACTAAATAACCAGGAGATTACTGAAGAAATCAAAGAGGAAATCAAAATATACCTAGATATAAATGACAATGAAAACATGATGACCCAAAACCTATGGGATGTAGCAAAAGCAGTTCTAAGAGGGAAGTTTATAGCAATACAATCCTACTTCAAGAAACAAGAAACATCTCAAATAAACAATCTAACCTTACACCTAAAGCAATTAGAGAAAGAAGAACAAAAAACCCCCCAAAGTTAGCAGAAGGAAAGAAATCATAAAGATCAGATCAGAAATAAATGAAAAAGAGATGAAGGAAACAATAGCAAATATCAATAAAACTAAAAGCTGTTTTTGAGAAGATAAACAAAATTGATCAACCAGTAGCCTGACTCATCAAGAAAAAAAGGGAGAAGACTCAAATCAATAGAATTAGAAATGAAAAAGAAGTAACAACTGACACTGCAAAAATTCAAAGGATCATGAGCGATTACTACAAGCAACTCTATGCCAATAAAATGGACAACCTGGAAGAAATGCACAAATTCTTAGAAAAACACAACTGTTGGAGACTGAACCAGGAAGAAATAGAAAATATAGACAGACCAAACACAAGCACTGAAATCGAGACTGTGAATAAAAATCTTCCAACAAACAAAAGCCCAGGACCTGATGGATTCACAGGTGAATTCTGTCAAACGTTTAGATAAGAGCTAACACCTATCCTTCTCAGACTCTTCCAAAATATAGCAGAGGGAGGAACACTCCCAAACTCATTCTAGGGGGCCACCATCATCCTGATACCAAAATCAAACAAAGATGTCATAAGAAAAGAAAACTACAGGCCAATATCACTGATGAATAGAGATGCAAAAATCCTCAGCATAACACTAGCAAATAGAATCCAACAGCACATTAAAAGGATCATACACCATGATCAAGTGGGGTTTATTCCAGGATTGCAAGGATTCTTCATTTTACGCAAATCATTCAATGTGATACACTATATTAACAAATTGAAGGATAAAAACCATATGATCATCTCAATAGATGCAGAAAAGTCTTTTGACCAAATTCAACACCCATTTATGATAAAAACCCTCCAGAAAGTAGACATAGAGAGAACTTATCTCAATATAATAAAGGGCATATATGACAAACCCACAGCCAACATCATTCTCAATGGTGAAAAACTGAAACCATTTCCTCTAAGATCAGGAACAAGACAAGTTTGTCCACTCTCACCACTATTACTCAACATATTTTTGGAAGTTTTAGCCATGGCAATAAGAGGAGAAAAAGAAATAAAAGGAATCCAAATCAGAACAGAAGTAATAAAGCTGTCACTGTTTGCAGATGACATGATACTATCCATAGAGAATCCTAAAGATGCTACCAGAAAGCTAATAGAGCTAATCAATGAATTTGGTAAAGTATCAGGATACAAAATTAATGCACAGAAATCCCCTGCATTCCTATACACTCATGATGAAAAATCAGAAAGAGAAATTAAAGAAACACTCCCATTTACCAGTGAAACAAAAAGAATAAAATACCTAGGAAGAAACCTACCTAAGGAGACAAAAGACCTGTATGCAGAAAACTATAAGACACTGATGAAAGAAATTAAAGATGATACAAATGAATGGAGAGATATACCATTTCTTGGATTGAAAGAATCAACATTGTGAAAATGACTATACTACCCAAAGCAATCTACAGATTCAATGCAATCCCTATCAAACTACCAATGACATTTTTCACAGAACTAGAACAAAAGATTTCACAATTTGTATGGAAACACAGAAGACCCCAAATAGCCAAAGCAATCCTGAGAAACAAAAATGGAGCTGGAGGAATCAGGCTCCTGGATTTCAGACTATACTACAATGTTACAGTAGGGCTTCCCTGGTGGCGCAGTCGTTGGGAGTCCTCCTGCCGATGCAGGGGACACGGGTTCGCGCCCCAGTCTGGGAAGATCCCACATGCCGCGGAGCAGCTAGGTCCATGAGCCATGGCCGCTGAGCCTGTGCTTTCGGAGCCTGTGCTCCGCAATGGGAGAGGCCACAACAGTGAGAGGCCCGCGTACCGCAAAAAAAAAAAAGCTACAGTAATCAAGACAGTATGGTACTGGCACAAAAACAGAAATATAGATCAATGGAACAGGATAGAAAGCCCAGAGATAAACCCACGCACATATGGTTACCTTATCTTTGATAAAGGAGGCAGGAATGTACAGTGGAGAAAGGACAGCCTCTTCAATAAGTGATGCTGGGAAAACTGGACAGCTACATGTAAAAGAATGAAATTAGAACACTTTCTTATACCATACACAAAAATAAACTCAAAATGGATTAAAGACCTTCATGTAAGGCCAGACACTATAAAATTCTTAGAGGAAAGCATAGGCAGAACACTCTATGGCATAAATCACAGCAAGATCCTTTTTGACCCACCTCCTAGAAAAATGGAAGTAAAAACAATAATAAACAAATGGGACCTAATGAAACTTCAAAGCTTTTGCACAGCAAAGGAAACCATAAACAAGACCAAAAGACAATCCTCAGAATGGGAGAAAATATTTGCCAATGAAGCAACTGACAAAGGATTAATCTCCAAAATTTACAAGTAGCTCATGCAGCTCAATATCAAAAAACAAACAACCCAATCCAAAAATGGGCAGAAGACCTAAATAGACATTTCTCTAAAGAAGATATACAGATTGCCAACAAACACATGAAAGGATGCTGAACATCACTAATCATTAGAGAAATGCAAATCAAAACTTCAATGAGGTATCACGTCACAGCAGTCAGAATGGCCATCATCAAAAAATCTACAATAAATGCTGGAGAGGGTGTGAAGAAAAGGAAACCCTCTTGCACTGTTGGTGGGAATGTAAATTGATACAGTCACTATGGAGAATAGTATGGATGTTCCTTAAAAAACTAAAATTAGAATTACCATATGACCCAGCAGTCCCACTACAGGGCATATACCCTAAGAAAACCATAATTCAAAAAGAATCATGTACCAAAATGTTCATTGCAGCTCTATTTACAATAGCCAGGACATGGAAGCAACCTAAGTGTCCATCAACAGATGAATGGCTAAAGATGTGGCACATATATACAATGGAATATTACTCAGCCATAAAAAGAAACGAAATTGAGTTATTTGTAGTGATGTGGATGGACCTAGAGTCTGTCATACACAGTTAAGTAAGTCAGAAAGGGAAAAACAAATACTATATGTTAACACACATCTATGGAGTCTTAAAAAAAATGGTTCTCATGAACCTAGGGGTAGGACAGGAATAGAGACGCAGACATAGAGAATGGCTTGAGGACACAGGGATAGGGAAGGGTAAGCTGGGACAAGGTGAGAGAGTGCCATGGACATATATACACTACCAAATGTAAAATAGATAGCTAGTGGGAAGCAGCTGCATAGCACAGGGAGATCAGCTCTCCTTTGTGACCACCTAGAGGGGATGGATAGGGAGGATGGAAGGGAGATGCAAGAGGGAGGAGATATGGGGTTATATGTATATGTATAGCTGATTCACTTTGTTATAAAGCAGAAACTAACACACCATTGTAAAGCAATTATACTCCAATAAAGATGTTTTAAAAAAAAATAACCTGTGCTGTATACATTTACTTTTCCAAAGTTGCTCTCTGCGTATAATGCAAGAGAAAACTCTTCTTTAGGGTTTCTTATCTATTGATCAGTCAAAGCTGAAAGCTAGACTCTATTTCTCTGCTTCACTTCCATGCCTGAGGGAGAAGTGAGATTCTCTGCGGCTTCATCGGGAAACCCCATGCTGCACACTCCTCACTCCTCCAGTATGAATCCAGTCTACTCCTTTGGGGCCCACTGTCCCTCTCATGGAAAGCTGGTAGGTTTTCTTAAACTTGAACTCATCACAAGGCTATGTATCTACCACTGTGTACAATAGCCAAAACATGGAAGCAACCTAAATGTCCATCAACAGAGGAATGGATAAAGAAGATGTGGTACATATATACAATGGAATATTACTCAGCCATAAAAAAGAATGAAATAATGCCATTTGCAGCAAAATGGATGGACCTAGAGATTATCATACTAAGTGAAGTAAGTAAGTCAGATGGAGAAAGACAAATATTATATGATATCACTTAGATGTGGAATCTAAAAAATAGTACAAATGAACTTATTTACAAAACAGAAACAGACTGACAGACATAGAAAACAAACTTATGGTTACCAAAGGGGAAGGGGGGAGGGATTAATTAGGAGTATGGGATTAACAAATGCACACTACCATATTTATAATAGATAAGTAACAAGGATTTACTGTAGATAGCACAGGGAACTATATTCAATATCTTGTAATAAACTATAATGGAAAAGTATAGAAAAAAGAATATAAATATATGCATATATATATATAACTGAATCACTTTGCTGTACACCTGAAACTAACACAATATTGTAAATCAACTATAATTCAATAAAAAAGTATGGGAGGGAATTCCCTGGTGGTCCAGTGGTTAAGACTCCGAGCTTCCACTGCAGGGTGTGCAGGTTTGATCCCTGGTCGGGGAACTAAGATCCCACATGCTGTGTGGTGCAGCCAAATAAATAAACAAAAAACTTAAAAAAAAATTAAATAAATAAAATAAAAAGGGGGGGCTATGTGTCTAAATGACTTGAAAGAGAAACATCAAAAGGATTCTAATACTCCATCCAGAAAGATCATTCAGACAGGGTCAATCCAGGTGGGCTTTCCCCAGCAAGAGTGATTAAAGTGGCCAAAGCTAGACTTGAGAAGAGGTAAGTATTGCCAGTGGTTGACCTGGCTTGAGAATTCATAGCCCTGTAAGGCTGTAGAAAGTGATCCTGATGCAACTAAAAAACAATATGTTTTAAAAAAGAGTAGCTTCCTCCCTCAGTCTCTGGGTCCACTGTGAACCATGTTCTCAGGGTAAGTGCACAGCACACAGGATCTCAGGGCATAGGATCTTGGTTCTATGACAGGCTTGTCCAAAAGTACATTCCCAAATTTCCAACTTTCACTGAATACACTCGATTGTTGCAGAATCGACTACTAAATCTCATGCCGTTCCCTGACTTCCAAACTAATTGTAGGCCTGGGTTCATCCACTGGATTATCTGTATGTTAAAAGAGAGCTAAAACCTGGAAGGTCAAGGATTTTAGGTTTACAGGGATGAATTCAGGTGGGAGGGGTTGGTATATCTGGTCATGGAAGAATACACTAAACAGGATTAAAGTAAAATTGCACATTGGACATTTAAATGAAATGTCCAATAGCACGTGTGTTCCTTTGGGTCTAAAATGGGATGGGATTGGGCCTGTGGTTGCTAGGATGCGTCTCATCTCTGGATGTGGTTTGACAATCATCCTCAGTGGGTGGCTGTGTTCTCACGCGTGCCTTGCGTGTTTGTGTGGCTTCTTCATTTGTCACTGGAAAGCTTCTCTGTAGGTTAATACGTGTCTCTGGCTTTACTGCATGCCATTTTGGAAAACAGAGAGATGAAGATCCTTGTTTGTCTGCATGAGACTTCTTTCCTGATGCCTGACCAGCTACTTACTAGCTCCAGTGGGAACAAGAGGTGGAGGAAGCGGGCACAGGGCTGCAGGCAGACATTTGCATGCCCACATGAAACCTTCTGAATGCAACTCATATTATAAACAGATCTCCAACTTCCATGCCACAGAGTCTAGATGCATGGTATGGGAAAGGAAAAAGAGGCCCCCCCCCATTTTTCCCAGCATCAGCTAGAGTCAGACGCATATCTCACTTTCATCAAAGTAGGTAACTGATACCCCTGCATTTAGACAAATGCATCTAGAGAGACAAGAACTTGCATCTACTTCTAACATAATATTAGTAATGACCATATATAATTGTCTCTGTCTTCCAAATAATGATCAGAACATCATGATGTGTTTTGTACACACATCCCAGAAACAGATATAGTTCCCTTTATTTGGCTCTCAAAGGATACATAATAACCCATAAGCTGCTAACTTCTCCTCTCACTCACAGGAGATGAATGGGGAAAAAAGACTTCTGAGCTACAGGCAGAAAAAAAGAAAAGCATTCGTTTCCTTTTCTTTCTCTAGCCTCTGATGAATTAGGGTACAGATATGAGTAAACATGAACAAGAGACTACTTGTTGCTTATTCCAACATCTATTCTCCCTTTCTTCTTAGTAAAAGAACCTGATGTTTAGCGAGGCACATTGCCTCCAAGTTAAAGGGATATATTTTCAAGCCTCTTTTATAGCTAGGTACAGACATATGATTAGTTTCTAGCCAATAACATATAAGCAAAATATTGTGTGGAACTTCTAGGAGCTCCCTTTAAAAGTGATAGTGTGTACCTCTCTTTCCCTCCTTTTTCAATCCTGCTGACTGGAACTCACATGTTATGGCTGGAGCTCCAGCAGACATTTTGGACCATGAGGACAGTGGAGAAGGGAACTTGAAGAAGCGTGGGTCCTTGTTGTAGGTCAGCTCTGATTGACGCATTTCCAGTCTTCTCTTACATGAGAGAGAAATAATCTTTTGTAAGCCACTGTAGGTGTGCAATTTTACACACTATTTGTGTGTAAAATCTAAGGCTGACTGTTACACTGTGAACAGGGAAAGAGTGAGTGACACGAGTTCTTGCTCTTGGGACTCAATGTCTGCTTACAGCAATAACATTCTCCCGGAGCACACTTTTTTCCTGGGCAATATATAAGTTCTATATGAGGCAGATACTCTCTCCTCACATGGGTCAAAACAGCAAATGCAAGATTGTTTGTTTGGGCTCTGTGTGGTGCTTATGGGGGTCTGGGCTTTCTGTCTCAGGCTAGGGGCACAGTCTTGTTTCCATGAGAGAAACACATGAAGGGGGTGTGGATATACTTTGGGCATTTCACAGGATGACTCCAGTACAATAGGTGTTTTTAAAGGTGCTGCTGTTTTGAAATTTAGTCAGAGCTAGTGGTATGCTAGAGCTGGTTTGTGTTAGCCACGAGAGCACCTCTCCCCACCTCTATGCTCAGCGATGTCATGTTGGTAGCTTGAAATTGTCCTTGTTGGGAGTATTTACATCATGAAAATCGGCAAATGCTAAAAATCAGTCGTTGTTGTTTTCAGACATCCTGCTTATCAGCAGGCCACTAGCTAACACTGGACTAGTGTTCTAGAACCTTCCTCCTTCTTGTTGAACTATCAGAGAAGAGTCTAGGGCATAATCGTTACTTACACAGTTCAGAGTTTATGAGCTACAAAATACTTTCCCGGGCATTATATAATTTGAGCATTATGACAACCCATGAAATAGGCTGGGCAAGTCGCATCATCCCCCTTGTATAAGGGAGGGCTGAGATTTAGCGATACACACAGCGAATGAGAAGTGAAATTGGGATCAGAAGCCAGTGCTGTTGTTTCTTATTTCTGCTCATTCCACAGGAATCAACTGCATCTCCCCAGGAACATAGGATAGGGAAGAAGATTAGGAAAATGCAGTTCTGAAGGGGAAGGTGAATCAAGGAAGGTAGTAATTTTTTCATTTTCAATGTTGTTTTTTTCTAAAACAGGCCTACTTGAAAGATAATGTACAAGGAATTAATGTGAGAGCTTGGAAAACTGTCCTTTTTGAGTACTAGTACTAAATGTAGTCCTTTATGAAGCTGTGGTGGGAATCTATGTGCTATCAAGGAAAGAGTATGAGTTTTGGAATCAAATGCCTCATGTCGGACCTGATCTTCTCATTTTACTGCTGTGTCAACTTAGGCAAATCACTTAATTTCAGCATGCATCAGTTTTCTCACCTGTAAAATGGGTATCATGATGACCACTCAGGGCTTCGTGAGGATCAAATGAGATAACTATATAAAGCAAGAAGCACACAGCCTGGCACCTAGGCGATACTCATAAAATAAATTATGTCCCCCTTCGCTTTTAGATTTTGAGATGATAATTATCAAAAGTAAATCACGAGCTGTGATTCATACCTGCAGTTTTCTCAGAATAGATCAAAATATCTCTAATCTAAAACCATATATATTATAAATGTCCCAGAAGAACTTCTGGGCATCCAAAGCCAGAACTAGCATTACAGGTTAGTGGGAAATAGAGAGTTTCGAGAAGAATTTTGTGAGAAAAGACCAGCAGTTTTTAATTTTGCTCTCTGTAGTACATTCTATGCTGGCTTTTGAGACCAAAACCAAATCTGGCGGCAGCAGGCAATCATAGAGTTTTCATGTAATTTAATAATTTATCACAAAGAATATACGCTTATAAGCAATGACTTGTTTTGGAATGATAGCAGCTGTCAGTTTGGAGGCCTTGTTTCTCCCCCCTGGGACAGAAGTCTGGTTTCCCCTTTGCTAACTCATGCAGGGTCACTGGGTTTGGAATCTGAATGTACTTTACAATGTGTTTATGTTTTGGTATGTACATTATTTCATTTTTTCTTTGTGGTCATGAAATCCATGTTGCCAGATGCTGAAAACGCCTCTATAAAGCCCGCCCCTGCTCGAGAAGAGGAAATAATCAAGCTCAGAGTTGCCATTGCACCTGAAACTTGGACCAGAAGAGGTACAAACGTACCCCTCGACCATGACAGACACACAACGTCCTGATGCTCCTCTGTGTCATCACTTAGATTTGCTTCAGCAGAAAAGAATCCTGAACACTTTGCTTCTTGGAAACTCAGTTGCCAGAATGATTTGTACATCTGAAAGTTGTGATTATGTCTCTCCGGTGTCTTGGGAAATTCAATGTTTTGAGTTCAAGAGATCATACTTCCTGCTGGGAATCAAGCATTCAGGGTCCCATGAAAGCACTTGATACATTGTACCACTTTTTCACAACTTTACATCTGTTTCACCGAGAGCTAAAGGTCCCTGACTTCTCTTGGAGCTCCCCAGGGTCTCTTGAGAGCTTGGAAATCTGTTGAGTAAATAAAGAGGGTATCTTGCCCATGAGCTGGAGGTCTTCTACTTCCAGCATCCATTTTCATTGCCTGCTTGTGTCATTTTCACTGGCAAGTTAGTCTTTCAAAGTTCACTCTCAGTGGCCACTTACTAACTGTAGGCAACCAGAAGACGTATGACATAGTCTATTGGGAGGCTGACTGAGAATTGAATTGTGTCCCTCCCACCAAAAAAAAAAAAAAAAGAAAAGAAAAGAAAAGAAAAAAATTTAAGTCCTAACTCCCAGCACCTGTGAATGTGATCTTATTTAGAATTAGAGTCTTTGAAGATGTAATCAAGTTAAGATGAGGTCATTAGAAAGGGCTCTCATCCAAGATGACTGGTGTCCTTATAAGAAGAGAGAAATCTGGACACAGGCGCACAGGGTGAATGCCATGTGATAGCAGAGGCAGACCTTGGAGTGATGCAGCTGCAAGAAATGTCAAGGATTGATGCCCAGCATGAAAAACTAAGAAGAGGCAAGGAAAATTTATCCCTTACAGGTTTCAGAGGGAGCAGAGCACTCTGCTGACACCTTGATTTCAGATGTTTATTCTCCAGAAAGGTGAGACAATCAAATTATGTTCTTTTAAGCCACTCTACTTCGGGTACCAAAATCTGTGTTAGTTTTTTCCTAGGGCTGTCGTAACAGTGTATTACTGACTGGGTGGCTTAATTTTCCCTGTGTATCTTAAGGAGCAGAGAAGCCCAGTGGAATTCAGCAAATCACATTCTCCCATCCCTTTAACACAAATCCCCATCCCTGCTCCTTTTCCCCCAACGTCTTACGATGTTCTTCCCAACTCTACTGCTGACACTGATTGCCTCATGTCACCACCACTCCAGGCAGAGGTGCTTAAGCTCCTGATTTCTTGTCGACATCCATTGGCCCTCTGCCAATGAGTAGCAATCATTTAACAGGAAGAATAACTTCCCAGTTGGGTGAATTCTCCATGAAATTCCTTCCAAGGGTTATGCTGATCTAACCAGACATCTTAAGAATTTTCTCAAGAAGCACAAAAGAAGTCTCTCAAACACTGTGATGGGCTAGAGGTGGTGCTGTAATTTTATTTCTGTTTCACAAAGGAAAAGATAAGTCAAGGAAGAGTCACCTACCCAAGTTCTCTCTCTTAGTAGTAACACTTCAATCAGGGGTGGTGTTGCCCAGATTTTGTCTCAGGAGAAGGGAATTTTCCTTGCAGTCGAGAGATCATATGTGGTTTCTAGTAAGCAGACCCTTTTAATGGTTTATATTTTGTTAACGGAATAGATCTTCTATACTGACAAATGTAAACCTTTCCCTCAAGGAGCTTCAAATAAGTTGTAAATTTGTGATGATGTTAAGCCAGCCCCTTTCATCCATTTCTTTCCCGTAAGTTGGGCTGCATTGAGCCCCCTTCCTTTGGTCTCTCCATATGCCATGAATGGTCTGTGAGAACCACATGGCACAGGGAGGCATGTGGTAAGTTTCCACTCCTGTTTCTCCTTAAATAGAAACTTTCAGCTGGTTCTCCCCTTCTGAAGTTTTACTCAACTTAATTTCAAATTGTTAGGCTGCAGTACGTAACCTGGCGCACTTTAGAATGCAGACGGGGATAAAACGGGGCCGAGAGAGAGAAAGAGAAAAGAGCATCCGGAAATCTGGAAGAAGGTGGTCCATTTGAAACCAGATAAGCTGTTGTTGGTGTTACCAGACCTCACAGTTTATAACAGCCATGCAACACTTACGGCTAAAGACATGTGTGCCCTTTACACAGGTGCACCACTCACACTCCAGGGCAGACCAGGGACACGCACTGGAGATTTGAGCCTGGGGCTGGCTGAGCCTTGCGTCTTGTGACTGTCTCCTATCAGGAGCAGGCCCAGCCACCCTAGCCTGCAGCAAGCACCGTGTGTAGGGGCACAGTTGGGTTGACATCTCCAGCAGACCCATTTTAAGTAGCTGCCCAATCTATAGGTGGAGGAAGGGTGACAAATGGGAATGAATGCAGAAGAGACTGAGGAATTCCGGAATTCCTTCTAAGGATCGTATTGTGGGGAGCTGCAGATGGACCAGGTGCTTTCTCATTAATGATCATAGCTGAACTGGCCACCATTGATGAATGTTTCCTATGCATCTGGCATGTATTATCCCATTTAACCCTTACAACAACCCTGTGAGATATGTTTTATTATTTATTCTCCTTTTTATAGATGCAGGAACTGTCTTAGAGCTTAGCACAGTGCTAGTCACATAGGTGACCCTTGATAAATACAGAATGACTAGGTGATGAGAGGTAAAAAATGTGCTTAAGTTCACATAGTAACTGATGGAGGCACATTTATATTCGCTCTGTGTGGCAATTTCCATTGTACAAACCAGTGTACTCTGGACATAATTTCAGATTGAAATAGCAGAGCTAGAACTAGGACTTGCTCACATGAAAGTCAGGAATCCAAGAATAGTAGCACTGATATACTTTTTTTTTTTTTTTTTTGGCAGAGTGAAGGAAGGAAGGTGGGAGTTGACTGAGGTGGTAGATTAGGGTAGTCAAGGTAGAGTTGTGAATAAGGCAGGAAGGTTTCAGAGGACAGACTTGAATCTGTAGAGGGGCCCATGCTGAGGTGACGGAGGAGAGGTTTTGGAACCTTACAGGATATGAACATAGGAATGAATTAGCCGAGTAAGGACCAGCCAATGCCAAAGGATCAGTGATAACAATTTTGGTTCCTTTCTTCTTTTGCTTGGAAGAAACTGCTATGTCTACATGTTAATGAATGGTTCTTCAACCCTAGGTCCTATTTTAGCATCATAAGGGCAGTCAGGGCAACAGAAGTCTGATTCCAAAGAGATTGTATCACTCTGGCCGATCTGAAGATGACCACTTCAGAGTCTGGAAATAGTCTGTGTCATCGTAAGCAAACATGGCCCTCCATAAAGCAGCTGCTACTTGAGTCAATGGAAAGATTATCACGAGCAGGAAAATGGGAGCCATGTGCCTGTGCCCTGCCCAGTTGCCTCCCCCATCTGAGGAACGGCCAGCACTTCGAAGTACCAGGAGTGAGGAGTTTGCATGCAGAGGCCTGAGTGCCTTGCGACATGGGAATGTAGGGTTGGCCACTTCTCTAGGAAGGGAGCTTAAGTTCGGGGCAAGCTTCAGGCTTGGCTCTTACTTCATTATGTAACTGCTGCCCAATGGGAGGGGAATGAACCCAAAGGACCACAATACCTTTCAGATGTGGTGTCCACTGGTCAAACAAAGCTCTCTGGATTCTCCTTGAATCCCAAAAGAAAAGAGAGTAGAGCTTCACAATTAATTAATTCTCATTTATTAGTTATATCAATGTATCATCTAAACAGATAAAGGGAATGGATGCAGAACTTAGTATGGAAAATACCGAACATCTCTAGTGGGCTGTGTTGATTGCCCATACTCAGCATCCACTCTCTGCTTTATTCACAATGATATCTCAGTTTGGTTCATATGAGTTAGAGGGAAGTTATCCCATTTCCATCTTCAGAAGTGAGACCCGATTAATCCTGGCCAATCAAAGGAAGCTAATCTACTTGTCAATGAATGCTTTGTGAATTGGCATATGACCTAATTCTCGTATAGGAGAGAGTTGCTGGAGACCTCAAGGAAAGTTTTCCCTTGTCCTTAAGAGAGTGGGACAAAAGTCAGCTTCTTCTTTCAAGGGATATAAATAAGGGAGGATGTTTCATACCTCTTGCTGCTGGCTGACATCTCATGGCTGGAGGGGAGGTGAGATTCAGGATAAAGCTAACAGGTGGAAGAGGGCAGAGGTTCACAGAAAATGGAGCCCTGAATGTATCATGAGCAGAACCTCTCTACCTCTGGGTTTTCAGTCAACATAATTCTTTGATGTTTTAGCCAGTTGGATTTCTGCTACTAGCACCTGGCTGTGAACTGATAAACCATAAAACTGGTAATAACATGGGAGAGAGAGAAGGAAGTGGTAGTTGATGGTTAAGGTGATAGATGAGTATGAGAAGGAAGAATGGGGGGCATGAAAGACAAAGGAAAACTCACCTTAAATAGCTGATTGGTACGTTTGGGACTCTTAGTCAACCTTACCCTGTATTTTTCTTTACTAATGGTTGTAGGTAAAAAGAGGAATAGTAGATTTCAGAGTTCCTACTGTCTAGTGGTTATTGCCCAAGGATTTGCCCAAATCTAAAAGTACAGCCTCTGTATCCAAGTCAGGCAGCAATAAAGAACAGAGGTGATGAGTGCGTGCGGGAGGAAGAAACAGATGAAATGGCCTAGAAACCTTGTATGATCCCTTTCCTCGTCTGGGTGCATAGTATAACCTGGGTCTACAATGTGGATTTACATAGCTCTCTAGAGCCTGGGAATTATTAACATAGCACTGCAGAGAGCTTTCCTTTATCTTGTTGGTAGTAGGTGTTTTTGATTATAAGTAAGAGTTTGAGTAGCATTGAGTTCCCAGTGATCCATACCAATTGTCAGGTTTGATCTTTTGGTCTAGATTGTGAACATAGCATGTATTTGGGAGATACAGGCTAAAGGGTGGGATAGGGCTGAGGCTTAAGGGCCTGCAGGCTATGGCTGTGGCATATTATAAATTGGAATAATCTCAGTACCCAGACTGAACACAGAGCCATGACACTGACATCATTAGCACTCCATCTAGGGCGGATCTTAGACACAGTTGTGCCTTTGGTTCACAGAACCAGAAACTCTTTTTCTACACTAAGCAACCATTCAACCACGTGCGCGCGTGCGCACACACACACACACACACACACACACACAGAGACTCAGGGAGGGAGAGAGAAATAGAGAGCGGAAAATGAAATTAATGGCAGTGCTGTTCATTAAGTCTGCTTTACTATAAGATCATGCTGTGTAGGAACACTGCTTTGGCCACTAAAACTCTTGAATATCCCTTTCTGTGTGTAAGTGTGCTTTACATAATGTTCAGGGCTAAAAAATAACAGTGGAATGGAATACCTATACGTTAACAAGTAACGCAGAGCCATACAGTTCTGACCATGACGTGTGCTGACACTGTGACCAGAGTGATATCCAACTGTTGGCTGCCACAGCATGTGTGATGGATGATGTTTACACGCAGGACACATTCCCAGGAGTGTACCCCTTGTGTCTCTCGATTCCAGGGGTCCTCGAGGTAACACGAACGCTTTCTCTCCAACTCAATAAAATTTATCTGGGAATGTGGTGATTTAAAGTGACACGACCTTAGGGATAACCTCAAGGCTACTTCTAAGTTTTATTTAAAAATGAATCATTCACAGACGTCAGTACTTTAACTATTTTTAGCAACAGGTCACTTGCGACGCATCTCACAACCGATTGTGATACACGAGCCTTCTACTACATCACAGTTGAGAACTGTTTCCGGAAGGAAGTTGTTTTCCTTATTTAACCCCAGCATCTGTTTATTAAGTTAGCAGACAGTGTTGCACTTGATTTCTAGCAGTCTTTTCCTTAGGAACTCTAACATGTAAGTCCAAATATTCCACATCACTCCACAAATGTAACTTTGTGTTCAATTTTCTGCATGGTACATGACTTACTAAAAAACAATGAAGAAATAAGATAATCTATGTTTATAGGAAAAGAAAATTTCCTAAACAGAAAACAGTATTGATAGCAATTGAAGCCATTGCCCTGCATGCTGTAAGTTGCAGAATGCCGAATAACCAAGATTTCAATAGACTTTTTATAAAGCAAGTTTTGTGTTTGATAGAGTTTAGATGTCAATGGCCTCTCTGTCTCCTGAGGAACAGGTAGGGGAGAGCCTTTACCATTTGACATGGCAACTCTTACCCAGGCTGTGGGGCAGCCTTAGGTGGTCCTGTCTTTTTCATGGCTTCCATCTGGGGAGGCTCTGGGTGGACTGGCACAATGCTGCATCCAGCACAGCTGCAGTGCTGGTGATGACTCCTGTTACTGTGCTGAGAGTGGATTCGCCCTGTGGTCATCTGTGTGCCCTTGCCTCATCTGGGAATAAATCTGCCTGGACGGGAGAATGCTGGGAGAACTCCCAGAACTGGAGTTCTTCCTCCTGTTTCTGAGAGCTCTTGCTTCTCATTTTTCTGCTCCTGGTTGACAGGTGGATAAAACGCAGCACAGTGGAAGTCATAAGAGGAATTCAGTCCAGTTCCTTACTCTCGAAGTCAGCCAGTTGGTCTGATTACAGAGAAAAGAAGCCCACCCATAGTCTGAATTAATGCCACAAGACATGTTTAATCACAGCCAATGTCCACACACACACACACACACACACACACACACACACGTTTTCATTTGCACATCATAATAACAGCTCAATCAAGCCAGCACTGTGAATGAGAGGAGACATTTTGCCAAGCCTGCAGTGGACTGAAGCTCCTGAGGGTTTGAAATTTGGAACGTCTTTCTTCTCACCCGTGCCCTGCTCACTGCATTCCTTCAAGCCCGGGGAGTGGAGCATGTCATCACTTGGCTAAACCAGACTTCTTGATAGTCCGGGAAGAAGTGTTCGACATGGGACACCAATGCAGAACATGTGGGACGTGACAGCCCTGAGAGAAGACTTGTTGAGTTAAGTGTAAATGAATCAGAAACAGATGGATGAGATTTTTGCTAAAATGCACATGGGTTTTACAATTAAGGGAGGAGGGGTTTGGGGAGAGAGCTCTGGCAAAAACACCATGGCTCTGTTGGACCCTACTGAACTGTTCAATGAACCCAGGGCACACTGGGGTCAACTTTCCATCACTTATAGATAACATACAGTCCATGACCACACACAAGCCATGAAATAGAAATGGCCCTAATAAATATGGCCATGCATCAGCAAGATTTTCAGTTTGTGACAAGAATAAAGTGGCTCGTATTATGTCACATAATTGTATGACATGCATCCTACAAGCCAGCAGTTGACATGATCTTGGAACATGAAAAGGATGGAGATGTCCTCTTTACCTCACCCCCTTCCTTGGGTCCAGGCACTCACGTGTCACAGTCTTTCACAGGGTTCGAAGAAGCAATGCTTTTGAATTCTAACTGGCCCTCCTTTTCTTTCTGCCATGTCTCTTTACTAACTGAAAACTGACAGCAAAAATGCCCTCAACCGCAAATACCTATAAGAACATGGAGACATTCAAACAGGCTGAAATACTTTGACTTTTATGAGTTTTAAGAAGGTTAATCAAGTCTCTGGAAAGAATTTTGTTTCATGGTGGACTCAACAAAACAATGAGCTGGGCCCTTTTGTGATTTGCTAGAGGGGGTGGCCTGGGAGCCAGAGCCCTGATGAACTGCTGGTCAAGCTGGGTGAAGCCAGGCCGCAACATCTCTCGACGGTGATGCAATCATGGCGGCACTTGGACACTATCCATTGCTTGGCCTTCAGACTAATGTCTCTGCTCCCCTGGGAGCCCTAAATAAGCCTCGTCTGAAGTTCTCACAGCTGAGTTTCTCCCTCAGGGAATTTGTTTTCTGAGGAGTTTCATCTCAAGTGGAGGCATGTTTCCCTACCTCATTTCTTGATGATGATGTTATGTAATCCAGGCTGCAGTGTGCTTTGGTTGGGTGAGGGGCAGACAGGAAGGGCTACGCAGCAGGAATAGCAACAGAGAAAGTGGGATTGAAACACCGAGTGGGGTGGTTCCATCCAGGTATTAGTGCCGGTGTCAGGTCCCACACAGGCTGTGAAGGGGAGTGAAATTCCCTCTCCCCCACCCACCCTTCATCCCCTCCAGAGGGGCTCTTAGGGAATGAGGAAGTCAGTGGGCCTGAGGACAGACTGAGTCTGAAAGCCTCCCTCTTAACGACAAGGCTGCTCTGGGTGGGTAGGCTTTACCTTTACCTGGGCAGGTGCTACTCTCATGGGGGTCTCCCCAGAGGGCCAGGAGGAACGGGACTTTATCTTAATGCCCCCTGCTTCCTTTCCTAAAGTGCTCCCCACTTTTTTTTCCCTCAAGTCTCTTTTATGATTTTTTTTTTTTTCTGACATCCTAGGAATTTCCTCAAAGTCTCAGGGGAAATAGATAACAAGCTCTTGGGATGGGGGCTTATATCTAATCTAGTTTTGTAAACTTTGTTCCAATACAGTACCTAGCACGGCATGAATGTTAGGAAACTTCTAAGACTATGAATCTCCCAGCACTCGAAGCTCGGCGCTTCCGCCGTGATAGAGGCATGAAACGTTATGGTCTGATGTCCTTCTTTAGTCCACTGACATTTTTCTTCCGTTTTTTCCTCCTCCAGGTGTGTGTTCACGTGCTCCCACTCCTGTATTGGGCAGGTTCCCCCTGCACTCCCAACAGCATTCAATAAGACAGTCACCACACTCTCACCCCCAGGAGTGCGCTCAACTTGAAACATCAGGGTTTACCTGTGCCACGTCTCATTCCCGATATTCTGGAGAAGAAAAAAGTGTCCAGTAAGTTCGGACTAATGTGGCCTAAGTGCTAATGGATTTTATAGCCATGTCTCCCAGATAACATACTTCTGTTAGAGATAACGCCCTAAGTCAAGGGGTGGCTCTGGTGGTGGGAACTCCAGGCCCTGCACTGAGGCCCTCGGGGCGAGCTTTCCAGAGCCTTCCGTTCAGCGGGGAAGAGGTATGGGGCATCAGCAGGGCATGGTCTTTTGGTCAGACAGATCTGGGTGTGTGCCCTGGCTCTCCCACATACTAGCTGTGGAAAAGTAGGCAATTTATATAAACTTCCAGAGCCCATTGAACACAAACACTCATCCTTAGGCATCGTCGTCATTATTATCACCATCCTTGGGATTACTGCCAAGATAAAATGATGCATGTAAGCCTAGCACAGTGCGAGGCGCACAGTAGGCACACAGTAAACCCAAGTTGCTTCCCTTTTACTTCAGTTACTCATTTGCTGCTACAATAAACTATTACTAGAATCCTGCCCTTGCCAAGCCCTGTGATTGCACCGCCGAGATCCTGCCTGCCTGCGTGGCATAGGGTTTGTTTCCCACCGGCCTTAGAGGCCTGGGGCTCTCCACTTCTCAGGAGGCCCCGCCTTACCTGACGATCTCTTTGCCATCTCTTCGGCTGGGGGGGTCCGGTGGCCACCCTCCAGCGAGTCCTCCTCCGCGGATGCCTGCGTTTCTGGGCTCAGTCCTCAGTCTCCAGGCTCTTGGGCGCTCTGAGATTTTGAGCGCTTTCCTCGCCCCTCCTGCCACAGCTGTGGGTCCAGCTTCCTGGGTGGAGGGGAGCATCCTACTTCCTCTTCCCAAGAGTTACGGTCCTCTGTGCCCTGGGGCGCCGGCGGGTCCTGTCCGGGAGGAGCAGGTGGGCTGGAGCAGAGGATGGAGCAAGCCTGGGGCTGGACCCGCAGCGCATCCCCTGGAGCGTGCATCTCTGCTGAGCAGCCCGCCGCCGCGCTAATAAATATCGAACCCTTCAACGGGGAAATAAATTATCCCCCCACTGCTAGGCAAAACAGTCGTGATAAATTGTCGTTTTAGCCAACAGTGTTTAAAGTAAAATCAGTAAAGTGTGAGTAATGATGGCTGAGTCAAAAGTCCTGTATTAAACACAATGGTCTGACGAGGGCGAAGGCAGCGTCCAGAGGAAAGCGAAGGCCGTTTTAACTAAAACAACTCTTGTTCGGAGTGGGAAAAAAAGGACTTGGGATTTATTACCCTATTAGTTTTTTCTGTAGGAGCAGCTCTCAGGGTGTCCCGGGCATAAAGTCAAAATCTCCATTTACCAGAGATGTTTAGAAAACATGCTCTCAGAAGTGGGAACTACCAAGTTTTCGACTGGACAACAGACATATGGTTGAATTCTTTCAGTATAGTGAGGAAATCTGAGGGTTGTGAGGGATTCTCGACTACGGTTCTTAAAGGGGCTGGCTGGGAAGGATTTTCTGGGGTGGGGAAATCTAGAGGATATTTTGCTTAAAAAAAAAAAGGCATAGTGATGGGTTACTTACGTGAAGCTGTTTTCAATATTTATACATTATACTGTATAATGGACAGTGAAACCTCACTAATTCCAACTGGAATTCGATAAGAATCAGAATGATGGGAAGCTGAGGGATGTATTAAATGAACTGGCTCCAAAGTTGTAGGACCACGGTACTAACAACAGATAGCACTTATCATTGAGAACTTACCCCCTTCTAGGCTCTCTGTGGACCATTTTATATAAATTAAACACTAAGTAACTTTCCTAGGGTCACATAGGTGGTAAGTGGTTCCAGCTGCCACCTGTGTGGAAACACAAGCAGACCTGGGCAGAAACTCAGGTCTGCTTGTTTCCAAATCTGCATCCTTAACCCCTGTGCATGTGGCCTCTAATCTATAAATCCTATTTGATTGTATCCTGGCACATAGGATTACTCAAGATAAACAAACGAGTGTGCCACAGGAGCATCACATGGGTTCACGTTCAGTGATGACAGGTTTTATTAGTAATATTCATAATTTTCACATTAACTGCTGATCAACAAGTGTGCAGGTTGCCAAGATGCTAGATGCTTAGAATGGTTTATTTTGAAGGACACAAGGCCCTTGTACTCTTAGTTATGTTATAGATATTATTAACTTTAATTAGTTAAGGGTTTGAGGGGGCTTAGCGCACATATAGATTACAAAAGAGCATGCTTCCCTCCTCTGATCTAAAGTTAGCTCCTCCCCTTTTACTATTTAGTGCCCTCCTTCAACCTTCTCAAAGGGAGCTCTACTCAGTAGATCAGCCCCTATCTCTTCTTCATCTCTGCCCTTTCTCTCTGTGATGGTCAACTGTAACTTTTTTGTCTGTCCCACAACCCTTCATTTCAGGAACAATTTTAATCCCACCCCATATGAATTAGCAGGGCTGCCAATCAAAAGACCCTGTCTTCTCTGCCATGGGTATGGGCACGAGATACAGTATGACCAATCAGAATAGCATGTGTCTATGGACACTGTGATGATCTGTAGATGATCATATGTCCCAAGCGCGACTAGAGTCTTTTTTGACAGGGATTTGTATAAATGCTAGTATGAGGGAGGGGTGGGCAGAGAGAGAGAGAGAGAGAGAGAGAGAGAGAGAGGGAGACTCCGTTTTTCAGTCATTTGGAGTTTCAAACCCTTGCAAAACTCGAGCTGATTATGGCTCTCTGTAAATATATATGAATAGATCATAATCTTGAAGCTGAAGGCTGAGAGCTGGAGAGAGGGAGCCCTGGAAATATTTTTGAACAGTCTCCTCCATGCCTTACATTCAATGAGTTCTTCATTTCTGATGACCATAGGAGATCATTTAATTAGCTCTTATGCTAGATTACTATCCCTGGATACTAAAGGAATTTTCACAGGCTTCATCTCAGTGAGGTCAGATGTCCAAACCTGAATTCCTTCCATGTCCTTGAGGGTCTGTGCACATTACTCCCAGACACCGATTTCTGCAGAGCTCCAGGTTCTTGGTTTTGAGAACTGTAGCAGGGATGAATTTGTTGTTCAGGTTCTTGGTTGCTAAATTTAGCAGAAGTGTATTTATTGAAAGACCTTTGGTTAATTTGCAGAATTGATCAAAAGCTAGAATGTCAAATTAAACAACGGGCAGAACCAAGGGAAATGGCAACAGAGAACAGCCAATGTCTTCCTCTAGGGGTAATCTGGTTGGAGAGTCATCACCAGCATGTGGTTGGGCAGTTGCTGTCTCTGTAATTTCTCTGCAGTTGGGTGGATGGCCTCTAATTATCCTAGCATTATTATGTCACTCTTGTCAGAATTAAAGTCCTGGAGGGCAGCATCCTGTTGTCACGGTCTAAGTCACATGCCTACTCTCATTTCTGTTAAGAAGTTTTGTGTTTATGTCCATGAGGGATATTCGTATATGGTTTTCTTGTAATATCTCAATTTTTGCTATCAGGGTAATGCTGGCCTCATAAAATGAATTGGGAAATCGTCTCTCCTTTTCTATTTTTTGAAAGAGTTCATATATAATTGGTATTACTTCTTCCAAATGTGTGGTAGAATTTGCCAGTGCAGCTATCTGGGGATGGACTTTTCTTTTTGAGAAGGCTTTTAACTGAGAAATTTGATCATTTAAACAAAGAGAGGACCATTCAGACTTTCTACTTCTTCTTGTATCAGTTTTGGTAATCAGTGTTTTTCAAGAAATTTGTCCATTTCATCTAATTTGTCAAGTTAATATTTTAAGATTATCCTTTGAATGTCTGTATGATCTCTAGTGCTGTCACCCTTTTCCTGATCAATATGTCTAGAGGTTTTGTCAGTTATTAATCTTTTTAGAGAGCCAGCTTTTGGTTTCATTGATATATCTCTATTGTTTTTCTGTGTTCTATTTCATTAATTTCTGTTCTTATCTTTATTTTGCTTACTTTGGGCTTAATTCAGTTTTCCTTTTGTACTTTCATAAGATAGAAGTTTAGATCATTGATTTGAGTCTTTCCTTCTTTTCTTTGTTCACCCAGTTTTATTGAGATATACTTGACATATAACATTGTATAAGTTTAAACTGTACAACATAATGATTTGATATATGTACATATTGCAAAATGATGACCACAATAAGTTTAGTTAACATCCCTCACCTCATATAGTTACAGATTTTTTTCTTGTGATGAGAACTTTTAAGATCCACTCCCTTAGCAACGTTCAAATATACAGTGTGTATCATTAACTGTAGTCAAGCTGGACATTACATCCCTAGAACTTATAATGGCAAGTTTGTACCTTTTGACCACCTTCATTCAGTTCCCCCATCCTCTACGACTGGCCTCTGGGAACCACCAATCTGATCTCTGTTTCTATGAGTTTGGTTTCTTTAGAGTCCTCATATAATGGTTCTCTTTAATTTTCAAACTCTTCTTCCCTATTCTGAAATTTCATTGTGATAGGTCAATGTTTTGTCTATAAAATTTATCCTGTTCAGAACTTGATAGACTACTTTAATGTGAGAACTCTTGTTTTATTTAGTTTGGGGGAATTTTAGCAATTATTTCATAAGATAGTGCCTACTCTCTATCGCCTTATTGTCCCAGTGACATTGGAAATTCTGGATCTAGTCTTCACAGCTTAACTTTTTTTTTTTTTCCTGAAACAACTCTATTTTCTTTTCCATTATAGGCAAATCTTTAGGCCCAATTCAGCTCACTCATTTGCTCCTCATCTGTGCCAGCAAACACTGAATTTTTGTTTCAACAATTTTCTTTTCTAACATCTCCACTTGGCATTTTTATTTAAAATGATCTTTTCCTGTTTCTTATATGTAATATTCATCTTTATGACTCTGATATTATTAATTATTCTAAAATTATAAATTTTACTCTGTAATTACATTAAGCATATCTCTCCATGCCTCGATTTTCTCACCTTAAATAGGAGGAATTACAAATAGCACCATATTCATATATCTCTTGTGAGGATTAAATGAGATAGTACATGGAAAGCCCTCAGAACAGCTAGAGGTTCTCTGCCAGACAGAACATTTCCTCTCCCTACAGAAGTTTACTGAGAATGTGGGCAGAGTAGTTGTAGTTGTGCCCTGTTCACATTGTCTTCAGGGAGAGTGAGGATTGATGAGGTTGCTGCTGGGCAGGGCACCTGGGTTGCTGGGCACCTGTTCTGGTCTTGGATGCTCTCTGTTACTTCTGGGCAAAACTAGCCATGTGGGGGTATTGCTCAATCCCTCTGCCCTAAACATGGCTGCTATCAGGAATCATTCATTCTTTTTTGCTGCTAACTGGCCTTTGGGATTAGGGACAATATGCAGAGGTCAACTGGCCCTCTATTGTCCTGTTAGTACCCCAACTAATCCTATAATCAGTTGTCCCACCCCTTTTCCCTGATCCTGGCTTTCCCCCTCTGGGTGTGAACCATACCTTTTCCACCTTTGAGATACTCTCCTGAGGATTCTTGCACATATTCTGAGTGATCTTTTCTCTGTATAATAAATTCATCTGTCTCTCAGGGTTGCCTTGCTGGTAATTCTTACTTTTGAGAGCAACTACGTATTAAGAATATCAGTTTTTATTGTTGTGTAATAGACTACCTCAACACTTAGTAGTTTAAGAGACAGACACTTAATTAGTTCATGTGTCAGCTGTTTGGGCTGACTCAGCTGGGTGGCTGACTGAGTCTGCTCAGGCATTTGCTGGTAGCAGCCTGGTCAGCTGGGAATTGGCTGGTCTAAGGTGTTTCAGCTGAGATGGCTTGTCTCTGCTCCACGTGGTGTCCAATCATCCAGCAGGCTAGGCTGGGCTTGCTCACATGGCAGCAGGAGCAGGAATTCCAAAAGCAAGAGTGAAAGCTTGTAGGTAAGGCATCTTGAGGTCCAACTGGCCAAAGCAAGTTTCAAAGCAAGCCCAAATTCATGGAGTGGAGAAATAGGCTTCACCTGTTGAAAGAACTGTGGCCATTTGTATAATCTACCACTTTTTGTTATGTAAAAATTGATCTTGTCAATAGCTTTTAAGTCTCTTTAACCTGGTAGTGGTGGTGGTGGTGAGCTTTAGTAACAATTCTCCATCTAGTTCGTACATCGTTTTCCATTAAACTCTTTAATCCCATCTGCAGTTTATTTTGGCATATGCTTTAAGACATCTCCAATACATTTCCCTGTAAAATACTTAAATGTCTGAATTTCAAATCACTTATTAAAAATTATTTTATGACAATTTCAGAGTGCTTACTTTATCACATATTGAGTTTTTATAAAGAGTTGGGTTTTTTTTTTGGATGTAAATTATTAGATACATACAAACCTTTTTTAAAAAACATGTCTTTGTAATTAACATATCTGCTATGATAACATGATGATCTTCTTTTGTATTGCAAAAGATTATTAATAATATTTGCCCATATTATAGTTTAAGTCCTTCAGTACCTTTGTGCTTTTTGTGTTTCTCTAAATTCATACATGGATTTAAATAATCAAGTAGTATGTCTTTTGATGAGTGAACTAAGTAATTTTATTTTCTTTATGTTCTTTATTTTAGTTGTTCTGTCCTCTGTCTTTCTATTTTAAGTTTTTAAAGGTAGAACTTCCATTTTTTCTTTATATTATAAATTTGGATAAATGGACTGTAGTATATTCTTTTTCATGTTAGCATAATTTAAAAGTTAATCATCCTATACTTACCATCACTTATGATTACTTTAAAACAGGTCATAAACATTCTCAGTTGCCGTAGTCATTAATTTATTACTGTAAAATTGGTCACAATTATTTTTAGCAAATGTTTAGTATTCTAATTATTAATTTAGATCTGTCCATTTAAACATAATTACTTTGGTCACTCCTTTGTGGAGGATGACACATTTTTGTGCTTTCTGACCCCCCCCTTCTATTTATCATTCGCTTAATCTGAGGTTCTTATGCCTTCATTATTATTATCTTTTTTTTTTTTGAGGTACGCGGACCTCTCACCTTTGTGGTCTCTCCCGTTGCGGAGCACAGGCTCCGGACGCGCAGATCTCAGCGGCTGTGGCTCACGGGCCCAGCTGCTCCGCGGCATGTGGGATCCTCCCGGATCGGGCCACGAACCCGTGTCGTCTGCATCGGCAGGCGGACTCTCAACCACTGCGCCACCTGGGAAGCCTGCCTTCATTATTTTTGATTTATTTTGTTCTACTTTTGTTTAAACAATCACTCCAATTCGTTAGGTGTCTCAGCAATATCATGCTCCTCTACTTTTTTCCTTACATATTTACGCTTATCAGTATTGACTCACTCCCTTTTCCTATTAACATTGCTTATTTTTAAAAAGAAAAAAGGGGAGAGTGGGCTTTACTGGATACTGAATATCATTTTCTGTATCAACTTTCTCATTCAAGGCTTCCTTCTTGTACCCCTACTCCAGAGTTTGGTGAGATGGTTAACAGCCCATGTGACCTCTACAGAGAGGGTGCTCAGGAGGTTTTGTAGAAGATTGAACATTTGAAAATTTTGTCTTTACCTATGATTCAGAGGTTGGCTGTGTACTGCATTCTTAGACTGATCTTTTTCTTTAAGAATTCTAAAGCTCTGACTCCTTTATCTTGGGTTAGCCGTAAAGAAACCCGAAGAAATTTTAATTGTGGCTCACTTAAAATTGTGCAATCTTTATTCTTAAAATTTAAGCATTTCTAAAATTTAAGTATTTTAGTAATTACTTGTCAGTTACTTTATGTTTGTTTAACTTGAGACAGTGATAGCTATTTTAATTCATAGCCTCCATTCTTTCAAAAATTCTAGATTTTGAAAAATCATACCTTGATTATTAATCCTAGGCTTCATTTACTTTTACAGTTTCCATGTTGAATTTATGTTCTTATTTTACATGTCTTTCATGTTTTCTGGTATTCTTCTGGACTTAGTACTAATTATATTTATTGGGCCCCTAAGAATGTATATTTTCAGAATCTTAAGTATTACTCCTGGGGGATTTATATCAGAAGAGATGTTTATCTTGCTACTTTTTTTTGTTCTTTTACTCTGAGTTATAAAAATTTCTTTAAAAAAGTTGTTTAATACTCTTTCCCTTCCTTTTGTTTATTTATTTTTTTGTTCCTGAGGCTGTAGAGAGTTTAAGTGCATAGGACCTGTAAGTGACCTGTGGAAAAATGACATTCTAAAATCCAGTTACTCCCTCTCAGCAATCTTCCTGTGGTACATTTCCCAGCATCCATGTCCACATCTGCACTCCTTCTGCCAGCAACATAACAGATGCAGTATTGTACCTTCATGCTCTCCATACCTTCACCTACCATGAAGACTGGATTTGCAATTTTTTGATGCTTGTCAAGGAACTTGGAAAGAAAGGAGTTTGCCTATGGGCAGAGCCTGGCTTATTTAGAAGAGTGAGTATAGTAGACATTCTGGATGGAAACAGGTGTGTGCTTCCTATCTGTTGTGGGCACAGGACCACAATCGAGATGCGCAGGGCGGGGGCTTCTGCAGCAGTCACCACAGGCCCAGTCCTGCTTCAGCAGGAGGGCTGTGCTCCACTCCGGGAGCTTTGACCACTATTACGGGTAAGCTCCTGGAAGGTAGACAGGCTTGGCACATCAACTAAAAGCTTCAACCCTTAGAGCTGCAGAGTGAAATAGGCTGCTTTTAAGAGGCCTCCAGAAAGGGAAGCCTCAGAGCATCGCATTGCTTGACTTGGATTCATTTGGGCCTTCTGCTGTCTCTGGAAGACCCACGTTTCTTGCCACTTGGTGAGGCTCTGGAGAAGGCTGAAGTCTTCTGAGGTAAGAAAAGTCAGCAAGGACCCTTTGGAAGGGCCAAGGCTCCATTATAATATAAAGAGATATTATAAGAGGATTTTCCAGCAATGCTTTTCAAAGTGTGGGCCCTAGACCTGCAGTATCAGCCTTCCCTCAGAAATTGTTAGATATGCAAGTTCCCAGGTCCCACCCCAGACCTGCGGAATCTGAAACTCCATGAGGGTGGAATCTAACCATTTTTAGTTTAACAAACCCTCCAGGCGATCCTGATGAAAGCTTCAGCTTGAGAACCACTAGTTCCTAACGTATGGAGACATGAGGTTAACTGAAAAATTAGGCTGAATTTTATCCATTTCAGAACTCTACAACTATATTATTGTGGCCAAAAAATGTGGGCTTTATTTTTTTTAAGGCATTATAGCTCTGTGGATTGATTCTTATAGATGTTTTAAATAATATTTTGTCATTCAACAACTATCTTTTGAACAACAGCTGGGCACTATACCAGGCACTTGACAATGAACCAGTAAGTACCCCAAACTCCCCCTCCCCAGGTTAAAGAAGTAGGGCTTTATTAGGTAGTCCAAAGTTTCATATTGGTGGACCATTGGGCCAAATTCACCCAGGAGATATGATATATTTGACCTGTAGTGTCTTTAAAAAAAAAAAAAAAACTACTGGTCAAAATGTTTCACTTACGAGTTTCCACTTTAGAAACTGGAATTCTGGCCTCTTTAGAAAAGTGAAAAGCTCTAAGGTGCTGATACATGCCCTTTGCTGAGCACAGCCAGTGGGAACGCAGTCCTGGCTGTTTCCTACCAATATGGGCACTTGCTTTCAAGTTTGCCCAAATGTACCATTTCCTGTTGTTTCCCAAGTGCCCGTTGCCATCGATCATTGTTTTGGGGTTGTCTTTTTCTTATAGTGGAATTAAGAAGGAATGTAATATTTCTTATACTCAAAATGATCAAAAATGATAAAGTAAAAGATTTAGAGAATAGCATGCTTCAAGAAAAAATAGGAAATAGCAGATTTCTGTCTTGGCATGAAGAGTATACCTATCTTAACTTGGGTTCCATAGAAATCAGAGCCTGAGACAATAGCCTATTTCATTAATAAGTACAGATCCAGGAAAGCAGAGGCAAAGGAACCCAGAACTGTTTATTGGCCTACAAAACCAGTGAACAGATGTGAGGATTTTATCAGCTGAGGATTATATCTATCTTAAATATGCAAGCAAGGACCAGAGCCAAAATTCTGTTTCTGGTATGATCTCCATGAGCTCCCACTCTCCTGGACGACCATGATGGCAGTTTAGGTCTTCTGGTCTTAGTATCTCAGGACATCTAAAAGTTCTCATGAAAAGTCTGGGCATTCCCTTTTCCCCAGTGCAATAACCTGGCAAATGGCCACAGACAACTCATGTGGAAGGACTGGAGGACTATTTACCAGTCGTATTTATGGTGGCACTGAATCGCCCCTTTTCAAGGGAACCCAGCCTGCCGCCCCTCTTTAATCAATAGGCTCTGGGCCTGTGAGCTGACTGAGATGTAAAAACTGTTTTTCACTATGGTGGCTGCTGTCAGCCTTCTACCTCTCATCCCTGAACCATACCTTAGTAGCTCTCCATTTATCTTGCTTCCAGAAACACGATGATCTATTTTCTATTGCCAGATACCTGTAGGTTAAGTCATTGTGATAATTACACCCACCTTACCTCCAACATGTCAGTGCTTCTACCTGATCTCTGCTATTCTAGAATCCCATCATTCTCACTGATACTCAGTACCATTGATCGCTTACAATTAATACTGGCTTACAGAGAACATCCTGCCACTAGTTTCTCAATTATGTCAATGCCCTTCTTACCAATATATTCCTTATTGCTCTAGTGAACTGAGTATTCTCTGAGCCCTGCTAGGAACACTGTCACATAGAGTTACCAGGTAAATTATGTAATGTTAGCATAGTTGATGCATTCTTTTTTTTTTTTTACAGCTTTACTAAGATATAATTCACCAACAAAGTATACAATTCAATGGCTTTTAGTATATTAACATAGTGTATTAACCTGAATCTATTACCTTGATCAATTTTATAAGATTTTCATTGTCCCCCCAAGAAAAACCTGCATCCTTTAGCCATTACCCCCAATCCTCTCAATACCCCTAGCCCTAGGTGATCACTAATTTTCTGTTTTTATAGATTTGCATGTTCTGTACACTTTGTATAAATGGAATATCATAATATGTGGTTCTTTGTAACTGACTTCTTTTACTTAGCATAATGTTTCTAAGGTTCATTCATGTTGTAGAATGTATCAGTACTTCGTTTCTGAGTAATATTCCTTTGTATGAATATACCACATTTTATTTATTCATTCTTCAGTTGATGGACGTTTGGGATGTTTCCACATTTGGCTGTTATGAATAATGATGCTATGAACATTTATGTACAAGTGTTTGTGTTTGCATATGTTTGCATTTCTCTTGGCTGTTCACCTAGGAGTGGCATTGTTGGATCTTATGGTAACTCTATGTTCCTCTAAGTGTTAGAGGGACCATCAGACTGTTTTCCAAACTGGCAGCACCATTTTGCATCTCACTGGTGGTGTATGAGGGTTTCAGTTTCTCCATAACCTCAGAAACACCTGTTATTGTCTGTCTTTTTGATTATAGTCGTTCTAGTGAGTGTGAAGTGTATCTCGTTTTGGTCAAATTCTTGTCTCCATGGGCACCAACTTCCCCATCCTTTGGTTTGGGCGTGCATGGGGCGTATACAGATACCAAATGGGTCCTGTGTCATCTCCTGCCTCTGCAGCAGCAAGGACATCCTAAGGCTGGAGGTGAGAGGCAGGTGACGTGGGGATGAGTAAAGGTGCTGTTGGATTTGTGCTCCGGTGAAATTCATTGCTGTGGTGGCAAATGAATGGGATCCATGCAGAGATGATCACTGATGAAGAATCTGGGGTGAAACGAATGGTCACAGATCCCAAATATAGGTGAAGCCAAGAGGAAATGAGGTGGTGAACATGAGATGGAGATACAACACCAATATATTCAATATGCAACCAAAATGTGTCTGTCTTAAAGGATGTAACTGAGCATCCCATTATGACGCAAACCATGATAAGTTCTATGACTGTTATGTACATGAAAAATACATGGGATAGAAAGCTTATTGAACTGAAAAAGGCCAATATTTCAACAATTGTTCTTGACTAGGAATGAACCAAGAAATGCTGCTGTAAAATGCAGCTTTGTATTTGAGGAAAAAAACTTGCCCAGGCTCCTTCACTCATTTATATTATTTCTCTGGCCCCTTGAGGCATTCCTGTTTCAGACTCCTATGAAAAGGAATAATAATAGTGTGTGCCATTTACTGAGAGCTTATGGGTGCTTTATGTAACTTACTTAATCTTCTTAACAGACTTAAACACTATGTATTGCTTCTGTTTTAAAAATAAGGAAACTGAGGCATAGACAAATGACCTTAACTTGCCCTAATTACACAGCTAAAAATGCCAGGGCAGGACTGAAATCCAGAAACATCTGGCCACAAAACACATCTGCTAAACAGCTACTGCATGCACTCAGGGATGGATAGCACACTGTATTAGTTAGGGTTTTCCAGAAAACAGAACCAACGTTTATTTTTATTATAAGGAGTGGGTTCAGGTGATACAGAGGTTGGCAAATCCCAAGATCTGCAGAGTTTGTCAGCAAACTGGAGACCTAGGAGAGCTAATGGTATGGTTTCAGTCTGAAGGTTGTCAGGCTGAGACCAAGGCAGAGCAGTTGTTTCAGTTGGAGTCTGAAGGCAGGAAAAAAGGCCACTCTACCAGTCAAAGGCTATCAGGCACGAATAATTTTTTCTTACTTAGGGGAGATCAGTCTCTTTGTTTTATTTAGACCTTCAACTGATTAGATGAGGCTCACCCACTTTAGGGAGGTCAATCAGCTTTACTCAGTCTATGGATTCAGATGTTAATCTCATCCAAAAACACCTTTACAGACACACCGAGAACAATGTTTGATCAAATATCGGAGCACTTCATGGTGCAGTCAAGTTGACACATAACATTAACCGTTAAGCACACCTTGCCTTAGTCCTCACCACTGCCTATGCTTCCTAATTTATAGCTGAGATATGGAGGGTGATAGAGATTAAATAATTCTCCCACAGTCACTCTGCTAGTCACCAGAGGAGTTGAGATTCACACTCAGCACTCCCAAAAGCCAACGTAGGAGTCATTTCCCCTACATACCATACTTCTTTCAACAAGAAAATGGGACGAGTGTTCAGCATGTTTCAGGAAGATTAATTAGCAGGGAGATTTGAGCATTGTCAAAGGCAGGAGACAGCTGGGAGACTAATGTTCATTCTAGAGCCTCACTTAACACCTCTGGGTCATTAACCACGGACGGATTTCCTTGTTGAGAATTTGAAGCGTAATCCTAGATTGCAATACTATATTAACCCTCTTCTTAATTTACTCACAAATTGGATTTTAACTGATTTTCCTTGAATAGTAAATATATCCTCTATTTCTATATTCAGTTTGTTTAATTTAGCTTAGTTTTATTTATTGAATTGCTTTCACTTTTCTCTTCCAAACACTGAAGATTAAACATGTATTACTATTCACCTTTTTACAGATTGGAAGATTAACTAATTAATACTCAAATCTATATTGGCACTTACTATCGAAAAGCAGTAGAACACAGTGAGTCCAGAGCTGGACTATGGATCCAGGCTGCTTGGATTCAAATCCCAGCTCTGCCACATACCAGCCGTGTGACTTTGGACATGTTACTTAACCTCTCTTTAGCTTAGTTTCTTCATCTGTAAGGGGGTTGTTATAAATGAGTCATTGTATAAAAAGCACTTAGGACAGTGCCTGGCACGTACTGAAACATCCAAGGGTTAGCAATTTTTATCATCACTATATGGTAGGCACTATTCTAGGTACCATCAACCGAATAGTGACTAAAACAAATGAAGTCCTTCTGTCTTTTGCTTTTGTGAAACTCACATTCTATTGGGGAAGACAGACACCCACCCTTATTGTTTATCAAAAAAAAAGCAGTTTTAGCTAAATATATTATTTTTACGATTGCAGAAACACACATGGCACATAAACACAAAACACACCAACCTCAGTAGTAATGAAGAAATGTAAAACAATTTAACATTTTTTGCTTATCAGTTTGGCAAAGAGGGAAAAAATAACACTGGTAAGGTGGTGGGGAAAAAGGGTTTATGGCACACTCTTGAGTGCCATGACTTTTTTATTTTTTTGCAGTACTTGGGCCTCTCACTGTTGTGGCCTCTCCCATTGCAGAGCACAGGCTCCGGACACGCAGGCTCAGCGGCCATGGCTCATGGGCCCAGCCGCTCCGCGGCATGTGAGATCCTCCCGGACCAGGGCATGAACCTGCATCCCCTGCATCAGCAGGCAGACTCTCAACCACTGCGCCACCAGGGAAGCCTCATGACTTTTTTAGAGGGTGTCCTCAATTGCCTCTATTTCCCTCATGCTTCACACCTATTCCATCTGGAACTCCTGCCATCTCTACTTTGAAATACACATTCTGAAACCACTTGTTACCTCCCTCCCCCAGTGCAAGCCACCCTCATTTCTTGTCTGGACTATTACAACACACATCTAACTGTACCCCTGCTTCCCATCATCCAGTCTCCTCCCAGCAGCCAGTGCTGTTATTAGCCGGTAACTACGATCACATCCCTCTGTTGTGCAAAAGGCTTCCTGTCACGGGTAGAGCCTTCGTGATCTGAGCTCTGCCTGCCTCCCCCATATTCCTCCTCTTACCCATTCCACTCCAGCCACTTCAGCCTTACAAGTCCTCAAACCTACCAAGCTCAGTTCACCCTGCAAGTCTCCCTATTTGTTGTCTCCACCTGGAGCAAGTTCCCCCAGGGCTGGACTCCACAAATGCTATATCCTCTGAGATACCTCCTGACCACCCTCTCTAAAATACCAGCCTGTCAATGTACTCTTGCCTTCTTTATTTTTCTTCAAAGTGCTCATTGCTCTCTGAAACCACATCATGAATTTAATTTTTCATTGGTGAATTGTCTGCTTCCCCCACGGATGTAAGCTGCATGTGGGCTGACTTTGTCTGACCGGTTCACAGCTGTATCCTCAGAGCCTGGAGGTGCCTGGGATTCTGTTTTCCCTCAATAAATATTTGTTGAACAAATGAACGAGTAGTAAAACCTTAAACATATTAATATTCTTCTACTCAGAAATTCTACTTCTGGGACTTTAGAGAAGAAGACAAGGGGGTGCTAGAGGAATGTTCCTTGTAGCATCATGTTAGTTCCACAATGGGAAAAACCTCTTAGTCCAACAGGAGGGGATTGATTTATAAATACTCTATAATCATATGTTAAATACTCTGTAGCTGTTAAAATATACATGGTAAAATGTTACTTGATAACAGTATGGTGGAAATAGTCACAATATATTATTGAGTGAAAAAAGTAGGTTATAAGACACACTGTACTGTAACAGTCCATTCTTTAAAATAGTATATATTTGTTGTATATTCAGAAAAAATTTGAGAGATATTCACTTCATCAAAACTTTAATAGTGGTTATATCTGAGATATGGGATTGTGGTTCATTTTAAACGTTTTTCTTTGTGTTCCTCTGTGTTTTTCAAAATTTCTACAATGAAAATGGCACATTTATAGTTTCAAAATTTAGTAAAATATATTGTTGCCCTCTTATTAAAGTGTCTATTTCTCAGAGTGATCTATGCAGGATTTACTGTCTTTTTTCTAATTTCTCTTACTGAACATTGAGTGTTAATTTTGCTTTGAGGCAGGTGTTTGTGATCTTGGGATAAATCACACTGCTTAACGCCTTGGCTTCAAAGGAGACAGAGGACTCTGGTGGTCAGCACTGTCAGCCTTCTTCCCAAGTAGAGAATGCTGTGCAACCTCAAATAGGCTGTTGAACCAGCCAGCATGCTACAGAACAGTATTGCCATATTTTAAGATCTCAAGAGCTCATAGCCAGAGTTCTAGAGACTTTAGTATTGAGGTTCCCTGTCAGCCAGCTAAGACTTTAGTCGGTGTCCTGGACTGAATATCTGTGTCCCCCAGAATTCATATGTTGAAATCCTAACCTCCAAGTGATGGTGTTGGGAAGTGATTAGGACATGAGGGTGGAGCCCTCATGAGTGGGATTCTGCTTTGATAGAAGAGGCCCCAGAGAGCTCTCTCACCCCCTCAGTCATGTGAGGACACAGCCAGAAGACAGTGTCTAAGAACCAGGTATTAAATTTGCCAGTGTCTTGATCTAGGACTTTCCACCTTCCAGAACTGTGAGGAGTAAATATTTGTTGTTTAAGCTACTCAATCTGTGGCACTTTTGTTGTAGTAGCTTGAACAGACTGAGATGGTGGGTTTTGGGCAAATTAATGGGTTGCTCTACATAATCCATTCTATGTCACGAGTATGAGAGTCCTCTGCGCAACAGTGAAAGAGCTGGGCAGGAAGTAGACATTTTACAAGCCAATTAAAACTGAGTGGCGTATCATGCTTTGTAGGGAGAGAAGAGGGAAAGAAAGAAGAAGACAATGTAGGGAAGGTGGGGAAGGAGCCTCTTGTTCTCCAGAAATAAGAACATAGAGATTATTTACCTTACTCTTAAACTCATCATGAATTCATCCAAGCAGACTGATTAGCTTAAAAGGAAACCACATTTCTCTCTTCACTTCCCCACATCCATTCTTTTTTTTTTTTTTAATTTATTTTTGGCTGCATTGGGACTTCGTTGCTGCACCTGGGCTTTCTCTAGTTGTGGCGAGCGGGCTACTCTTCATTGCGGTGCACGGGCTCTAGGTGCATGGGATTCAGTAGTTGTAGCACGCAGGCTCAGTAGTTGTGGGATCGTGGGATCTAGAGCGCAGGCTTAGTATTTGTGGCGCATGGGTTTAGTTGCTCTGCGGCATGTGGGATCTTCCCCGACCAGAGCTCGAACCTGTGTCTCCTGCACTGGCACGCGGATTCTTAACCACTGCGCCACCAGGGTAGTCTGCCAAATCCATTCTTATTTTAACTTGAAAGTGTTTTGGCCAGGATCCCAGTGGATTCTGTGAAGAATAGATTTTCTCTTCAGCTTAAGTTTGTTCTGTTGATACCACAGAATGATACTGCCTTGGAAGTAGATATAAACCTGGGATAGGTTTGTAAAATTTGTGAAATGTATGGCTGGCGTGAATAAGTGATGATGCCATTTCTTATGAGACCATCTCCTCAAGGTGGCATACAGAAGTTTCATTAAAAAATATGTAAATGTCTATACTTTAAAAATCAATTTTATCCTCTATTATAGCATGATTTCTTGAGCATTTTTCTCTACATGGACTATAATATGAATCCTTTTCACAAAGAAAAGATTAGTTTTATAATAGGACTTACAATTGAGATCAAAATCCTCAGTTGTATATCCACGTTTGTAAAATGTATTATTCTGTGCATATAATGATGCAGTGAGAACCCAAGGTCCCAATTTGAATGCAGTTTATGGGAGTATTGGGGGGCTCATTTTGGGGGCAATAACTGTCATAAAGAATCCCATTGTTGTGAAGTATAGAAATGAACAACATTCAAGTAAAAAGAAGTATACATTTCTCCTTGCTGTTCTGTTTCTAACAGAAACAAGGAAAGAACTGGAACTCTCTTTTATAATTAGTTTCATGTGAAAATGCCCAGCAATTGCAAGGGGGTATTCAACATGGGTAAACAGTGGGTCACAAGTGAACTGAAAAGAGCCTTGAAGGGCATAGTGCTTAGAAATGATATGTAGCCACCGGATGGAAAAGAATGATTAACTTTAGGAAACAGAAGTCTGCAGTCAATTTCATTCTCTTTCTTTAGAGATGTTCTGAGCTGATGGAAGAAAGTCCAGGAGAGAAAGAGAGCATAGATATTCCAAGAAGGTCTGGCTCCTGGATGACATAGATGGAATCTTCTTCCTGTAGTGCCCTTGGAATACCAGGCTTCTCATACTCAGGGGCATCAGGGTGATAGAAGCTTTCCTTGGGGGTGGAAGGCTCCCCTTGGGGCAGCTGCTACCTGAGGGCTGAACGTGCAAGGGCTCTGTTGACTCAGCATGGCCTGGCCATCCGCATTGCCTGCTAGGCAAATTTTCCTTTCAGGATTCAGTTCACATGGCACATGAAGACCCAGAACACACACACACACACACACACACACACACACACACACGGCATCCCTCATTTTTCACTTCTGCAGAAGCTCTTCAGAGAACTCAGGCCTGTCTCTCGAGTCCCACCAGCAGATGTCTCTCCTGGGTCTGAAGACCAGTCGTCCCACACGCTTGTGTCTGGAACCACCTTGGGTCTTAATCCAGTTTGACCCTTTCTCCAGTTCTTGGTCAGAGGGTCAGTGCTTTCCACCATGCATGCTGTTCTGTTTTTAAAGACGTTTTCCCAAATAAGACCCTGAAAAATAAGACATGTTTTGAATTTTTAAATATGTCTAACTAGAAAAGACAGTTTCCTTCATTTTCAAGTGACAACATAATGCAATCTAAGTTTTGCCACAAAACATTCTCAACAAAAGAACCATGAGCAGAAGACTTAGTTTCAAGAAGAATATCTGCTTTGTGACTTCAGGTAGGTCTAAAATGTACATTTGGTTAGGAAGTTCCTCTGCTTAAAACCTTGTCCTGCCTCCTCATTGCCCAAAGCTAACATCAGAAGTTAATTAACACTAATATTATAATGAAATTTAATAATATTTTATGTAATAATGATATAACAATATCATTATGTTATTTTTCTGGATTTTGTGGTATTTGCCACCTTTTAAAAATTGTGATTTGTTAAAATTACTTTTCTCATTCTAAATATTCACTATTCTATAAATGTATTATTTTACAAATAAATACAAAATATTTCTTAAATAAAAACAATATTATTTAATATTTAACATTTAATATTATATAAAATGATAAAAACAATTGTATTTTTTTAGTGAAGTGGGATTCCCAGTTGTATTCAGGCCCCACAAAACCTGGATCCACCCATTATACCTCAGTCAGAATTCACTTAGAGTAGATCCTGTAACTAGAAGCATCTGGAAAAACTAGAAGTAGGAAAAAAAGACAAAAACCCAAAGGAAAGAAAGTTCCTCACTTATCTCTCAATGAGAGGAAATTGCTTTGAGTTCCTTGGGAGGATGCTTTAACCCACAGTTTGTTTCCTTTGGGGGTTCTTAGGAATTACTTTTTGAACATGACCTTCTAATCCCATGTCCAAACCATGAGCAACCCTGGGGTTTCCACCTGTGTATATTTCAGACTTACAGGTGTGTCACAGCCAAGGGACTTTCCCCTTTTCAGTGGTCCCACTTCACCATCTAGCTATCCGCATCCTCTTGAAGCAGGTTGCCTGCTGTTATCTAGTCCAAGCCAGCTTGTCTCCTACAATTCAGTCCCTGAACCAAGTCCATGTGATGCTCAGAAAAGATAGATACCTCCACGTTGAGAGATTGACAAATCCTGGTCTATTGTGGGGAGTTCCTCTTTCAAAAGAAGCTTTGAAATCTTCTCATTCTATACTGAGCCCCTGTTAAATAATAGAGGAAGGAATCAGCTAAATTTATATTATTACTATTACCCAGTATCTTTTTTCCTATTTAGCCTCCCAGTCTGTGTTAAACGTTTCCCACTAGAGTAAAGCTTTAATAACCCAGAATGTTTTACCTCCCAAAATAGTAAATTCAGCACAAAGCCATAACAAAAAGGCCCTCCACCTCAAAACTTAGGAAAACTTACTTTGTGTGAGATCTGTCTTCTGAGAACATCAACTTTCCCTAAGGAATAATTTGAACGTCAGTGTCTGCAATGTTTAATTAATCTGAGTATAGCCTTAGAAGTGCATGTGATCTTACTAGTCTGTCGAAATTGAGACCTGGTTGGTTGCGTCTGCCCAGTCAACCCAAGGGAATCGGCTACATAAAGTCTAGAAAATGAGAAGCTAAAGAGGTAGAATCTTCCAGAGCGTCCCCATCACTGTTTGGAGAAGATGGAGCTCTGTTTGGTCTTTGGTCATCGATGATAGAAAGCTTGTGCTGAGTGACTGCATGGATGAGTAAATTGGACTGACTCCTCGCTCATTCCATGCTTATCAAGCCAACCTTCTGATTACAATCTTGTTTTCCCTGTAGACTTGCCTACTGAGAAAGTGTTGACTATAGAAAGCTGGCAATTAAGGTCTTGGCAGTTACACTTTTATGGTTAATTAATAAATTGGCATTCTCCCAAGCCTGAGCATCATGGGGCACATAGACCCAGTGGAGTTTCTAGGATTGCAGACAGATCCTGGATGGCGGATAGTGACCTCATTAGAGTCTGGTTCGAGGGTGACAGGACCTGAGTGGCTACTGGGCTCTGTAGATGAACTCTTTATCTCCTTCTCCCTAAATGTAAAAGAGTTAAACATTTAAGTCTGTTGAAATTATGGTTAGTTGGGATTCAGTTCGTAAGTATAACTGTATTCATGTTCTAAATGTTCTTTAAACATTCCTTCAATTATCTGTGTAACAAATCATAATTGATGACCCCTCTGTTCAGGCATTTTATTGGATACTGGGGATACAATGATGCATACAGCACCATCCCTAGAAGCTTTCACTCCAGCTGGAAAAACACATATTTTAAATAATCATAATATGTTAAGTCCTGAAACAAAGTTATAGGAAAAAAAGGTATAAGATTGTTTAATTGTGCACATAGCAAAGTCAGAGAAGGCTTTCCCTAGGAGGTAACATTTGTACAGGGTTGCAAAGGTTGGCCAGGAGTTTGCCAGGCAGATGGGATAATCAGAAATTTTTCTGGAAGAGTGAAGAACATCTTCAAACAAGTAGTTCAGGATGGAATGTGGGTGTGAGTGCATGTGGATTGGGGAGTAGAAAAGAGGAAGACTTATGAAGCTAGAAAAATAGGCAGGTGTCAGGCAAAGGGCTTTGCATGTTGGGCTAAGGAATGTATATCTTTATTTTGAAATACTCGCCAGAGAATGTCATGGATTGCATAACATTTGTCGGATTATAGAGGATGGATTAGATGGGCATGGGCCTGGAAGCAGGAAGACCACCTGGGAGACTGTTGAGGGCTGAGGGCTTGAATCGAGGCAGTAAATATGAACCTGGAAAGTTGAAACAGATTTCAAGTAAAATTAGTGTGGGAGAAGTGTCAGCGGGCTAGGATGAGGGAGAAGTCTTGCGTGGGTCCCACATTTCTGATTTGAGGTGATGGGAATGCCCTCAACCTCAACAAGGAATAAAGGAGGAAGGGCAGGGAATTTGTTATGGGGAGATGCAAGATGTGCTTGTATGTGTTGAAGTGGACCTGTCTGGGTAAAGATGTTCAGTTGGTGATTGCAAATAAGCATTTGAAGGTCAAGAGAGGTATCTGGGCTGGAAATAAAAGTTTCAGAATTAAAGAATGGGTAGTAAATGAAGGTGTGAGAATGGATGACATTGCCCAAGAAGATCTTGGAAGGAGAGAGGAGAATAGGACCAAAGACAGGACTCTGGAGAACTTTACCATTTAAGGAATGAGCTGAAGAGTGAGGGAAGTGGAGAACAAGGGGCCAATTGATGATCTGTTTTGAGATATTCTCATGTTAAATTTTCTTGTTGATAATTACCAGGACTATGCTTCCTTTCCTTTTTCCTTTCTCTTCCTACCCTCCCTTTCATCTCCTCCTCCACTACCACTTTTTCTTTTCCCATTTCCTCTTCTTCCTCCTCCTCTCCCATTCCCACAACCTCCCCTCCCCTCCCTCTCCTCCTTCTTTTTCTCTTAATGCTTGACTATTCCAAAATAAAATCTAGGGACACTGAAGAAGCATTTTTTTTTCCTAGCAAAATTTTTTTTCCTACCCAGTCTTGGAATCTTAATACAGACAAAACATCATTTACTTACTTTGCAACTGCTACATAACAGCTATTAGTCAGAAAAACTAACATTACCGAGCATTTATTCGGTTCCATGAATTATCTCACTCGAATCTCCCCAAATCCTGTGGGAGAGGTGTTCTAAACACCCTCATTTTAAAGAGGGTGAATTGAGTCTCAGACAACTTCCATGGCTTCCCAAAACCACACACCAGATGTGTAGTCAGGATTCAGACCCAAGCCTGAGTGTCTAAGGCCTGTGTCACACTTCCCTTCCCCGTTACTTGCTCCTCTTGTCAGTTACGGTGTTGTGATGTTCAGTCCCTTTGTATCCAGCCTCTCTTGGAATTCTTCAAGTCTTAACTTCTATTAGGTCAAGAGAAAAAGTCCCCTCCAGTCTTTTTCCAGTGGCTGCAATAAGGCTTGTTGGCTGCTGGGTCTGTTCTGACTTTTCCTGTCTCCTGTCCACTGAATGGTTTTGGATTCCTCTCCTGATGGTCGATTTTGCCACCAAGACAGGTGACCTCACTCCTGAATAATAATAATAATAGCAAACATTTGTATTTATTATGTGTCAGGCATGCACTAGCTCGTTTTATACAGCAGCTCTACGGATCATTGATGGGGCTTTGCTGTATTCATCACAGCTCCTTTGCCTCTGAACTTGGCCCTGGCTGACCTTCTTGGACTCTGACATGGGGTCGACTCCCTACTCTGCTAGGTCCATGGCTAAGTCCCAGCTGGTCCCCCTTCTGCTGGCAGCTAAGATTTTCTCTCAGGCTGGGCCCTCCTGCTTAACCCCCAAGCATGTGGTCTCTGTACCCTGGGACTTTTGCCCTCGACTTCTACTGCTTTTGAAAATAAACACCCCCAAACCTGCCTTAACAAGTTGCTGATAATGCTACAAACAGAGTATTAATGTGTCTCACTGTCATAAACAGAGTCATAAACAGAGACAGCTTCTTCTGGCACAGAGTGCCTGGGAGGCAGGACTGTCCCAATAAACTTCTCATCCCAGTTTTCTGGAGACAAACATTTCTGGACTAGTCGAACTTTATTTTATTTGCTTGGTTTCTCTGGCTGTAATAAACTGGGTAGCCTCCCAGTCCTTTCATGACCTGGATGGGGTTGACAAATAAGTCCCACCTCTGAACTCCCAGGTGCCTGCCTCCGGACCTGGAGCATCCCATCTCAGAGAGAAACAGATGTGGGCTAGGGTTTGCAGACCACAGGATTAACCAACATGCTGTATCTTCCTGTAACAACAGGTTTACTCCATGGCAGAAATGAAACTGTTACCAAACCAAACTGGGGTCCGCTTGCTCTCACACAATAAAGCAAATCTACTGACACCGGTTGTGGTGAAGGAAAATGTAGCATTCGTTGCAGGGCGCCAAGCAAGGAGTTTGCGTCTTTTAAGTACTAGCTGCCCTGGACTCCTTGCTTGGCACCCTGCAATGGACGCTACACTTTCCTTCACCACAACCAGTGTCAGTAGATATGCTTTATTGCATGAGGACAAGCGGACCCCAGTTTGGTTCGGTAACAATTTTATGGAGAACACGGAGGGAGTCCTGTTCTGGGAAGACCCCATAGAGTCCTACTTGGTTACAAAACCAGTGTATATGGAGTAAAACCCACAATTCACATTTATTTTTAAGATTAAATGAAATTTCAGATTTCTTACTTGCTACAGACTGGATTCCTGGGGGTCATTGTCACTCTCCTCTGAGGGCAGAGGTAGTTTGGTGGAAAACTTTGTGAGGCTCTGGCCTGGGGTGGGGGTGAGCTGAGGCTGTTCAATAACTCCTCCTTCCCTCCCTCCCACTTTCCTCTCTCCTTCCTTCTCTATCTTCCTCTCCCCTCCATCTTCTGTCTCCCTCCTTCCTTCCCTTCTTCTTTTCTCAGGCTCTAGTTCTTAGTTTCTGTCAATGAAATGCTCTCTCTAGTGGGAACAGATTGTCACTGGCATTTTCCAAGCATAAATGAGCTTCGGAATTTGTATAGCTGTCATAGACTCTTAGAATGCCATCGCCCGCTGTGACCACAAAAGTCCATCCTTTTTACATCTTAGGTGAGGAATGGAAAGTGACTCAATAGACAGAAAGAGGCAGAGCCAGACTAGACCCCAGAGCTCCAGGCTTCTGGTCCCGAGCTCTCAGTGACATAGGGAGAATTGTCAACTAGGCTTTAAACCAAGGCACCAGCTCTGATTTCATCAAGAGGTTGTGGGATTTGCAGATCATCTGTTGCTTGTGATGTTGTAAGAACAAGATTGTGGTGATGACAGGAGGTGTCTGCTCCAGATTAGTAATAGAACAGCCCTTCTGGAAATGCAGGGTTGGAGGGTGACTCTTGCCAAACTGTAGTATCCAGTGCCCAGGGATCCAAATCCAGCCAAAACCAGGGCCAGCTGCTCCAGGGGAAGAAACAATCTGTTCTTTTCCTGCCCATCCGGGGAGCTGGGCATGTCCTGAGGCAGACACTGTCAGTTAGCACAGCTGCTCTCCTGAGAGGGAAGACTCTGTGTGTGCCCTCAAATTCCTGTATCCTTTTTCTCCTTGGCAACTGGTTAAATTATTTTTCCCAAAGATGATATGGTAGATTGATAACTTAGCACTACTTTTTAAAAATTATATGGGCAAATACAGATCTCTTCCTTCAGATAAACTATTGCTACATGGACCATTGACCCAGAAGAATCCAGAAAATATAGATGGACAAGATAATTTTGTATCTTATATTTTCTTCAACAGAAATATCTGAGAACCACTCCAAGAAAAGCTTTGTGAGAGGAGCTTGAAAGACACAAAGCAGAGCCATGATCCCTGTCCTTAAGGATCTGACTCTCTACTGGGTGATCATATTCATTTCCTATTTCTGCTTTAACAAATTCCTACAAACTTAATAGCTTAAACAGCACATTTTATCCTCTTACAGTTCTGAAAGTCAGAAGTCCAAAATGGATCTCATTGGATCAAAAAGGTTCTGGCAGGGCTGTGTTCCTTCTGGAGTCTCTAGGGCATAATCTGTTTTCCTGCTTTTTCCAGCTTCTGAAGGCCATCCACATTCCTTGGCTTGTGGCCTCTTCCTCCATCTTCAAAGACAGCAATGGCCAGTCAAATCTTTCTCCCATTGCTATTTTTCTTGTTCTCACTCTTCTGTCTTTCTCTGCCAGTTTTATACACACTGTGGTAATTTTGGGCACATTAGGTCATCCAGGATGATCCCTTCATTTTAAAGCCAGCTGAGTAGCAAACTTAATTCTCCTTTTCTATGTAACATAGCCTAATCATAAATTCTGGATATTGGGTTATGACATCTTTGGGAGGCCATGATTCTGCCTGCTTTGGAGATTTAGACATGTTCCTAGGTAATCATTAAGCACGATGATTAGTGCTCTGATATGGGCGTAGAAGAGGCAATTATGGGAGCCTATAAGAAGAGCACCAGTATGAAAGGATGATGCAGTGGTGGGGCAGCAGTGAGAGAGTCTTCCTGGGAAAAGTGACATTTGAGTTCAGATTTTTAGCTTGTGTGAGAGTCTGGCCAAGAAAGGGGAAAAGACATTCTAAGAACAGGGAAAAGTGTACAAGAGAAGCATGGATATGGTGGCATGACAGGGAAAGAAACTATGGCGGGAGTGGTGGATGCTATAGGAGACTGGAAAATTCATGCACTGGAAGGTTCTTTTGGGAAATAGATGGCACTTTCAAAGAGGGTGATTAAAGAGCCCTTTAATAATATTTGAGTGAAGGAGATTTTGCAATGTTTGGGTTGGGTTAAGGGAAAGCAACAAGGAATGATGAAGTACCCCAGGATGGGCAACAACCAGAAGTATCATGAAACCTAGGCCTGGGGGCAATGGGAAGGAGTCTCTATGAGATGATGGGAGTTATGACTATAGGAGGGCCACCCTGTGGTCTTTGATAGAAAAACACAGCCAAGTGAAACCACAGCCTGGCAGGGAGAGATCCAGAGGAACACAAATTCCGATGCCTCTGCCTCCCACCTTCCAATCTGCTGCTCTTGCCTTTCACTGGTTAATCCAACCAGAAGCCAGGGGACAGGGGATCTTGGTGGACATAGTGCATGAAATTTAGCCCCGTGCAACTCAGAAGAAAATTACTCTGGAGGGAAGACTGCAGGGACCAGACAGGAGGACTTACTGTGTTGTGAATAAAGAATCTGAATTTTATACTGAAGGTCACAGGGAGCCTAAGAAGCATTGTAAGTAGGTCAGTCAATGGTTCTTTAAATCTTTCTGCAGGTTTGTTTACCATCCATTCTCCACATTACCTTCATCCTGTAGGGTAAAGATTTTAATCTAGTCTCCATCTCTTATCTTTATCCCACCTCTCAGAACCTTGACAAGCTGATTTATACACTCTGTCAGCCAAAATATTAATGGCCAACAATGCCTTAATGTGCCACCTCCTTCAGATATGTTTAACTTTATTGGGAGCCTTCAGTCCCTGGATCAGTTAGTTATTGTCATAATTATGTTGTGTTACAAACCACTTCCAAACTCTGGGGCTTCGAATAATAAGTATTTATTTAGCTCAGAAGTCTGTAGGGTGGCGATCTAGGCTGGGAAGTTTTTCTGGTCTCAACTGGGCTTGCTCACATACCTGGGGGTCATGTAGCCTGTTGGCTGAGGACTCACATTTCTTGGGATTTGCTGGTGGTCAAAGGGCTTTTGACATGCTCTTCTCCCCATGTTTCACCCAGCCCTCCAGTGGGCCAACCTAGGCTGGTTCTGAGCACAGTGGTCCAGGTGCAAGAGCAGAATCAGAAATGTGCAGGCTCTTGACCAAGTCACTGCTTGTGTCGCAACTGCCAACACATCCTATTCGTCAAAGTGAGTCAGTGACTAAATAGACTCCACTTCTTGATGAGAGAAACTGCAAAGTCACATGGCAAACGACATGGGTAGAAGAACAAATAAAGAACTGGCACCAGTGATACAATCAATCTGCCAGTCATTTCTGGGTGCCTTAACTCAGGCAGCAGGGAATGATTTATTTATCAAATTATGTATTTGTTTATTATCAGAATCCCCCACCAAGCTGTCAGCCCTGACAGAGCACAGCTGTACCTTCAAGTGGCTGTAACATATGTGCTTACAGCAAATTTTCATTGAAGCCAGTAGTGAGTGCTGCTGGGTTCACATGGGCATTATCCAAAGAATGGTCTTTATAAACCTATTCTAGTCCACCAAGTCCCCATAAGCAGACAATTGTCCCTGAAAATAAATAAGCACAAATGTGCTTTCCTCTTACACATTTAGTTCTGCTGTGTTTCTGTTTCACTTTCCCTTTTTCAGGTTTTGATCAAGCTGGGTGAACCTAGTCAAGGAAAAGCTGTCCCTCACTGGGGGCCTTGTCTCCCCTCATCACTCTCCACTAGGGCCTGGGGAGTTGACTCAGTTGTACAGTTTGGACAGATGACGTCACTGAACTAAAGGCTATGATACCCCTGTTACGGACTGAATTGTGTCCCCTCTAAATTCATGTGTGTTGAAATCTTAACCCCCCAGGACTTCAGAATGTGACTGTATTTAAAGATTGGGATTTAAAAGAGGTAATTAAGGTAAAATGAGTTCATGTAGGTGGGCCCTAATTCAATATGACTGGTGCTCTTATAAGAAGAGGAGATTAGGACACAGACACATGTAGAGAAAAGACCATGTGAAGACACAGGAAGAAGAGTCAAGGAGAGAGACCTCAGAAGAAATCCTGACAACACTTGATCTCAGACTTCCAGCCTCCAGAATTGTGAGGAAATAGATTTCTATTGTCTAAGCCACCCAGTCTAAGCTACGTCGTATAGCAGCTCTACCAAATTAATACATCCCCTTTCTTACAAGGGAACAGCTTATTTGGAGGGAGGCTTATTTGGAGGGACTCTCCCAACCCCACTCCCAATGTGAGTCAGAGGAATCCAAGTTGACTGCCTGGAAGAGGCTTGCCCAGAGAGGAAGTGTCACTGGAAATCTCATGGGACCCCTTCAGAGTGGCCCATACAGGTTGAAGACAGATGGCGCTGGTCCTTTCATGTGGCCTTCCCAGGGCTCTGTAAGCAGTCCTAACTTGTTCTTGTAGGCTGATGCTAAATTCCATTCATTAGCAAGTTTGCCAGTGACCTAATTTTATTGGTTCCTCAGGAGCTCTTCTCTTGCTTTCAGGCCTCCGGTCATCTAAAATGCGGCGTCTTCAGCAAATTCACCCCTCTCATTATGTGTGATCCCTCTTCTAGGCCATTTAGCCCTTCTTGCAGCTCCTAATAAATAAATACTGACTCTAAGACCCAAACCCAAGAGGCCATACATTTAATTGCTTTCCATGCTGAGATAGAATCATTTATTAGCTCTGTGCAAAGCGCAGTGTTTGAAAACTCCAAACCACATGAAACGCCACAAGTTCTGAGTCAGAGCCTAACGGAGAAACAGCCAACTCTCATCTGAACTTTGTTAGGCCTCATGACCTTTCACAAAACCTCAAAGCAAACATAATTCAGCCCCTGGATAGGCTCAAACTCTGAGCTGAGTCCTGTCATTTGTTTGGTTTTATAGCAGTTGCTTATATCACAAATCCACACTTCTGGTTAAAAAAAAAAAAAAAGAGTCCTGAGATGGCTTCAAACCGGTGTGATGTTCTGTTTTATTTTTGTTTTGTAACATGTCTATTAGTTGTGAAACTCAGACTTCTTTGGAAAGCTAGCTCTACAGAACAACCTGTGGGTTTAGAATTGCCAGGTCAATTGGGACCAGGAGATTTAAATGGAATTCAGTGAGAAACCAATTATTGTGAATCTGACTGGAATAACTGGTAGAGAAGGAATAGCTGGGAGGAGGAGTAGGGAGGCCAAAAGAGGATAGTTTTGTTTTGTTTTAAAGAAGGAAGGTTTGGTGCTGAGGCATTGTCTGGACACAGTGGATGCTTGGTAAGAATTTCTTGATGACCTCTTCAACTCATGTAATCTGTAGTTTCTGCTTGTCCTGAACTTAATTCAGAGAGCCCTGACAAGAACTTTGCAGCCATTTCCATATCACCGTATATCTGTCCGGCCCTGCTGGCCTGTTGCCCGGCTGAGTTAGTGTGGCTTGACAGGGAACGCTATGATGAGAAGGAGGCCAGCCCAGGGCTCTTCTTGCTACAACTGGACTGAGAAAGAGGAGCAATGTGGCAGACAGGAAGGGTTTGGACTTTGAGTCAGACATGTCCACTGGGTTGGGACAGTCGGTAATAGAAATTTGGTCGTATGGACTACATCCACTTCCTGGAGGTTATGGTGGTAGCCCAGACAAAGAAAGGTGACCAGAACAAAACCAGGGACTTCCTCAGGCAAGTGGAACCACACGCCGCACCGCCATCTTAGCAGTCAGCCCAGGTTGGCCTGGTAGCAGATGGCTGCCCCAACCGTGGGCTTGGAGTTTGGGGGCAGGATTCTGATCAGTGTGTGTTAAAAGTTAGTTTGTGTAGGAGGGGAGGGTGAAGGTGGTGCAAGAGTGGATTCACATGGGATTCAGGGTGGGAACTTAGTTCTAACAGGTGCCCCCCTGTTAAACTGAGTCTCAAAATCAGGTAAACTCTTGTCGACTCGTCTATGAATTAGACCAGAACTACTTAATGCACTGCTCTTTTCCCTTTCCTCTTCCTCCCCCTACTCTCCTCTACCACAGATGTATCTGGAAAGGTCTTGGAGCAGTGGAAGGACATGAAGTCGTAGAAGCAGGGGATCTAGATCAGGTGGGGACTTGTAGGTCATTGTGAGACCTTGGAAAGTAAGAAGGCCTCCAACCGCTTAACTTACTGTCTGCTCTTCTCTGCTTCAACGTCCCCAAATCCAAGCAGGACCCACAAAATGAGCTTAGACACGTTTTCCTACGTTTCAGGTGATATGTGAACCAAATCCAAATTATTTGCATCGGTAAACGTTTTGTAGACCATATTTTCAATGCGACCAAATTGCATTTGGTAAAGTTAATGGTTATAAGATTTTGTATCAGTCCTGCAGAAGGGAACAAAAGAGTAAATAATATTTCAACCCCACTGTTTTGGACTTCCATATTGACCTCACATATATTTCATCTCTGTTTATGTACACAAGTATTTAAATACGAATTATACCAAAATTGATGGATTATTATTGAAAAAAATTTTAAGATCAATCTTTGTTCAATCAATCCAATTCTTTGATAACATGTCCATAAAAGAGTTAAACCATTTTTATTTTTTATTTTTGTTTGAATACAAGGATCATAATTAGAATCAATTAATTTTCTGGTTTGATTAATTTATTCTGACTTAACGTTCACCTAGCTGTATATTCTGTGATTATGAGTTTTCCTTTGCAAAAGTGATTTCTACCAAGCTTATTTCTCAGGTCAAATTTAAAAAGATTTGATTCTTACATTCACTTTTGGCTAAAAAGCATTTTAAATTGTATGCAATTTTAGATACTGTGTTTTTTTTTTAACATCTTTATTGGACTATAATTGCTTTACAATGGTGTGTTAGTTTCTGCTTTATAACAAAGTGAATCAGTTATACATATGCATATGTTCCCATATCTCTTCCCTCTTGCGTCTCACTCCTACCCTCCCTATCCCACTCGTCTAGGTGGTCACAAAGGACCCAGCTGATCTCCCTGTGCTATGCAGCTGCTTCCTACTAGCTATGTATTTTACATTGGGTAGGGTATATATGTCCATGTCACTCTCTCACTTTGTCACAGCTTACACTTTCCCCTCCCCGTGTCCTCAAGCCCATTTTCTACGTCTGCGACTTTATTCCTGTCCTGCCCTTAGGTTCTTCAAAACCATAGTTTTCTTTCTTTTTTATTTTATTTTTTTAGATTCCATATATACGTGTTAGTGTACAGTATTTGTTTATCTCTTTCTGACTTATTTCACTCTGTATGACAGACTCTAGATCCATCCACCTCACTACAAATAGCTCAATTTCGTTTCTTTTTATGGCTGAGTAATATTCCATTGTATATATGTGTCACACCTTCTTTATCCATTCATCTGTCGATGGACACTTAGGTTGCTTCCATGTCCTGGCTATTGTAAATAGAGCTGCAATGAACATTGTGGCATATGACTCTTTTTGAATTATGGTTTTCTCAGGGTATATGCCCAGTAGTGGGATTGCTGGGTCATACGGTAGTTCTATTTTGAGTTTTTTAAGGAAACTCCATACTGTTCTCCATAGTGGCTGTATCAACTTACATTCCCACCAGCAATGCAAGAGGGTTCCCTTTTCTCCACACCCTCTCCAGCATTTATTGTTTGTAGATTTTTTGATGATGGCCATTCTGACCGGTGTGAGTTGATACCTCATTGAAGTTTTGATTTCCATTTCTCTAATTATTAGCGATGGTGATCATTCTTTCATGCGTTTGTTGGTAATCTGTATATCTTCTTTGGAGAAATGTCTATTTAGGTCTTCTGCCCATTTTTGGATTGGACGGTTTGTTTTTCTGATATTGAGCTGCATGAGCTGCTTGTAAATTTTGGAGATTAATCCTATGTCAGTTGCTTCATTTGCAAATATTTTCTCCCATTCTGAGGGTTGTCTTTTCATCTTGTTTATGGTTTTGTTTGCTGTGCAAAAGCTTTTAAGTTTCATTAGGTCCCATTTGTTTGTTTTTGTTTTTATTTGCATTTCTCTAGGAAGTGGGTCAAAAAGGATCTTGCAGTTATTTATGTCATAGAGTGTTCTGCCTATGTTTTCCTCTAAGAGTTAGAGAGTGTCTGGTCTTACATTTAGGTCTTTAATCCATTTTGAGTTTATTTTTGTGTATGGTGTTAGGGAGTGTTCTAATTTCATTGTTTTACATGTACATTTCATTCTTTTACATGAGTTTTCCCAGCACCACTTATTGAAGAGGCTGTCTTTGCTCCACTGTATATTCTTGCCTCCTTTATAAAAGGTAAGGTGACCATATGTGCGTGGGTTTATCTCTGGGCTTTCTATCCTGTTCCATTGATCTATATTTCTGGTTTGTGCCAGTATCATACTGTCTTGATTACTGTAGCTTTGAAGTATAGTCTGAAGTCCGGGAGCCTGATTCTTCCAGCTCCGTTTTTCTTTCTCAAGATTGTTTTGGCTATTTGGAGTCTTTTGTGTTTCCATACAAATTGTGAAAGTTTTCGTTCTAGTTCTGTGAAAAGTGCCATTGGTAGCTTGATAGGGATTGCACTGAATCTGTGGATTGCTTTGCATAGTAGAGTCATTTTCACAATGTTGATTCTTCCAATCCAAGAACATGGTATATCTCTCCATATGTTTGTATCATCCTTAACTGCTTTCATCAGTGTCATAGTTTTTTGCCTACAGGTCTTTTGTATCCTTAGGTAGGTTTATTCTTAGGTATTTTATTATTTTTGTTGCAGTGGTGAATGGGAGTGTTTCCTTAATTTCTCTTTCAGATTTTTCATCATTAGTTTATAAGAATGCAAGAGATTTCTGTGCATTAATTTTGTATGCTGTTACTTTACCAAATTCATTGATTACCTCTAGTAGTTTTCTGGTAGCATCTTTAGGATTCTCTATGTATAGTATCATGTCAATTGCAAACACTGACAGCTTTACTTCTTCTTTTCCAAATTGGATTCCTTTTCTTTCTTTTCCTTCTGTGATTGCTGTGGCTAAAACTTCCAAAACTATGTTGAATAATAGTGGTGAGAGTGAGCAACCTTGTCTTGTTCCTGATTTTAGTGGAAATGGTTTCAGTTTTTCACCTTTGAGGATGATGTTGGCTGTGTGTTTTTCATATATGGTCTTTATTATGTTGAGGAAAGTTCCCTCTATGCCTACTTTCTGGAGGGTTTTTATCATAAATGGGTGTTGGATTTTGTGAAAAGCTTTTTCTGCATCTATTGAGATTATCATATGCTTTTCCTCCTTTGATTTGTTAATATGGTGTATCACATTGATTGATTTGCATATATTGAGAATCCTTGCATTCCTGGGATAAACCCCACTTGATCATGGTGTATGATCCTTTGAATGTGCTGTTGGATTCTGTTTCCTAGTATTTTGTTGAGGATGTTTGCATCTATATTTATCAGTGATATTGGCCTGTAGTTTTCTTTCCTTATGACATCTTTTTCTGGTTTTGGTATCAGGGTGATGGTGGCCTCATAGAGTGAGTTTGGGAGTGTTCCTCCCTCTGCTATATTTTGGAAGAGTCTGAGAAGGATAGGTGTTAGCTCTTCTCTAAATATTTGATAGAATTTGCCTGTGAAGCCATATTGTCCTGGGCTTTTGTTTGTTGGAAGATTTTTAATCACAGTCTCAATAACAGTGCTTGTGATTGGTCTGTTTATATTTCTATTTCTTCCTGGTTCAGTCTCGGAAGGTTATGCTTTTCTAAGAATTTGTGCATTTCTTCCAGGTTGTCCATGTTATTGGCATATAGTTGCTTGCAGTAATCTCTCATGATCCTATGTATTTCTGCAGTGTCAGTTGTTACTTCTCCTTTTTCATGTCTAATTCTATAGATTTGAGTCTTCTCCCTTTTTTCTTGATGAGTCTGGCTAATGTTTTATCAATTTTGTTTATGTTCTCAAAGAACGAGCTTTTAGTTTTATTGATCTTTGCTATCGTTTCCTTCATTTCTTTTTCATTTACTTCTTATCTGATCTTTATGATTTCTTTCATCGGGCTAACTTTGGGGGTTTTTTGTTCTTCTTTCTCTAATTGCTTTAGGTGTATGGTTAGGTTGTTTATTTGAGATGTTTCTTGTTTCTTAAGGTACGATTGTATGGCTAAAACTTCCCTCTTACAACTGCTTTTGCTGCGTCCCATAGGTTTTGGATCGTCGTGTTCTTGTTGTAATTTGTCTCTAGGTATTTTTTGGTTTCCTCTTTGATTTCTTCATTGATCACTTGGTTATTTAGTAGTGTATTGTTTAGCGTCCATGTGTTTGTATTTTTTACAGATTTTTTCCTGTAATTGATATCTAGTCTCATAGCGTTGTGGTCAGAAAAGATACTTGATACAATTTCAGTTTTCTTAAATTTACCAAGGTTTGATTTGTGACCCAAGATATGATCTATCTTGGAGTATGTGCATGAGCACTTGAAAAGAAAGTGTATTCTGTTGTTTTTGGGTGGAATGTCCTATAAATAACAATTAAATCCACCTTGTTTAATGTATCATTTAAAGCTTGTGTTTCCTTTTTTATTTTCATTTTGGATGATCTGTCTATTGGTGAAAGTGAGATGTTAAAGTCCCCTACTGTGATTGTGTTACTGTCGATTTCCCCTTTTATGGCTGTTAGCATTTGCCTTATGTATTGAGGTGCTCCTATGTTGGGTGCATAAATATTTACAATCTTTATATCTTCTTCTTGGCTTGATCCCTTGATCATTATGTAGTGCCCTTCCTTGTCTCTTGTAATCTTTATTTTAAAGTCTATTTTGTCTGATATGAGAATTGCTCCTCCAGCTTTCTTTTGATTTCCATTTGCATGGAATATCTTTTTCCATCCCCTCACTTTCAGTCTGTATGTGTCCCTAGGTCTGAAGTGGATATCGTGTAGACAGCATATATACAGGCCTTGTTTTTGAATCCATTCATCCAGTCTATGTGTTTTGGTTGGAGCATTTAATCCATTTATATTTAAGGTAATTATCGATACGTATGTTCCTTTTACCATTTTCTTAATTGTTTTCGGTTTGTTATTGTAGGTCTTTTCCTTCTCTTATGTTTCCTGCCTAGAGAAGTTCCCTTAGCATTTGTTTTAAAGCTGGTTTGGTGGTGCTGAATTCTCTTAGCTTTTGCTTGTCTGTAAAGCTTTTAATTTCTGTGCTCAATATGAATGAAATTCTTGCTGGGTAGAATAAACTTGTTTGTGGGTTTTTCCCTTCATCACTTTAAATATGTCTTGCCACTCCCTTCTGCCTTGCAGAATTTCTGCTGAAGATCAGCTGTTAACCTTATGGGGATTCCCTTATATGTTATTTGTTGTTTTTCCCTTGCTTCTTTTGATATTTTGTATTTAATTTTTGATAGTTTGATTAATATGTGTCTTGGTGTGTTTCTTCTTGGATTTATCCTGTATGGGACTCTCTGTGCTTCCTGGTCTTGATTAACTATTTCCTTTCCCATATTAGGGAAGTTTTCAACTATAATCTCTTCAAATATTTTCTCAGTCCCTTTCTTTTTCTGTTCTTCTTCTGGGCCCCTTATAATTCATATGTTGGTGCATTTAATCTTGTCCTGGGGTCTCTGAAACTGTCCTCTATTCTTTTCATTTTTTTCTTTATTCTGCTCTGCAGTTGTTATTTCCACTATTTTATTTCCATGTTACTTATCTGTTCTTCTGTCTCAGTTATTCTGCTATTGCTTCCTTCTAGAGAATTTTTTTCATCTTAGAGCAAATTTTATTTTATTTTCAGCTTTGAATTATAATTGACAAATAAAATTGTTTGAGTTGAAAGTGTACAACATGATGATTTGATAATTGAGAAATGATTATCGAAATCTAGATATCTAATACATCCATCACCTCATGTAGCTACCTTTTCTATCCAGTAGTAAGAATGCTTAAGATCTACTTTCTTAGTAAATTTCAAGGATAAAATACAATATTATTAACTATAGTCACCATATTGTACATTATATCCTCAGGAATTTTTCATCATATAACTAAAAATTTGTACACTTTGACCAACATTTTTCCATTTCCCCCACCTCCCAAACACCTGGCAACCATTATTTACTCTCTTTCTCTATGAATTTGACTTATTTTTCTTTCAGATTCCAGATATAAGTGATACCATACTGTATTTGCCTTTCCCTGTCTGGTTTAGCATAATGCTCTCCAGGTTCATCCATGTTATTGCAAATGGCAGGATTTCCTTCTTTTTACAGCTTAATAATAGTCTATTATATGTATTTTATAATATACATTATATTATATATGCCACTATTTTTTAACATCTTTATTCAAGTATAATTGCTTTATAATGGTGTGTTAGTTTCTGTTTTATAACAAGGTGAATCAGTTTTACATATACATATATCCCCATATCTCTTCCCTCTTGCTTCTCCCTCCCTCCCAGCCTCCCTATCCCACCTCTCTAGGTGGTCACAAAGCACTGAGCTGACCTCCCTGTGCTATGCAGCTGCTTCCCACTATCTATCTGTTTTACATTTGGTAGTGTATATGTGTCCATGCCACTCTCTCACTTTGTCCCAGCTTACCCTTCCCCCTCCCCGTATCCTCAAGTCCATCCTCTAATAGGTATGCATCTTTATTCCCATCTTGCCCCTAGGTTCTTCATGACCATTTTTTGTTTGTTTGTTTTTTAGATTCCATATATATGTGTTAGCCTACGGTATTTGTTTTACTATTTCTGAATTACTTCACTCTGTATGACAGACTCTAGGTCCATCCACCTCACTACAAATAACTCAATTTTGTTTCTTTTTATGGCTGAGTAATATTCCATTGTATATATGTGCCACATCTTCTTTATCCATTCATCTGTCGATGGACACTTAGGTTGCTTCCATGTCCTGGCTATTGTAAATAGAGCTGCAATGAACATTGTGGTACATGACTCTTTTTGAATTATGGTTTTCTCAGGGTATATGCCCAGTAGTGGGATTGCTGGGTCGTATGGTAGTTCTATTTTTAGAGAACTTTTAATTTCACTTATTGTGTGTTTCATCATTTTTTATTTACTCATTAGTTTTCTAGGTCCTTGTTAAATGTTTCTTGTAGTTTCTCCATTCTATTTCCAAGATTTTGCATCATCTTTACCATCATTACTATGAATTCTTTTCAGGTAGACTGCCTATTTCCTCTTCGTTTGTTTCGTCTGGTATGTTTTTACCTTGCTCCCTCATCTGATGTGTGTTTCTCTGTCTTCTCATTTTGCTTAACTTACTGTGTTTGGCGTTTCCTTTTCACAGGCTGCAGGTTCATAGTTCCTGTTGTTTTTGGTGTCTGCCCCCAGTGGCTAAGGTTGTTTCAGTGGGTTGTGTAGGTTTCCTGGTGGAGGGGACTAATGCCTGTGTTCTGGTGGATGAGGCTTGATCTTGTCTTTCTGGTGGACAGGTCCATGTCTGGTGGTGTGTTTTGGGGTGTCTCTGGCCTTATTATGATTTTAGGCAGCCTCTCTGCTAATGGGTTGGGTTGTGTTCCTGTCTTGCTAGTTGTTTGACATAGGGTGTCCAGCATTGTAACTTGCTGGTCGTTGAGTGGAGCTGGGTTTTGGCGTTGAGATGGAGATCCCTGGGAGATTTTCGCCGTTTGATATTTCATGGAGCTGAGAGGTCTCTTGTGGACCAGTGTCCTGAACTTGCTCTCCCACCTCAGAGGCAGAGTCCTGACACCCAGCCAGAGCACCAAGACCCTGTCAGCCACACAGCTCAGAAGAAAAGGGAGAAAAAAAGAAAGAAAGAAAAAATAATAAAATAAAGTTATTAAAATAAAAAATAATTATTAAAATTAAAATTATTTTAAATAATTAAAAAAAAAGAAAGACGAGAGCAACCAAACCCAAATCTACCAATCATAAGAAGCACTGAAAACTATATTAAAAAACAAGAAAACAACAGAATGCTAGGACAAATGGTAAAATCAAAGCTATACAGACAAAATCACAGAGAGACGCATACACATACACCCTCACAAAAAGAGAAAAAGGGAAAAAAAATATATATATCTTTGCTCCCAAAGTCCACCTCCTCAATTTGGGATGATTCGTTGTCTATTCATGAATTCCACAGATGCAGGTACATCAAGTTGATTGTGAATGTTTAATCCACTGCTCCTGAGGCTGCTGGGAGAGATTTCTCTTTCTCTTCTTTGTTCGCACAGCTCCTGGGGTTCAGCTTTGGATTTGGCTCCGCCTCTGCGTGTAGGTCGCCTGAGGGCATCTGTTCTTCTTTCAGACAGGACGGGGTTAAAGGAGCAGCTGCTTCGGGGGCTCTGGCTCACTCTGGCCGGGGGGAGGGTAGGGTGTGGATGCGGAGCGAGCCTGCGGCGGCAGAGGCCGGCGTGACGTTGCACCAGCCTGAGGCACGCCGTGCGTTCTCCCAGGGAAGTTGTCCCTGGATCCCGGAACCCTTGCAGTGGCAGGCTGCACAGGTTCCCCGGAAGTGGGGTGTGGATAGTGACCTGTGCTCGCACACAGGCTTCTTGGTGGCGACAGCAGCAGCCTTAGCGTCTCATGCCCGTCTCTGTGGTCTGCACTGATAGCCATGGTTCATGCCTGTGTCTGTAGCTCCTTTAGGCAGCGCTCTTAATCCCCTCTCCTCGCGCACCAGGAAACAAAGAGGCAAGAAAAAGTCTCTTGCCTCTTCGGCAGGTCCAGACTTTTCCCCGGACTCCCTCCCAGCTAGCCGTGGTGCACTAACCCCCTGCAGGCTGTGTTCACGCCGCCAACCCCAGTCCTCACCCTGGGATCCGACCAAAGACCAAGCCTCAACTCCCAGCCCCGCCCGCCCCGGCGGGGGAGCAGACAAGCCTCTCGGACTGGTGAGTGCCGGTCAGCACTGATCCTCTGTGTGGGAATCTCTCCGCTTTGCCCTCCGCACCCCTGTTGCTGCGCTCTCGTCCATGGCTTCGAAGCTCCCCCCCGCCCACCCTCCATCTCCGCCAGTGAAGGGACTTTCTAGTGTGTGGAGACATTTCCTCCTTCACAGCTTCCTCCCAGAGGTGCAGGTCCCATCCCTATTCTTTTGTCTTTCTTTTTCTTTTCCCTCCCCAGGTATGTGGGGAGTTTCTTGCCTTTTGGGAAGTCTGAGGTCTTCTGCCAGCGTTCAGTAGGTGTTCTGTAGGAGTTGTTCCACATGTAGATGTATTTCTGATATATTTTTTGCGGGAAGGTGATCTCCACGCCTTATTCTTCCGCCATCTTGGTCTCCAACCGATACTGTTGATTTTTTTAAATAAAACTATTTCTACCGAGTCTGTTTCCCATTTTTAATTTTTGAGTTTTTCATGTGTAACAAATTTTACCACATACAGTTAGTTTTATTTTTTGTTGATTATATTTTCCAATAACATTTGATAGGAATTAGATAAAGGATTGCTAGTTGTTAAGTTTTTATTGGCACAACGGCCAAAAGCACAATCTTAGGAACTGGATGCAGGGCAAAGTCTAAAGTGGGGTCGATGTCTTGCCCTTGGCTCACCCTGCCTCTTAACAGCCTGCCATGCTGTCCAAGCCCATTAAGCCTTTGCTTGCAATGAGACCTGTAAGGAAGACCCCTTATTAGCTCTTTGACACAGGTGCCTATTTCACCAATAGGGTGGGGTGGCGGGGAGCTGAGAAGGGAAGGTCTAAGAGACAAATGACTGCCTCATTATGACAAAATTCCAGAACATAGCAAAAAATTGCATACTCCTTTGACAATAAATTTTGGCGCAAAATTATTGTTCCCACATTCTAAAGTTGCTAATCTGCATCTCTTTAATTAATCCAAAACTTTATGAGAACTTAACAGGCTAAGAAAGACTGTTCTAAGCTCTTTAAGGAAAAGTCTAAAGTTTGCAGAATTGGAGTAAAGTGAAGGACTGGACCTAGAGGTTATCATATTGAATGAAGTAAGTCAGACAGAGAAAGACAACTATATGATATCACATATGTGGTGTATAAAAAAATGATACAGATGAACTTATTTACAAAACAGAAATAGACTCACCAACAGAGAAAACAAACTTATGGTTACCAAAGGGGATAGTGGGGTGGGGTGGTGGGGTGATAAACTAGGAGTTTGGGATTAACATATACACACTACTGTATATAAAATAGGTAAACAACAAGAACCTGCTGTATAGCACAGGGAACTATTTTCAACATCTTGTAATAACCTGTAATGGAAAGAATCTGAAAAAGAATATATATATGTATATATGTATGTATATACATGCATAACTGAACAGTCTTTGCTGTATACCTGAAACTAATGCAGCATTATAAATTAACTATACTTTGATCTTAAAGAAAGGTAAAAAAAAAAAAAAAGACTGACATAAGTGCAGAACACAGAGACTGTGAATTGTATGGAAAGAACAGGAACATATGGCCAGAAGACCTGGTTTCCAGTCCCAGTGTGTCTTCTTTCTATCTTGGGGGATCTAGGGCCATTTACTTGGCCTCCTGGAGTCTCAGTTTCCTCATCTACAAAATCTTGAACATCTCATGGGGTGGCTGTGGAGCATACAAAAGCTTACTGAGTGGTGGTCATGAGCTTGGGGAATGAACCCCTTTTCTTTTCACAAGAAAGCTTCCTGTCCTGTCCTGTCCTCTTCTCTCCCATTCCATCCCATCCCTCTTCCTTCTCCTACTTTCCTTCTCCTTCACCTGGCCATACTTAATAGTCTTGGAGAAGGGGCTGGCCACACCAGAAAGATCAACTCATGGTTTAGGGTGGGGACTTTGGGTGATATGGTATCAGTGGACCTAGAGATTGACTTTATCCATGTGGGCAATCAATCAATCAATCAATCAATCAACTATGCTTATGTAATGAAGCCTCAATACAGTTCTGGACACAGAGGTTCAGCTGAGCTTCCAGGGGTGGCAACACTCAGTGAGTATTGTCACACAGCAATACTGGGACCTCCTGAGGACAATGGAGATGCCACAATTGGGACTCTCCTAGACTCTGCCCTATGCATCTCTTCTTTTGGCTGATTTTAATGTATTCTTTCCCTGTAGTAAATGCAACTGTGGATATAATAGCTTTCATTGAGCTTGTGAGTCTTTTTTTTTATGGTGCCCATTTTAAATACAGTTTTATTTAAGACATTGCATTTTCCATTTACAATACAGTGCTTGTAAAGTGCAATGTTATTTCCTTTCCCTGTGCACACATTCCATGTTCAAGTATCAAGAATGTCCAGTTTACTACAGCAGCTCAACTTTAAAACTGCCATGGAATTTGCTACAAATTTGGGTCCTTTAATGTTGTGTGGAACAATGCTAAACCTGTGCTAGGCTGGCTTAATCAACCTCTTCAATGGTGGGCCCAGAGGAGGCACCACCAGGCAGTGGAGCTCCACTACCAGGGAAGCCCCCGGGCATTCCTCCTGGCACTCCTCCTGGCATGCCTCCTGCGCTCTGGTACAGCTTGGTAATGATGGGGTTGCAGACTTTCTCCAGCTCCTTCTGCTGATGTTCAAATTCTTCCTTCTCTGCAGTCTGGTTCTTATCAAGTCAGTTGATTATTTCATTACACTTATCAAGAATCTTCTGTTTGTCCTCATCATTAATCTTGCCTTGAAGTTTCTCATCCACAACAGTAGCTTTCATGCTGAAAGCATAGGATTCAAGAGAATTCTTCGAAGACACCTTATCCCGGTGCTTCTCATCTTCAGCTTTATACTTCTCTGCTTCCTGAACCATACGTTCAATGTCTTCTTTGCTCAAACGGCCCTTGTCATTAGTGATGGCAATCCTGTTCTCTTTTCCTGTGTTCTTATCCACAGCAGAGACATTGAGGATGACACTGGCATCAATATCAAAAGTGACTTCAATCTGAGGAACACCACGGGGGGCAGGAGGTAAGCCTGTGAGTTCAAACTCGCCAAGCAGGTTGTTATCCTTGGTCATGGCGCGCTCACCTTCATAAACCTGAATGAGTACACCGGGCTGGTTGTCCGAGTAGGTTGTGAAGGTCTGCGTCTGCTTGGTGGGAATGGTGGTGTTGCGCTTGATGAGGACAGTCATGACTCCACCAGCAGTTTCAATTCCAAGGGAAAGAGGAGTGACATCCAACAGCAGCGAGTCTTGAACATTTTCAGATTTGTCTCCAGATAGAATGGCTGCCTGGAGAGCTGCTCCATAAGCAACAGCCTCACCAGGGTTGATGCTCTTATTCAGTTCTTTCCCATTGAAGAAATCCTGTAGAAGTTTCTGAATCTTGGGGATGCGGGTTGAACCACCCACCAGGACAATATCATGGATCTGAGACTTGTCTAGCCTGGCATCCCTAAGGGCTTTCTCCACAGGGTCCAGTATGCCACGGAACAGGTCAGCATTCAGTTCTTCAAATCAGGCACGGGTAATTAAGATGTAGAAGTCGATTCCTTCACAGAGGGAATCAATCTCAATACTGGCCTGGGTGTTGGAAGAGAGAGTGTGCTTAGCACGCTTACAAGCAGTACGAAGGCGACGGACAGCCCTCTTGTTCTCACTGATGTCCTTCTCGTGCTTGCGCTTGAATTCTGCAATAAGATGGTTGACCATCCAGTTGTCAAAGTCTTCTCCACGTAAGTGGGTATCTCCAGCTGTAGATTTGACCTCAAAGATTCCATTCTCAATAGTGAGGATTGACACATCAAAAGTGCCACCACCTAAATCAAAGATCAGCACATTTCTTTCTGCTCCAACATTTTTGTCTAAGCCATAGGCAATAGCAGCAGCAGTTGGTTCGTTGATTCTAAGTACATTGAGCCCAGCAATAGTTCCAGCATCTTTGGTAGCCTGACGCTGAGAATCATTAAAGTAAGCGGGTACTGTGACAATAGCATTGGTAACAGTCCTCCCAAGGTAGGCTTCTGCTATTTCCTTCATCTTTGTCAAAACCATGGATGACACCTCCTCTGGATAAAAACCTTTTGTCTCTCTCTTGTATTCTTCTTGAACTTTAGGCCTGCCTGCATCATTCACCACCATGAAGGGCCAATGCTTCATATCAGACTGGACAACAGCATCATCAAATCTTTGTCCAATAAGGGGTTTGGCATCAAACACCGTGTTGGTGGGATTCATTGCAACTTGATTGTTTGCAGCATCACCGATCAATCGTTCGGTATCAGTAAAGGCGACATAGCTAGGTGTAGTTCGGTTCCCCTGATCATTGGCAATTATTTCCACCTTTCCGTGCTGGAAGACACCCACACAAGAATAGGTGGTGCCAAGATCAATGCCAACTGCAGGTCCCTTAGACATGGTTGCTGGAGCGCAGGCCCGGGTCCACTGGAGGAGAAAACAGCAACCTATAGAGCTGCCGTCGCGTTCAGCGAGCCGTGAGTCTTTCTAGTGAATTATGGAATCTGAGGATGGTTTTGGGAAACCCTCAAACTTAGTTGTTTTCACAAATGAGGATGATCTTCTCTCTAACTTTGTAGTTGGACCTTAACTCCTTGCCTTTGGAGTCAAAAGCCTTATTTAGCATTGGCAGTTGGGAGGAGTGTGCCCTTACCTTACAGTTTAGCTAACTCCAGGTACCATCCCCACTATTTATTACTTCTTCCTCAAAATTCTGAAAAAACCTTGTATCATCTTTGTCATCTTTGGTGATTTTGGGAATGGAAGAAAGAAAAGAAATATTTGTCAGGTACTTATTTGTTCTGAGCTGTGGGTGAAATGCCATTGAAATGGTGCAGTTTAACTTCCTTCAGGGAGATATAAAGAAAAGTTTGCCCTTGTTACTTGTATGGTTAATTCGCTCCACAAATGCTTGTGTCCAGGCATTGTTCTAAATGCTTTATGTGTATTAACTCATTTGATATAATGACCGTTGAGTCATTATATGACTCAAAAGACTTTATTATTATTATTTCCATCATCACACAAGTGAGCAAACTGGGGCCACGGCAATGAAATAACCTGCATAAGCTCCCACAGCCAACAAATGATTGAGCCAGGCAGAAACCCAGGCTCCAGAACTGTAGCCCCTTTGTTATTGAGGCTGTGGATTAAAACTCTCGAGTCTTAGATTAAAAGACGCCAAGTCTAGTGGGGAAGACAGACTCATAAGCAAACAATAATATTATCATTCAAGTTCTACAATAGAGTGCAGAAGTGGGAGGAACAAATCTGAGTTGCTTCAACTGGAAAATTGAGATAGATTTTACTTAGCCCTCTTCCTTGTGCTTCAGAACCAGTCCACCTCCACATCTGTCAATTCTGCCCTCTACCTCACCCCAAATTATCTGGAAGCAATTCTTTGTTGCGAATATCTTTTCCCAGACTGTAACTTGTCCTTTAACTTTGTCTGTGATGTCTTTTGTTAGACAGAAGTCTGAAAATTTAATTTAAAATATTTTTATATCACCCTACTACAAGTAATAAAGACATTATATTTTCTTCCAAAAATAAAAAAAAAATTGCTCTTCACATTTAGGTGTTAGGTACACCATTTGTTAGATCTTGAATTTACTTTTGTGCACTGCATGTGCTAAGAATACCGTTTTATATTTTTTCCCCTTATAACATTGGCTCAGCTCCAATGATCTGCAATCCATGTATTTATGGTCTATTTCTGGGTTTTCTATTCTGGTCCTTTGGTGTGTCCATTTTCACAGCAAAAAACACACTTAATTCACAAACATAATTTTACAACAACAAATTTAACACAAAATTAATAAATAAATGTAATTTTATAATAATATAGATATAATAAAAATATCATAAATATAACTTTATGTTAAAGCTTTATATTAGATAGAACAAATGTTCCTATCTTGCTCTTAAAAATTGTCTTGGTTATTCTGGTCCTTTTCCTTGAGAGAGGACAGCTTAAGAAATGTATCAACATATCAGAGACTCACACACATCCACACATACACAAATGTGTTGAATCTTGATCGATGTTCCATTGATTTTACAGATTAACTATTTGGGAGATTTATAATTTTACAATATTGGATCTTCCTGTCTTTGAACATGGTATTCCACTTATTTCAGGCTTCCTTAATGTTTTCCAATAGTTTTCTAATTTTCTCCATATAGTTTGTGTACACCATTTTTTTGACTTTTTTTCTGTAGGTAACTTATTGTTATCTTAAAGTTACCTCTGTACACCGTATGTTTTTTGACTAATGTTTACTAACAGTTAGATATTGGTATAAAGAAATGCAATTGATTTTTATATGTCATTCTATATCTAGCTCCCTTACTCAGCTCTCTTATTAAATCTGATAACTTGCTTATCAATTGCTTTGAGTTTTAAATATAAATGTTTTCTGTGAATTATGGTTATCTTATTTTTGTTTTTCTAATCCCTATGCTTCTTATTTCTTTTTAGTTTCTTATTGCTTTGGTTAAGACCTCCAGTGCAAAATCAAAGAGAAGCAGATGTAAAGGGTGCCATGATTTCCTCCTGCTGGTGTTACACCTTGTACAATCCCCTCTCCTTGAGTGTAGGTGGGACCTGGCACTTGCTTCTAGACAATAGAATCTGGCAAAGGCACTTGCTTCTAGACAATAGAATCTGCCACTCCCATGATTAAGTAAAACAAAAAAAGTAAAAAGTTAACTAAATTAACTTAATTAAGTTAATTATTTTAGTTAATTGATATAGTAGTTAATTTTAGTCAATTAAAAAGTTCTTGTGGAGAATTTAAAATTAAAAAATTCTCCTTGTGAGTTTGAAGACATAAGCTGCCATGTTGTTGTGAGATGGTCACATAGGAAGGAATTGCAGGTGGCCTATAGGAGTTGAGACTGTACCTAGCCAGTAAGAAAATGGAACCTCAGCCACACAACTGTAAAAATATGTAATCTCACTTCTTTGTAGTGTGTAATTCTTTTTATTTATTATTGGATTAAATTTGTTAATATTTCATTGAAAATTTTTGCATCATATTTATGAGGGCTGTAGTTTTCCTTCCTTGTAATGTCTTTGTCTGGTTTTGGTATTAGGGTAATACCTGCTTCATAGAATGAATTAGGAAGTATTCCTTCTGCTTCTATTCTCTGAAAGAGATTTAGTATAATTTCCTCCATAAATGTTTGGCAGAATTCACTAGAAAATATATCTGGGCATGGTACTTTCAGTTTGGGAAGGTTATTAATTATTGGTTCAATTTTTTTAATGGATATAGGCCTGTTCAGTCTGTTTTCCCTTGTGTGAGTTTTAGATTGTGTCTTTTAAGGAATTGGTCCACTTCATCTAGGTTATCTAATTTCTGGAGATAGAGTAGTTAATAGTATTTATTTATTATTATTTAATTTCCGTGGGATCTGTAGTGATGTCTCCTCTTACATTTCTGTTATTAGTAATTTGTGTCTTCTCTCTTTTTCCTTCCTTAGTCTGGCTAGAGGTTTATCAAAGAACTATTGACCTTTACAAAGAACATTTTTTGTTTTCATTTATTGTGTCTCTACTTTTAATAATTATTAAGTAGTAGTTTCTTTCATTCTTTCTAAATCAGTCTTGAACTTCTTTTAAAAGCCCAAACTTAGTGTGAATTTAGCACTTGTGTTTTTGTTGTCAAACATATGCAGAAGCCTGCCTGCAATTTATACTCATATAGTTCTCATGTGCACAAATGATTCAGTGGTCACATTATGTATTTAAATACTCATCTCCTAATCCCTAAGGCATTGACTTCACTTAAAGTTGCTATAATATCTAATTAATCTTTGTAATATCCTCCGTTTTGAGCTCAAATAATTTTTTTTTCTGGCTAAGAGCCAGTTTAAGAGATGTGACCAAAATGTACCTTGTCATAAGCAGGGGTGTCTAAAATACTTGTCATGTTTTCAATAATGGACTTAGCACACAAAATGATCATCTCTGCCACGTCACTTTTTAAGACTTGAGAGAAAATATTAGGAGTATGCTGTCTGCTGTCCAGCACCTGATTATTGAACTAATAACATTCCAAGTATGTCATTTATCACAGAAGTAATTTTTAAAAAAACTTTATATGCTACTGAGTTCCCTGAAATCTACTATATAATTGAGTATCTTAATTTTTCCTCCCAGAAAGAGCCCTTAGAGATTATTTAATTCAATCCCCTCCTTTTATGTTTAAGGAAATAGTGTTAGAGGAATAAATGATGTGCTCCAGACCATAGAGGTGAAGCCTGGTTAGGTTTCCCTCGCCCTAAGCTCTGCTCATTAAGGAGCCCTGAATAAGTCTTAACTGTGACTAACCTGTCCCCATGCATGTTGCTTTACCTGAAGGAAGTGTGGGTTTCCAGGGTTAGCTGCTGGTATGCACGCTTGTAATCAGTGCATAGGAGTAGCTGCTGCCATAGAGCATGTGCCACATACAGCCTGTCCTTCTTCATAAGAAAAGTTCTTGGAACTGAACTCCTATGTTCCAACTTGATTCTCAAATACTTGCAATTTTGCAATACTGGTTGATAGGACCACTGAACTTTGTTCCTAGAAGATTCGAGTTCTTCAAAAGGAATTTCATCCAGGCCAACATGTTCATCATATTGTCTGATGTTTTTAATAATGGGTGATAAAGACCTTTTCTAAGTGAAATCTCAGCTTGACCTGAGATTTTGGTATTGTCTGGTTTGCCTGGTTTTGGTATTAGGGTAATACCTGCTTCATAGAACCAGACAAAACCTGTCTCAATGCCCTGTCTCAATGCCCCGTCTCATTGTCATTTGAGACAATGCCCTGTCTCAAATCATATTTCATGCTGCAATGCTAATGTGGGCACATGTACCACATCTGCAATTTTGCTGGATCCTATAGAGAGTCTAAAACCGATACAGCCCTGCTCATCTTCTCTTTCATTTAACAACCAGAACTGAAGAGTCTGGCAAAAGAAGAACTCCTTTAAGATCTTCCCTTGCCAGTCATCTTTGTCCTCTTGTTCTGGGTCTTGTACGTAGGAACTTTTTGGACAAAGAACCACAGACCAACAAATTTCAGAAGGCATTTTCCTGATGTGATTCCTGGGCATGCTCTGATAACTTACCCCAAACACTTATTGGGCAATGGGGCTCAGCTCCTGAGTTCTAGTCCTGTAATTGAAAAAACCAAACTTCTGTTGTGTCCCACATGTTGCTGTGGCTGTCCTTTTTTTTTTTTTTTTTTTTTTGGTACGCGGGTCTCTCACTGTTGTGGCCTCTCACGTTGAGGAGCACAGGCTCCGGACGCGCAGGCTCAGCGGCCATGGCTCACGGGCCCAGCCGCTCCGCGGCATGCAGGATCTTCCCAGACCGGGGCACGAACCCATGTCCCTTGCATCGGCAGGTGGACTCTCAACCACTGTGCCACCAGGGAAGCCCTGTGGCTGTTCATTTTTATAGAATAACTGCTCCTCAATGCCTAATTTCATGGTTTCCTCTGCTGTAAATAACCACAGAGGAGAAGAATCTAAAGCAAATACAGTAAGGCTGCTTGTTTTGACCAAATAGACAATTAATTAATTCCACCTGCTAGAAGTTGCAGTCAACATCTGCAGCAAGAGCAGCATCTTCTGGATGAACAGAAGAAATGAAAAAAGTGGGGAATGGGTCTGAGATCTTGGTGCATAGGCTTCATGGCTGTGTATCCAGAGACTGATATTTATTTCCAGGTGTACGTAAGAAACTCTCAGACAATAAGAGCTAAACAGCACTCGTGTATGGGCGAGTAGGAGGAAAGCTTTAATTACATCTATCTTCAAATGCAAGATGGAGATGGAAATCTCAGCACCTGGTATATTTCAGAAAGCGTGAGACGAATGGCCACCTCCATTGTGTTCATGTGTATGCCTTTCAAGAGAACCACATTTCCAGCAGGAGTTCCTGTGAACATGAAAGAATCCGCAGGAGAGGATTCCTTTCCCATAGCATGTGTGCATGTGAGTGACATTGAACTTGAATTGAGAATGGAGGCTGAAAAGGCAAGACAACAAGATCGAGGAGGAGCTATGCCAAAGCTGGATATGGCTGACTGTTTATGACAGTGAGATCGCCACTCCCCCTCCACACTGCCTTCATTAGCCTCTACTAATTGTAGATGCATCTCCTGGGAGAAATTTCTCTTTTTTATTTATAATTCCAATTGATTGAGAGACTGAACGCATACACACATGCACACACACAGCATCTCCTCTCATTACAGAGAAGCTCATTCTCATGGCCTCCACCTTTGGGGCAGGGACGGTGATGCCTCAGCTTCCTGGTGAACCTTACTCATGCTGTGTGGTGGCCTTGTGCTCTGTCCCTGTGGAGCAGCTGCTGCGTAGCAGTGCATAATTCTTGGGGCCGTGACTTGTTTTTCTTTCATTTATTTTACTTCCTATATTCTTCCTTAAATGAAGAAAAAAATCTTGGCATATGGCCTATCTTAAAAAAAAGCTGTTCTGGTTTCCATTTCTAAGAGAATTTTGGCAGTAAAAGTCACAGTGCTGGATATTTTACTGCATGTATCAATCAAACACTGTGCATATGGAAACAGTCCTATCTAGATAAACCCTCAGAGCAATCACTGTTCACAAGAAGCCATTTTGGAAAAAGGATTTTCTAACCCCAAGTGTAGCAAAAAATAAACCTATAAGGAATGGGAAAGAGGAATGTTTCAATGACTGAGAGGAATGATACATTTTTCTAGTTCATAAAAATAAAGACGGTCACTCGGTGGCAGTCAGGTTTGATAAATCTTATTTTTAAAATCAGGAATCCACTGTTTGCAAATCCAGACACCAAATTCAAACCATTTTAATAAAAAAAAAAGGGGGATTTATTTTAAACATTCTTGGTTCTCTCAGGGAATTTAAGGAAGAATTGAAGACTCCAGCTATAGAAATGGCCGGGATGCAGATGGGACCCCTTTACAACTGGAACAACCTCTCATGCTGCTGCTTGGCTTTCTCCATGGGGCAGAAACAGTGGCATGAGTTTCCCTCTTCACCAATGAGAAGAGACTGATCTAACCCCTTCTGTCCCAAGTCCAAACGTGCAGTCTGGGACTTGCTGGCACAGTTTGATACGGGTGCTCACCTCAGAACAACCTGCTGTAGCAGGAGAGATGGGACACTTGATGGGCCTCATTGGGATCTGGTGCCCACCTCTGGGTCAGTTGACTGTGGGTGGAAGGTGGGGGTCATACTGCACTTACATGGAAGTTCCCTTGATAGCCCTGTGGATCCAGGAAAGACTGAGCAGAAAATACCATAGGTGTGTACACAGCTCAACACTATTTGGAGAACTGCCTTTTAAGTGCTTGTTTTCCTTACAACTTTGCTGATTATAGGAAAATAATGTTTCCTCAACTTAGCGTGGAATGGAACCCACATTTGTGTTTGTGCCTGGGGGATATTTTTGGCCCTAAGAGGTTAGGCTCACACTCTCCCCAGAGTGAGCTCTGATGGCATTAAATATAGGCCTTAGTAAGAACCAGATACAAATGGATGTTAGCCAACATCATGGCTTGAAGAGTATTGTGTTTCTTCTAATTAAATGTTCTTAGGCAGCAGCTGGGCTGAGAAAATGCTCGAATCAAAGATCAGCATCTTAGAGCATGCTGATTTTCATTGAACTGTGAGCTGGGATTCATTGCCACACACCTCTTCCTGTCACTTGTGAGTTACTGCTCTCTGCTGTTTCCATCTTTATAAAGTGTGGTCAGCATGGCACATTCTCAACACACTCCATTCCCCTTGACTCTATGCAAACAAGGAGGGGCACATTGGTATAAACATTTGAAAGCTTCTCATCCCTAACTTGAAGATTATCAGGGTGACTGGTTAATAATTCCCAATTTGCTTTATTATAGGAACATTCATTAGAACCATCGAAAGCAATGCAATATTCTAATAATGTCAGCAGGAATACTGGCCAAGGTCTTCTATTCTGTAGGAAGAATTTGCATTAACCTAATCACATATAGAATTCTTAAAGATATAGCAAGGTTGGGAAGAAATACGTTGGGAATTCCCAACTACTTCTACTGCCTACATTCACAGGCAATGCAATCACACTTCTGAGGAGGAAGTGGACAATCAGAGGCACGTGAATCAACAAAGGAAAAAAGTCAACAAATACCTTGTGAAAATATTATGTAATATAAGAAATGGTAAATTGTTCATTAAAGATAAAAAGACAAAAATTTGTGTAAGATAAAAACAGTTAACTAAAGGGATCCAAAGTACGTTTTTGAAAGCATCTGTTTTGTGTTCTCAATAAAATTCTCAAAAATGTGTCCTCTATCAAACAAAAGAGGAAAGAAAAGATGATGAGACAATAGACTAAGATGAAAAGAGAGCTGCTTAGGCTGTAGGAAGAGATTTAAAAGGCTCAATGAGATAAAGGTAGTAAAGAAATTTAGATGCTTCATACATTTTTAACTTGATATCATAAATTTAAACAGTTGCAAAGGATCTACTTTATACTGCATTTATGAACGTTGGTATTTCAAAACAAAAATATGCCATCATTATTTAAATTGTGTCCAATGTACTCTAAATGGCTTAATTATTTCTATAATGACCGTTATCTGCTTTAAAAAAATCATTGAACATGCTCATCTTTAACAGGTGAAAATTTAAAGTATTTCCTCCCATTTTCATTTCACTTTTCCTTTCTCTATAGGGTTTATATTAATATAACATAATTTACACATGGATTTTTAAAATCGAACTTCATATTTTCAACACCAGGAATATGAATATATATTTAAATGTAAACATTAAAAATTTTTCTATAACCACAGGCTCTGAAAGTTACACAAATTTTTTTCTAGTTTGAGCTGTCATTAAGTTGTTGGTTTCCAACTGATCAAAATAATATAAATGTATCACACATTTTAACAGTATCATATATGAAGTATCACATATGGAGTATGATTTTATGGGAATGCAGTTCTTAAAGAGATGGTTAAGCCTATTTATCTTTTTGTCAATCAGTTCATATGATCATGGATGACTGTTGCTTATTTTTAGAATGATAAATGATTCAGTATCCATTCCATCTTTATTTGTATAGATGAAAACGAGGAGAACTCTTGTTTGCACAAATAGGAATAAAATAATTTTTGTTATAGCAATGTCATGTATGCTTTCAATCCCTGCTGTCTTATACACTCAAAGTCACATAGCTACCAACCATCAAAACTTATTTGAATTATCTAGGATCTGATAAATCCATAATATCTTCTCATAATTTTGTTGGAGGCAAAAAATCAGAAACCATATGACATGCAACACTATGTGCTACCCAGTAATTCGAGTGCTTTCCTTTATCAACATCTACACCAGTATCTCAAACTGTCCCTTTGTCACCCTGGAGGTTTTTATTTTTTTATTTTATTTTTTTAACATCTTTATTGGGGTATAATTGCTTTACAATGATGTGTTAGTTTCTGCTTTATAACAAAGTGAATCAGTTATACATATACATATGTTCCCATATCTCTTCCCTCTTGCGTCTCCCTCCCTCCCACCCTCCCTATCCCACCCCTCCAGGCAGTCACAAAGCACCGAGCCGATATCCCTGTGCCATGCAGCTGCTTCCCACTAGGTATCTACCTTACGTTTGTTAGTGTATATATGTCCATGCCTCTCTCTCGCCCTGTCACCCTGGAGGTTTTTAAACCCTAGGCCAATGAGCCTGTTTCAGTTACTATTGCTGCATAACTTCCCTCAAACTCAGAGACATAAAACAACCACTTTGTTGTGTTTACAAATTCTGTGGGTAAGGAATTTGATCAATGTGTAGTAAGGTCTTATTTCTCCTCCATGATGTCTGGGTCTTCAGATGAGAAGAACCAAAGGTTTGGATGACTCTAAGGCTTGGGACTGGAATTATCTGGAAGTTCCTTGACTTCTATGTTCAGTGCTGGCCTGGATGACTAAAGGCTGAGCTCCGTTGAAACCATCCATCAGAGGGCTCATATGTAGCCTTTCTATGTGGCTTGGGCTACAACATCATGGCCAGAGCAGTGAGAATTCTTATAGGACTAAGGGCCAGGGCAAGTATTCCAGCAAACAAAACAGAAGCTGCATTGTCTTTTATGACCTAGCCCTGGAAGTCATCCCTTCTGTTGTACTCTATTGGTCAAATAGAGTCATAATCTAGCCCAGATATAAGAGGAGGAGATAAAGACTCCACCTCTCTATGAAAGGAGTGTCGATGAACTTCTAGCCATTTTAAAAAACTGCCACAACACCTTATTAAGATTTGGTTGAGTGAGAGATTTGTTTCTTTCCTAAAGTGGGAGAAAGGCAATTATGAAAAGGAAGAAAAACCTCATGATGTCTTGACAGTATGTCTTTTCCTAGGTAGATCAGTTTTAGGAAAATTTACATGTATAAGCTGAGCATCTGGAAATTGGTTCTGTTAAAGCTATTCTTCCCTCATATATATTGAAAAATCTTTCCATACAACCAGGGTTATATGCACTACTGCAGTTTTGACAAAGCTGATTTGGATGTATTCTAGTATGATTTTTAAATTATGAAAACATCTCACCATGAAATAAACAACAACAACAACACAAAAATTGCTTTAAAATAAAAGGAAAGAAGAAAGAAGCCTGGTATTGAATTTCTGTTTTGCAATACTAAATGCTAGAGGGCACGGGATTTCCCTGGCTGCCCAGTGGTTAAGACTCCATGCTCCAAATGCAGGGGACACAGGTTTGATCCCTGGTCAGGGAACTAAGATCCCGCATGTCACATGGCATGGCCAAACAAAACAAAAGTAGGGGATGGTGAAACACTGAATACAGGACTTAAAAGGAAATGGTTGAGTTTCAAGCATTCTGTACTCAGCAAATTGTCACATAAGAAAGAAATTCCAAGGTAAGAAAGAGCTCAGAAAATAAATCATTTATGTATCTTCCAGAAATAAACACCCACAAACACTAATAGAAGATGTGTTTGAGCTTATTAAGTGAGTATAAGAATAAAATCTCAAGAATGGGGATATCAGGAATGATAGCTTTGGTGGTGGCTGCATAGCTTTTGAATCTTCATGAATCCCCACATAAAAATAGAGTATGTAGATAGAAAAGCAAAATTCATGGAAATAATTTACAGAAAAACTAGGTGACAAGATATCTCCAAAAACCAAATATAAGTGAGTGGTAATAAACCATCATAGCCACAGATTGTATGTTATCTACATCTGTGCTAGAGAGCAGAGGGATCTGTGAGTGAGAGAATGCACAGCCCAAGTCATTCACAGGGAGGCTGTCGGTTGATTTGAGAAAGTAGATAAATTGGGAAGGTTTTTGCCACCATGGTAATGGAGGAGTGGAAGAGGCTTACTGTAAGTCTAAAGTGGGTGAAGCAGGGTATCTCATGTAACCTCAAAAAAGACCCACTAGGACTCCTTTTAGGCTAGGTCTCCACACCAAGGAGAAACTGTAGGGAGGAGAAATGTAGAGGCAATAGAGCCCGGGAGTGTTTAAAAAGTGAGCCACCATATTTTAAAATACTATACAAAAACAATAGAAGAGGTTGTTTCGTGCAGCTAGAAGAGCCCTCTGAACCAAGCTTCCTTCTAAAAGTTCAGAAAAACTAAATTCACATGAAAATAAGCAACAGAAAAGTACTGAGGCCAAATTCCATGCAAAGTTATTATAGGAAAAAAAAGAGATTAAAAAGTAGAATAACATCCCACAGACAAAGAAAGCATGCCAGAGAACCATGTTCAAAAAACAGATAAAACTGTAATGGGTTCTTTCAAAACAAACCAAAAGGATTAAGAAAGTGATACTGGCATGAAAGAATAACATTAATACTAATTAGAAAACCTAAGAAATGAGATGACAGATTCACTAAAGAATTAAAAACATAGGAAAAACATTTTAGAAATGACTAAAGTAGAAGGAAAATAAGAATGAATAAACACAACAAATGTCTAAGGTGAAATAAAACATGAAAAGGAGGAACCATCAAAATCAAGAGGAGGAAAGAGACAATAAAAAGGTTGAGAGAAAATGGCAAATATTGAAGATTGGAAAAGAAGATCCAAAATGCTGATAATAGGTGTCTCTGATGAAGGGAAGGAAAGGAAGAGAAAAATAATGAGGGCTATAATTCAAGGATATTTTGCTGAAATCAAATAATATTTTAAATAACATTTTGCAAGAGTACATTGTATACTTAAGAGGAACGACCAAGATACATTCTAGTAGAATTATTGAACATTTCAGACAAAAAAAAAAAAAGTTCTTTCAGTATCTAGGCAAAAATAGCAAGTAACTTACAAGGGAAATGAAACTAGATTATCATTGGACTTTTTGACACTAACACTTGTGTCAGAAAAAAATGAAGTAACATATTTAAGATAGTCAAAGAAAGAAAATATGAGCCAAGAATTTTATGTCCAAGAAAATTGGCTTTCAAATATAAAGGATACAGAAACTGTTATCAATGTTCAAGAACTCAGGAAATGTTGTTCCCATGAGATTTTACTAAGGAATCTACCAGAAAACAAGCGTCAGACAAGCAATATGTCTAGTGAAACCTTGACATAAAGACTTGTGGTAAATATTAAACATCTATTTACTTGAAGAAATAAGACTAAATGAGGTTTAAAAGGAAGAAATTATAATATGCAATAGCTAAATGAGCTGAAAATACAGATATAATCCAATCATTTAAAAAATGGAGGAGAACACATGCAAACAAAATTTTTAACTGTTTTCAGGAATTATAATTGGTGATGGTAATATTAAGTTGTTATTCTAAGACTGTTGTAAGCGAAGAGTGGATAAAGCAAATGAGTGTGCAATATTTTAATTCTATCATCACTTGTGTCTTTGAGAACTAGGACTCTCAGAGTGGAGTAAAGGAGATACAGATATTATATAGAAGAGGTTAAACAAAAGTCTTGTAGATTTAAATTTAAATTAGAAATACCAGTATGATCTTAAAAAGTATTTTAATATATGTAAAATATATAGATATAATTAAATATAAAATTATTTTATGTATCATGCTAAACAGCATGAAAACTGTCAAAGATTAGTAGAATGTAAAAAAAAACAAACTTTCATAGCTAATTAGAAGAGAATACTACTAGTCAAAATTAGAACATTTTGAGCTTTTTTAAACCACTTTATTGAGATATAATTAGCATAGAAAATTAAGTTTTACTAAAGACAAAAATTGTAATAGATCAAAACCCATCTAATATTTTTAAATCCATGGACTATTTTTTGACAAACCAATTGGTCACCTGCTGAGGATGACAGGGAACAAATTCATTAACTTGAAAACTGGGTGAATAAAAGAAAAGAATCAAGAGTTTTATCCTCTATGAACTGTTTCTTCTGTATGAACTGTATTACAGAGTAATCAAATGGTGGATGAGGGGAAACACCTTCTTATAAAATTTCTTCAGCTAATAAATGAAAACAAAATGTTAGAATTTAATGCTATCATACTTCAGCCTATAATGCTGATCATCAATGGCTATTATCATAAGAGGAGAGAAATCAGACATTACATGCCTCTGATTGTCTTACTAATGGGATGGGATTGAATTTGTCTCTGGATCTCTGCTCACATGCAGGAGACACAAAGGACCGAAAACATGTTGAACTGCTCCATGAGTATGTGATCAGCAAAAACAGGCTATGGGAAACTCTATAGTTTAAAATCTTTTGTTCTTCAACACGTTAATTGTAAGGAAAATAAAGAATGAAGGGGGAAAATGAAGTTTAAAAAGACTTAAAAGACAGATGGTGGACAAGACCAAAGGATGCACACTTGGGTGAGAAAATCCTAAAGTCATGCAAGAAAGTGATTATAAGAAAACTCTGGATGGAGTTATTTTTGAACTGTGACTAGAATGGGACATGTGGAGAGTTTTCTGGGGTATTAGACAAGGTACTGTTTCAATATTTGAGGTTTCTTTTAAACATCTTTATAGGGTATAATTGCTTTACAATTATTTACAATTGCAGGACAGGAATAAAGATGCAGATGTAGACAATAGACTTGAGGACATGAGGGGGGAGGGGAAGCTGAGATGAAGTGAGAGAGTAGCATTGACATGTATACACTATCAAATGTAAAATAGATAGCTAGTGGGAAGCAGCTGCATAGCACAGGGATATCAGCTCAGTGCTTTATGATGACTTAGAGGGGTGGGATAGGGAGGGTGGGAGGGAGACATAAGAGGGAGGGGATATGAGGATATATGTATACATATAGCTAATTCACTTTATTATACAGCTGAAACAATCTTTGAGTCTTAAACGTTGATACTTAGAGATACATAGGCTACTAGAATTTTGTACCTCTTACTCTCCCTTACCTATTTCTTTCCTCCCCCTCCCTCCGTCCCCTCTGGCAATCACCTGTGCATTCTCTGTATCTATAACTCTCTTTCTGTTTTGTTATGTTTGTTCATTTGTTTTGTTTCTTTAGATGACACATATAAGTGAAATCATGTGGTATTTGTCTTTGTCTGTCTGACTTATTTCACTTAGTATAGTATCCTCTAGTTCTATCCATTGCTGCAAATGACATTATTTCATTCTCTTTCATGGCAAAGTAATATTTCATTGTATTACAGTATGTACATCTTCTTTATCCATTCATCTATTTATGGGCACTTAGGTTGCTTCCATATCTTGGCTACTGTAAATAATGCTGCAATAAACACAGGGTGTGTATATCTTTTCTTCAGATAAATACCCAGAAGTGGAATTGCTGGATCATATGATAGTTTTATTTTTAGTTTTTTGAGGAATGTCCATAATATTTCCCAAATTGGCTATACCAATTTACAGTCCTGCCAAGTGCATGAGGGTTCCCTTTTCTCTACGTCTTTGCCAACACTTATTATTTATTGTCTTTTTGATAATAGTCATTCCAACAGGTGTGAGGTGATAACTCACTGTGGTTTTGATTTGCATTTCCCTGATGATTAGTGATATTGAGCATCTTTTCATGTGCCTGTTGGCCATCTGAATGTCTTCTTTGGAAAAATATCTATTCAAATCCTCTGCCCATTTTTTAATGAGGTTGGGATTTTTTGATGTTGAGTTTTATGAGTTCTTTGTATTTTTGGGGTATTAATCCTTAATCAGATATATCGTTTGCAAATATCTTCTCCCATTCAGTAAGTGGTCTTTTTGTTTTGTTGATTTTCCTTCACTGTGCAAAGGCTTTTTAGTTTGATGTCATCCCACTTGTTTAGTTTTGGTTTTGTTTCCCTTGCCTGAGAAGACATATCCAAAAAAAATTACTAAGACTGATATCAAAGAGCTTACTATCTATGTTTTCTTCCAGAAGTTTTATGGTTTCAGGTTTTACATTTAAGTCTTTAATCCATTTTGGATTTAATTTGTGCATGGTGTGAGAGAGTAGTCCAGTTTGATTCTTTTGCATATAGCTGTCCAGTTTTTCCAACACCATTTACTGAACAGGCTTTCATTTCCACATTGTATATCCTTGCCTAGTTTATTGTAGATTAATTGCACATACCCATGTGTGTTCATTTCTGGGCTCTCTATTCTGTTCCATTGATCTAGGTGTCTGTTTTTGTGCCAGTACCATAATGTACAGTGTGGGGAATATAGTCAATAACTATGTAATAACTTTGTATGATCATATATTGTAACTAAACTTATCATGGTGATTTTTTTTCTTTTTCATTTTTTTTTTGGAGTGTAGTTGCTTTACAATGTTGTGTTAATTTCTGCTGTACAGCAAAGTGAATCAGCCACATGTATACATATATCCACTCTTCCTTGGATTTCCTTCCCATTTGGTCACCACAGAGCATTGAGTAGAGTTCTCTGTGCTATACAGTCTGTTCCCCTTAGTTATCTATTTTATACATAGAAGTGTATATATGTCAATCCCAATCTCCCAATCCATCTCACTAGCCCTCCCTGCCTTGGTATCCATATGTTTGTTCTCTACGCCTGTGTCTCTATTTCTGCTTTGCAAATAAGATCATCTATACCATTTTTCTAGATTCTACATATATATGTTAATATACGATGTTCGTTTTTCTCTTTCTGACTTACTTTGCTCTGTATGACAATCTCTAGGTCCATCCACATCTCTGCAAATGACACAATTTCATTCTTTTTATGGCTGAGTAATATTCCATTGTATATATGTACCACATCTTCTTTATCCATTCCTCTCTTGATGGACATTTAGGTTGCTTCCATGTCCTGGCTATTGAAAATAATGCTGCTATGAACATTGGGGTGGATGTACTTTCTGAATTATGGTATTCTACAGATATGTGCCCAGGAGTGTCATTATTGGGTCATATGGTAGTTCTATTTTTAGTTTTTTAAGGAACCGCTCTTCTGTTCTCCATAGTGTCTGTATCAATTTACATTCCTACCAATGGCGTAAGAGAATTCCCTTTTCTCCACACCCTCTCCAGAATTTATTGTTTGTAGATATTTTTATGATAGCCATTCTGACCTGTGTGAGGTGATACCTCATTGTAGTTTTGATTTTCATTTCTCTAATAATTAGGGATGTTGAGCATCTTTTCATGTGCCTCTTGGCCATCTGCATGTCTTCTTTGGAGAAATGTCTATTTAGGTCTTCTGCCCACTGTTTGGTGGGTTTTTGTTTGTTATTGAGCTGCATGAGCTGTTTGTATATTTTGGAGATTAATCCCTTGTCCGTTGCTTCATTTGCAAATATTTTCTTCCATTCTGAGGGTTGTCTTTTCATCTTGTTTATGGTTTCCTTTGCTGTGCAAAAGCTTTTAAGCTTCATTAGGTCCCATTTTTTTATTTATGTTTTTATTTTCATTACTCTAGGATATGGGCCAAAAAAGATCTTGCTGTGATTTATGTCAAAGAGTGCTCTGCCTATGTTTTTCTCTAATAGTTTTATAGTGTCCGGTCTTACATTTAGGTCTTTAATTCATTTTGAGTTTATTTTTGTGTATGGTGTTAGGAAGTGTTCTAACTTCATTCTTTTACATGTAGCTATCCAGTTTTCCCAGCACCACTTATTGAAGAGACTGTCTTTTCCCCATTGTATATTCTTGCCTCCTTTGTCAAAGATTAGGTGACCATAGGTGTGTGAGTTTATCTCTGGGCTTTCTATCCTGTTCCATTGAACTATATTTCTGTTTTTATGCCAGTACCATACTGTTTTAATTACTGTAGCTTTGTAGTGTCATCTAAAGTCAGGGTGCCTGATTCTTCCAGCTCCATTTTTCTTTCTCAAGATTGCTTTGGCTCTTCAGCATCTTTTGTGTTTCCATACAAATTGTACAATTTTTTGTTCTAATTCTGTGGAAAATGTCATTGGTAATTTCAGAGGGATTGCATGGAATCTGTAGATTGCTTTGGGTAGTATAGTAATTTTCACAATGTTGATTCTTCCAATCCAAGAACATGGTATATCTCTCCATATGTTTGTGTCATCTTTGATTTCTTTAATCAGTGTCTTATAGTTTTCTGAGTACAGGTCTTTTGCCTCTTTAGGTAGGTTTATTCCTAGGTATTTTATTCTTTCTTTTTTTCAGTGGTAAATGGGATTATTTCCTTAATCTCTCTTTCTGATCATTTGTTATTCATGTATAGGAATGCAAGAGATTTCTGTGCATTAATTTTGTATGCTGCTACTTTACTGAATTCATTGATTAGCTCTAGTAGTTTTCTGGTGGCATCTTTAGGAGTTTCTATGTATAGTATCATGAAATCTGAAAACAGTGATAATATTACTTCTTCTTTTCCAATTTGGATTCCTTTTATTTCTTTTTCTTCTCTGATTGCTGTGGCTAGGACTTCCAAAATTATGTTGAATAATAGTGGCAAGAGTGGACATCCTTTTCTTGCTCCTGATCCTAGAGGAAATGCTTTCAGTTTTTCACCATTGAGAATGATAGTTGCTGTGGGTTTGTCGTATATGGCCTTTATTATGTTGAGGTAGGTTCCCTCTATGCCCACTTTCTGGAGAGTTTTTTATCATAAATTGGTGTTGAATTTTGTCAAAAGCTTATTCTGAATCTATTGAGATGATCATATGGTTTTTATTTTTCAGTTTGTTAATGTGGTGTATCACACTGATTGGTTTGCATATATTAAAGAATCCTTGCATCTCTGAGATAAATTCCACTTGATCAGGGTGCATGATCCTATTAATGTGTTGTTGGATTTGGTTTGCTAGTATTCTCTTGAGGATTTTTGCATCTATGTTCATCAGTGATATTGGTAATTTTCTTTTTTTGTGATATCTTGTCTGGTTTGTTATCAGGATGATGGTGACCTTGTGGAATGAGGTTGGGAGTGCTCCTCCCTCTGCAATTTTGTGGAAGAGTTTGAGAAGGGTAGGTGTTAACTCTTCTCTAAGTATTTGATAGAATTTGCCTGTGAAGTCATCTGGTCCTGGACTTTAATTTGTTGGAAGATTTTTAATCACAGTTTCAATTTCATTACTTGTGATTGGTCTGTTCATATTTTCTATTTCTTCCTAATTCAATCTTGGAAGTTTGTGCCTTTCTAAGAATTTGTCCATTTCTTCCAGGTTGTCCATTTTATTGGTATATAGTTGCTTGTGGTGATCATTTTGAAAGGTATAGAAATATCTGTAACAGGAACTAACATAGTGTTGTAGGTTAATTATACTTCAAATACAAGCAGACAAACTCATAGAAAAAGAGATCAGATTTATGGGTGCTAGAGGAGAGGGTTGGGGAGAGAGCAAGTAGGATGAAAGCAGTCAAAAGGTACAAACTTCCATTTATAAGATAAATAAGTACTGGGGATGTAATATACAACATGATAAATACAATTAACACTGCTGTATATTATATATGAAAGTTAAGAGAGTAAACCTGAGTTCACAAAACAAAAAAAATTTTTGTCTATTTCTTTAATTTTGTAACTATATGAGATAATAGATGTTCATAAAACCTATTGTGATAATCTTTAAATGATGTATGTAGGTCAAATCATTATGCTGTGCCCCTAGATAGGTACAGAGATGGAGATAGATTGATTTATTTTAAAGAATTGGCTCATGTTCTTGTGGAAGCTCGGTGGTCTAGTCTGGGTAAGCTGGCAGACTGGAGTCCCAGGGAAGAGCCCGTGTTGCAGTACTAGCCTGGAGGCCATCTGCTGGCCTAATTCCTTCTTGCTCAGGGAAGGTCAGTTTTGTTCTATTAAGGCCTTCAGGTGATTGGATGTGGTCCACCTGAATTATGAAGGGCAATCTGCTTTACCCTCATTGATTTAAATATTACTCTCATTCAAAAAATACCCTCACAGAAATATCTGGAATACTGTTTGACCAAATATCTGGACACTGTGGTCCAGTTAAGTTGACACATAAAATTATCCATTACATACAACTAAAAACAAAATGATAAAGAGCCGTTAAACATAACTGAAGGGGAAAAATTTATCAGGCAATTATAAATTAAAATTAATTGATTTGACATTATCTATTTTAGACAAATAAAAATTAACTTCAAAAACATCAGGTGGAACACAAGTCATTTTATCTTGTTGATAATCTGTAAATAAACAAGATAGATATTACAGTCATGAAGAGGTTTTGAACTTAACAATATTGAAATATAACCAAAAAATGTAAAAATAAATCATACAACAAAAATTTATATATATATACTATTAGAAATCACCAGAAACACAATAATAGTGAATGAGTTTAATACACACTAGTAGAAGTTGATGGATTAAGTAAACTAAAAATAAGAATAATTTTAGATATTATTAAATATCTAATTAATAAAGCAATCTTATTAATGAACTAATAATATTCTTATTATTAATATTATTAAAAGTTATCAATTTAAATTTGTGTCCTGCCGTCAAAAAATACACCTATGGGCCATTTACAAAAAATGATCTCATTTCAGACCATAATGAAAATCCCAATATATACCAAATATAAATCCCAATATATACTAAATAAAAATAACTTGTGTGGGGCTTCCCTGGTGGCGCAGTGGTTAAGAGTCCGCCTGCCGATGCAGGGGACATGGGTTCGTGCCCCGGTCCGGGAAGACCCCACATGCCGCAGAGCGGCTGGGCCCGTGAGCCATGGCCGCTGAGCCTGCGCGTCCGGAGCCTGTGCTCCGCAACGGGAGAGGCCACAACAACAGTGAGAAGCCCGTGTATCACAAAAACAAAACAAAACAAAACAACAACAACAAAAAAAAACTTGTGTGGACTATATTCATTATCTACAAGGTAACAAAACTGGAAACTAATGGCATAAATTTTAAACAACAAAAACAGAGGAAACTCTATACATTTTGGGGGAAAACCATTCTCCTAAAAGTCACTCTTGATCAAATAATTTGGAAATTAACAGTAATGTGAACAGTTTATAGCAAAAGTTACAGGATTCAGCAAAAGCTGTATTCATACCCCCAGTCACATACTTATATTTTTCCTCATTCAAATAAATATTATTCAGGAGTCTTTTGGATGAAAGCGAATCCAACTTGAACTAGCTGGAACTATGAGAAACGTTTATTGATCCACAAATGGGAAGAATAAACCTTGCTGGGGAGGAGCCAGTTTTCCCAGGATTCTCCCTGTCCTTGTACTGTCTCTGTTTCCATCTGTGTGTCAGCTTCATTCTCTCCTACTGCACACTGAATTTCTTCATGGAGTGGCAGATGTTGCATCAAGTTTTCACCTTTCCCGTCATAGAGGAAAAGGCTCCCTCCAAGTCACTTCCTATTCTATCCCAATCTCCCCTTAAACATTTATTTCAGCTCCAGTTTGAATAATCCTGAACAGATCTCTGACCTAGCTTGAGCCAGATTCCTGCCTTTTGGCCAATCTCAACCACTAGAGAAGTAGGTTCATCCTAGCTCCTATTCAGAACACTTCTAGAGAGGGGTAGGGGAAGATAAGAAGCTCTCACAAAGAAGGTGGATGCTTTTTCTGAAAGAAGAGAGAGCAGCCTGGCCAACAGAAGTACCATGCCCACTATAAAGAAGAGTGAAAAAATGTTCGGCTCAAGAATTTAGAAAGAAAAATAAGAAAAATAATTTTTAAAAGCAAAGGAAGGAAAAAGAAAATAAATAAAAAGAGGTACAAAGGAAGTATGGGTCAAAGCATAAGAAAGCAGAAGGATTAAAAAAAATATGCAGGCAATTAGTGAGCAAAAAAAGAGACATTACTATATTAATATTAAAATAGATATTAAAACATAATATTAAATTATATTATATATTAAATTATTATACTGTTTAAAGTTATATTAAATTAATATTATATTTAAATAGAATTTAAGGCAAAAAAAATCACCAGGGATGAAGTTATTATTTAATAATAAAAGGAATAATTTACTAGCAATATATTAAACCCAGTATCTGTATGCATCTAAATATTTAGCCTCAATAAGAAAAATAATTATAAGGAGAAATTAATCCAGAATTATAGGAGGAGATCTTAATATACTTCTCTTAAAAAATAATAAATAAAAATTTAGTAAGGATATAGAAAATTTGAAAAATATTATCATGTCACTGCCAAAGAACACATATAGAAAGCTGAGGTACACATATTATTTCAAAATGCATGTAAATGTGACCTGCATGTGACTGGAGAGGAGTGGGGCTTAGCTTTTGCGGGATGGGGGTAAGAGGAAAAAGGAGAGTGGACTCACCATGCCAATAGACCAAATTAAGGAACCGGGAACAGCCACATTCTGGGGACTTGATAATATGACAGAGATGACATTAAAAGCATTGTGGATGAGGGAGTATTACGTCATAAATGGTGCTAGGAAATTTCATCTCTAAATGGGAAAAAATTGTAACCTAACCACACAGCATACACAGAAATAAATTCTACATTCACTAAACGTGAGAAGTAAAGTTTATAACTTTCAGATGAAAATGTAGGAGAATATCTTTATGATGTTGAAGTAGGGTAAGATTTTGTGAATGTGACACAACAGGCACAAACCATAAAAGAAAATATTTGAAACGTTAAAAATCATACATTAAATATACATTAAACATTCTATAAAACAAAAGAAACAATAAACAAAGTTGAAACAGATGTCACGAGCTTGAAGACATTTGTAATGCATTTTAAGGAAAAAACTGATATACAGATAGTAAAGAAACTGTATACATAACTTGGACAAAAACTTTTACGTGTGCACAGACATACACAAATATAGAAAACATTGTTTGTAGTAGCAAAATTATGTAAACAACCTAAATGTCAAACACTAGGAAAATGGATATATAAAACTTATTATATTCATATAGTAAAATATTTATTGTACAGCAGTTAAAAAGGATGAACTAAGACTATATATGTAACACACATACATCTTGAAAGCATAAACTTGAGTGAAAAATTACAATAAAAACAACATATTTAATATTATACTACTAATGTAAATACACACATAACATTACTGTCATTAAGTAGAAAACATGGACAAGAAGGACAATAATAATTTCTATAATTGTGGTTATAATTAGGTAAAGCTACAATAAAGGTTCAGCTCTATCTGTAATGCTCTATCTCCTTTAAAAAGAGATCTGGGTAAAGCATGGCAAAAATAATAACATTTAAGAAATCCAGATGGTGGTTAAATGAGTTTTTGATGTATCATTCTTTGTAATTTTCTGTATTTATAAACATCTCATAGTAAATATATCTTTGAAGAAATCTGCTTAAATATTCTCAACAGAAGCGAATGTTTCAGCTATTAAGATGGGGCCACACAAACTAGTTTTCATTAACATTTGCTGACCTTAGGAACTACAGCCTTTGAGTTTGAGGGAAAGAAGATCACAATTTGAGCAGTTTACTTCCTGAGCAATGTGGTTGTTGTCATCCTCACCTGGGGAAGAGAAGCCCTACAGTGTTCAGGAGCCACATGTGACTCAACCTCTCTTAGTCTTAAAGAAGGATGTCCTATAGAGTGGGAATTCTGCTCTCTGTAGAACCAGTGATCACAAAAAACTTTAGGTTTGCATTTATTAAGAGGGCACTTGGTTTTCCAGGAGGATACCTCTAATTAATAAACCATTAGTCCAACAACAAATAATTACTGGACATCTACTTTGGTTCTGGAGACATACAATCAAACAGGGCATGTGAGGCAGAAGTATAAGGAAATACTACTTCTCTAGTGCAGTGAAATTTTTATTATTTTAACAGCTGTTACCCAAGTTTCTCTCAGAGATTGAACTGCATTTGACAAATTACTAAGTTCCTTTAGATAGAAGATATCCTAAAGGTGAAAAACAAACAAACAAAAGCTCTTCTGCATGAGAAAATGTGAATTCCTCCTTTAAAAATGTGGTGGGAGTTGGGGAGCTTGAGGCGAGTGAATAGATGGCTAAGCACAGAAGAGGGAGGAAAAGGACACCAACAAGATAACAAAAGCTTAGATACTTAAAGGGACTATAAGTAGCCCTTTGGTGTCTAAAATGAATTTTAAGAACAGATATAAATATTAGAAAATTGTCATTTCTTTCTCAGAATAGTGCAATGGAATTCTTCACTAGGATGCCAATAGATTCAGTAAGTTGCTGTAAGTACAAATGCTTTAAGGGAGGGACATTTTTATAAAATTGGAGACACAGTCTGGGTTCCTGTTTGGGTTGGGGCTGTCAGGAACAAAGACAACACACACAGTAGCAGGAGGCCAGAGGTTGAGTTGATTGTGAGCATGAAAGTCTTCATGCACAGAAATATGGGGGGAAAGGTTTTGGATTCCCATTGCCTGAAAAACTGGAGGTATGAGCCAATGTTATCTAGATGGCAAGAGGGCAGTAGAATCCAACTTGAGTGCAATAATAAAGGAATGTGACACCTGTTTGCTGCGAGAAGAAAGTATCTAATTTCCTGTGGGAGTGATGAAGTTTCATAGGGTATGTGACAGTTGATCTGGGTATTAAAGCCTTCATACATGTGTGCTGGACTGACAAGGTGAGAAAGAGGGAACAGGATAGTCAAAATCAAAGGGCAATAGTGCAGTGGTTAAAAACACAGACTCTGGGATAGATTGCTTGGTTTAAATTCCAGTTCTGCCACTTACAAGTTATATCCCCATGACTGTTACTTACTCTCCTCGTACTTCAATTGCTTTTTCAGTGAAATGGGGATAATAATAACATCTATCCTAAAGAGTTGTTTGTGATGATTAAATGAATCACCAGCACACAGTAAACTCTCAATGTGTTGGCTGTCGTTATTACATTCAGGAAAAAATGAGTAGTTCAGCGTGACCTGCATTGGGATGTCTAGTAATGAATACTGAGTACAGATTGTAGAGGCCTTATCCACCAGACTAATTTAAGACCTTCTTCTGTTGGTGATGTGCAGCACCACAGCTTTTAAAGTATGGTCAGAGGTGTGCTTTAGAAAGATGTCTGCGGTGGGGTTGGTAGATGCAAACTATTACATTTATAATGGATAAACAAGAAGGTCCTAATGTATAGCACCAGGGAACTATATTCAATACCCTGTGATAAAACATAATGGAAAAGAATACAAAAACAAAATGTCTCTATGCGTATAACTGAGTCACTTTGCTGTACAGCAGAGATTGGCACAACATTGTAAATCAACTACACTTCAAAAAAAAAAAAAGGGTAGAAAGATGTCTGCGGCAGTTCTATGGGCAAGGATTGGAAGTGACAGCGAAGGCAAAGAGAGTAGTTGGGAGGTTTCTGCATTGATTACTGCAATGGAAGAGACAATTCCTCACCTAGGGCAGTGCTGGAGCAGGTGAAAGGAACTGGGCTTACATTAGAGTTGTCAATTTCCCATAGAGCCTCATCCCAGCCTCAGAATTCACAGTGCTCTAGACCAGAACTTGACAGCAGAAATATAATGCAAGCTACAAATGCAAGCCACATATGTAATTTCAAATTTTCTAATGGCCACATTAAAAAAAGTAAAAAGAAGTAGGTGACATAACTTTTAATAATATATTTTATTTAACTCAATATATCAAAAATATTATTATTTTGGGACTTCCCTGGTAGTCCAGTGGGTAGGACTCTGTGCTCCCAATGCAGGGGGCCTGGGTTTGATCCCTGGTCCAGGAACTAGATCCCGCATGTGTGCTGCAACTAAGAATCCTGCATGCCACAACTATGAACCCACATGCCGCAACAAAGATCACGCGTGCAGTAATGAAGATCCCGCATGACGCAACTAAGACCTGGTGCAGCAAAAATAAATAAATAAATAAATAAATAAATATTTTTTAAAAAGATCTTTAAAATATTATTTTAACCTGTAATTAAGATGAAAATTTATTAGTGAGATATTTTACATTCTTTTCATAAGCTTTAAAAATCTGGTATGCATTTTGTATTTACATCACATATCAGTTCAGACTAGTCATATTTCAAGTGCTCAATAGTCATGTATGACGAGTAGCTATCAGGCTAAAGAAGAGTAAATCCTTCTGCCATCCCTATTGTCTTTCAGATTAGAAACTCTCCAGAAGGTTCTAGAAAATCTGTCAACTTCTTGTTCTGCCCAGAGATGCAAGGAGATAGTTAATCATTTATAGGGTCCTTTAGACTGGCACTGGAGATAGGCACATCGGGCTAACTCTATGTGCTGAAAATCTTTATTATTTCCCAGTGGTCTGATGTTCTGAAGACAATAGCTATAATTTTAAAGAATTTGTCTTATTTCCTACGAACCGCAGGGCTTGCCTATATTGTATCCTAACTCTACAGTTAGAGTTAGCCTCACTTAGAGGCTCTAGGGTTGCCTTATAAAGATAAAATTAGCTTTCATGTGGATGAAAAAGTGACCTGAAATGCTTGGATGAGCAAGAGTAGTTGTGAGATTTGTTTTTATATTGAACCATTTATTTATTAAAAATATTGAGTGCCTACTACGCATCAGGCTTGGATTTGGGGGCACAGTGCTGAAGCTGAGACATGATTCCTTCTCTCGTGGAGCTTCTGCCATGTAGGTAAAAGTTGGAATCATTTGCGCTTGAGCCACCTGGTCCTGGAGGCAGGGGCATGGACTTCACGGTTCCGGAAAAGTTCTTTACAGCTGATTGTTCTCGATGTCTCCCCTAGTCTGGGGGACTTGTTTGAGTTGCTAAGGTGACAGAGTTGTGGCAAACAAAGGCCCTGCCCAGTTGAGGTGGGTCGCCCTCTCCAAGGTGGTTTGAATGGCGGCTTCCCCAAACATATGTCCTTATCCAAACCCCTAGAACCTGTGAAGGTGACCTTATTTGGAAAGAAGATTTTTGCAGATGTAATTAAGTTAAGGATCTCAAGATAATATTATCCTGGATTATCTGGCTGGGCCCTAAATCCCATGACAAACATCCTTCTAAGGAACAGAAGACGTAAAGACAAAGACAACAAGAAGAAGTCGCATGAAGACACAGGCAGAGACTGGAGTGATGTCGCTACAAGCCAAGGAATGTCAAGGGTTGCTGGCACCCACTGGAACCTAGGAGAGAGGCATGAATGGGTTTTTCCCTCAGAGCATTCATAAGGAGCCAACCCTGTGCTGGCACCTTCAATTTAGACTTCCAGCCTTCAAAACTGTGAGAGAACACATTTCTTTTGTTTTAAACCACCCAGTTTGTAGTACTTTCTTATGGCAGCCACAGGGAATGAATACATCCCCCTTTCCTTTAGATTTGGAGCTTTGTGGAAGGAAGCTGCCTTCATCATCTTTGTCAAACATTTATTAATCTCCCAGTGGGTTCCTGGTATTAATCGTGGTACTTAGATAAATTCACCAACAACTCTAAGGATCCCAGTTCATAAGTCGGTCAGCCTTCTTTTACTTAAACAAAAACACCTCTCAGTTTTCTCCCAATCTGCTAACTTTTTGATGTCAAAAAATGGATCCTCACATTCATAAACTGTGGGAAGCTCTGGTCAATGAGACGAAATACAAATGCCAATACCATAGCATATACCACCCTTCATGGGGGGAGGGTGTCCTAATTTTCCTCTCTCATATGGTCTACTTATGAAGTATATTCTCTCTTGCTTAGTGTGTATTTTCAGTAACACGGATTTTGATTATTATAAAATCTCTGGTATTATTTCCTTCCCTTTGCTTGCTGATTTGTAGCTCATCCCACATTTCCAAACAGAAAGTGGTAAAATTAGTGTAGTTGTAAAAAAATTAGTTTTAACTTAAACCCTTGTTTGATGTAATATTGTAATTAGTTTTTGAGTTCTATTAACTGTCTTTTAACAGTCTTATATCAGGAAATAAAATACTAATATGGGAAATGAAAGAAAAAAATTTGGCTCCAGGAGAAATCTTTGCTTCGGTACAAATGGACTTGAACGCACCTCACCATTCAAGCCCATCTGCCTTGACTCTGTTCTCTGCCTGCTCATCCTGTCCGTCCCATGTCCAGCATTATCTTTTCTGAACAGTCTCTGATTTACCCTGAGCCCCAAAGAATTTGATTCAACACCTGCTTAAGGTCTTTATCTCTCTGTAGTTCAGTGTCTTCACTTACATGCTCTTTTTTCCTTCTGGACTGTGAATTCTTCAAGGACAGGACCTGGGCTCCCTCATCTTTGTGTCCCCAGAGCCCTCAGTAATATTTATAGAATCACCAAAGGGTGAAGTAAGTGATCCTCAAATGTGAACTTATATAAAGTAGAACTGGAACAAAGTGGTGTAAAAAAGAGTGACGTGTTTGTCAGGTCATTTCATTAAATGCAAATGCAGGAAGCACCTATTAGTTAATGCTTTAAGTGTTAAATCAGAAAATTAAAGGGCTACACAATTTCCCTGTAGATTTGGAGACTGCGAAAGTTGCTGGACTGATGGCAAGGCCCAGAGTGGCGCCCCTCGCACGCCGGCAGCGCCCCTCCTCCAGTCACCTTCCCTGGCACATTCCTTCCCCACCCTCTACCAGGGCCCACCCGTGCTGCCAGCTTGAGCAGACGTCACCACTGCTGGATTTGAGCCCCACGCTGCTTTCATCTTCTTCCTGGACGGGGATGAGATCCTCTCGTCTCATCAGTCATCTGCTCCCTGTCAACAGCCTGCTGCTAGAAGCCCCATGTGGCTCAGGTGGCTGCGGGGAGAAGCCCCAGAGGGCCCGAGGCCGTTTGGAGTAAGCAGAAGGCCCCACAGCCAGCAGGTGCCCAGCAGCCCCAGAGGAAAGGAAACAACCTAGACGCCTTCCCCTAAGAGGTGGTTTTACCGGAAGAAGGATGAATAGGCCGGAAAACATCCCGCCAGCAAACCTCCTCTTGTCAGCTCCAAGCTGGACAAAACAAATGCCCTTTATCTGCAAGTGAGATTGGCTTCCGCAGGCCGATACATCATGCAAAGACAGAGCAACTCCCTCCCAAGGAGCATCATCTTCTCTCTTCTCGCAGTGCCCTGGTCCGCTGGCGGCCTTTCTGCTGGCAGCCAAACAAGTTCAAAAGGGCAGAGGGATAAGGCAGACGCTGCCTCTCTTCCCCAACCGGTCCAGCCTGGGCTTGGTCTGGGAGCCCAGTCTGGAGCTTGGGGGGCAACGGCTTCAGCCTCACTCTGGCATTGCTCGCCGAGACCCAGCAGCCACAGCCCAGTAGGCTGGGAGTGGCTGACTTCCAAGTGCTTTATTTCTCTCCACTCACCCCACCTAGGTTGCTCAGAAGAAGCTGGAATTCCGGTCTCCTTAGTATTTGGATGGCCTTTCATCTCTGGTGGGAGGATCAGGGGAAATGACGATCAAACGCTCAGCCTTGGCGATTCAGCAGAATTGATTATGGGCTTTACCCAGCATTGCTGGGGTCCCAATGCATGATGACAGATTGGTCAGAAGAAGGTTACTTTTGAGTTAAGGGTCCCAATTGAGGGGAAAAAAGGGGACATGATATTTTGAGTTTCCTCTTGATTCTAACCACTTCTTCAGTACTTAATTCTTAGCATGTCTGTCCATGATTTAGGGCATGGCAAAAGAGACTGAGAGCAATGGGAAGGAAAGGGTGACAAGGGAGACAAGAAGAGAGCAAAGGCAGGTAGAAAGGTGAGGGGGAAGACAAGGGTTGAGGTCATTTGGACAGAAGGCAGGGGAGCAGAAGATACTGTAAGGATAGAAGCCCTGTCCTGCTGAACCCACTTTTCATTCTTTTCTCAAATCCTATTTCTTTCTATCTCAAACACTGCACTGGTTTTGGAAATGCAAACTTGCAACTGTTACATGAGCAGCTAACCTTTATTCTTGAATGTAGAGTCTTGTGTAAAACTCTGGAGGAAGGAGCTTGACTCATAGGACTTGGATCAGTCATCTCCCTTTTGGGAGAGACCATGAGACGGAATGGAAAGAGCAAAGAGTGTTCTAGACTCAGCTCTTCTCTTAACAAGCTGTGTGACATTGTGCAAGTCACTTAACCTCTCTGGAGCTCATTGTCTTGAACTGCAAGATGGCACATCGGATTCTAAGATTTTTTTTTTCTAGCTTTAAAACTGCACAAAATCTGACCCAATCTTTTTTTTTTTTTTTTTTTTTTTTTTTTGCCGTACGCAGGCCTCTCACTGTTGTGGCCTCTCCCATTGCGGAGCACAGGCTCTGGACGCGCAGGCCCAGCGGCCATGGCTTAGGGGCGCAGCCACTCCGCGGCATGTGGGATCTTCCCGGACCGGGGTATGAACCCATGTCCCCTGCATCGGCAGGCGGACTCTCAACCACTGCGCCACCAAGGAAGCCCTGACCCAATCTTTTATCTGCTTAAAAATTCTACAGTGCTTTGCCCACTGCCCTCACTTAGCATAGCATGGTAGATCCCCATCGACCTCTCCAGCTGTGTCTTTTCCCTCTCCTTTCTTTATTTTCAATATCCACGCCATCCTGAAGTAATCACAGTCACTCTCTCTCTTGATTCTGGTCTCTGAACATGCCATTCCATCTCCTTAGAATGCCTACTCTCTCCCCTCCCCGTCCCTGAACTCTTAGTTTTCCTTTAGGTCTCTGCATCTTCTGGGAAGTCTTCTCTGACCTTGCCCTCCCTTCAGCCAAATTAGGCTTCCCATCTATTCTTAAAGCCGCTGTGTTTATCCACATGCCACTTTCTAGAGGATAATTGCTCTTCCTATCAATCTGCCTTGTAGACCTTGATCTTATTGAAGGCATGAGCCATCTTTTGTATTTACGCCCAGTTCGGAGATGTAACACAGTGAATGAAGTAGTGAATCATTGACGCTGACCTTAGAGCTTTTGTCTATATCTTTAAAATTTTTTTTCTTAGAAATACATAGATGAAATATTTTCTTTAGTAAGAGGAGGCAGAAGGCAACAGGACTGGCAGAAAATGAGCAATAAAGCAAGTGTATTTGGACCCCAAAGTCCTCTGGATTCTGTTAAAGAACAGTATATACTTTCGGACTTAAGGATGTGATGTGGCTTGTTTCAAAGACTTGGAAAGCATGGGGCTGACCTCAGCAGTGCTGGCCCCTTGGGGGAAAACACAATGATGTTAATTGAAGCTAAAAAGTGGAGGAGCATTTAGAGACGTGAGCAAGAGAACCTATCTAGGTACATTTTCTGAATCCCTTTTATCCTTTTTCAGTGACTTTGTTACTCATGCCCTCACTCACCCTCATTCTTAACTACAGAAGCGTAAGGTCGGACCTTCATCTGAATCACAGCCTTCCCACATTATCCCAGCAACAGTGAGAAACCATGCTTTGGAGTAACCTGGGGGCGATTCCAAAACATTGCAGGAGAGTCAAAAGGGCACATGAATGTCATTACTTACTGAGCAAACGGGAGGCAGAAACTTCCGAAACACATGCTCATTAAAGAAAAAGTGAAAAATGGAGAAACAGAGCAAGAAAAGAAAAGAACTGACCCAAAGTCCACACGCCCCTCCCCAAAGACAATTACCAAAGAGCTTCGTAGGTTTTATTAACTTCTTTTTTCATGCACTTTTTACCCCCTTTGCTTTATTTTAACATTAACAAATTAACTAATACTGTATATGCGATTTTCAAAACTTTTTAACTTAAGTTGTAAAAGAAAAATCTTCTTATTTTATGTGTACTTTAAGTAAACCTTTTGGGTTACTTTTTACTGTTTCAATGTTTCTATTTTTTTAAGTACTAAATAGTTATGTATCCACAGTAAACAGTAGAGACTGAGCAAAAGTAAAGAAAAATTCAAGTTGTCATCAAATAAAATTCACAATAAACTTCATAAGGAGTAAGTGAACATTATATAAGAAGCTCCTTTTCTAGAACAAACAAGCATTTCTAGAGTGAATCTGGGTAAGCCATGGGCTTGTGAAATGGGAGGAAAAAGAAAAATTTGTGGTTCCTGGCTTGTCTCTCACCCAAAGAAGGGAGGAATCAACCGCTGTTCTTTTCTCTCTATGATCAGGCCAAGTAGCCCCCAAGGATCCAAATCACTGTTGTTTTCCAACCTCTGAGAGTTAGCGAGATGGTCAAAGAGGCCCTGGGCCAGCAGGCGGTACATTCTCTCCTGCTGGGGACACCAGGAGGCAGAGTTGCCTCAGCTCTTCTGGAGCAGAGACCTGTCTCTCTCTTCTCTTCTGCCAGGAGCTGTCTGCTCTCTTCAGCTGGGATGATGGAGGCTCCCAAGCACTGCCACAGAAGAGGCTGAGGGACACACGAGGGAAGGAACTTCTGCTTGCTCAAAGGGATTTCTCTCACAGCTCCCTGAGATGCCATGAAAACAAACTTCATTCAGGTAAACACCTCTGAAAGGATTAACAGGTGCACAATAGCTATTCCCTAACACAGAAGCCATTCTAGATGTGCGTGGGAAATGTAAGAATATCAATGATAGAGAGTTTAGTTAAACAATAGGCAAAGCCTTTAAGATATGATTTTGAAGAAAGTGGAAACTTTTAGTTAATACATAACTTCATCTAAAACCTCTTTTCCTGTTGACTCTAGCTATTGAGTAACAAAGCTGGTAAAAGTTTTTTTTTCTTTTCGGTGTTGTTTTGTTTTCTTTCGAAATGTAAACTTTATTTCATATCCCTATTTAGTTCTAGCTGATCTATCTGAGAAAGAGTGAGGAAAAAGAAGAATTATAAATAGCTAATATCAGCACTTATCAAAATAATGCTGTCAAGTGACTAGGTATCCAGACAGGACACATAGCTGGAGAAAATCCTGCTCTTTTGTATTAAAGGATTCTAATAGATAGAAACAACTTCATTAAGAGGAGATAAGACGGGAATAAAAGTTCAAGAACCGTTTTTCTCAATATAATATTTTTTAAAAGGCAATGGTATAGAGATGTACAGTTACATAAAAATAATACAAGTAATTAAATTACAGGTGCTTGAGTGACTTCTAAGTATTTCAGGTATCATTATCAAGTATTCTCCTAGTAGGACAAAGGAAAGAGGGATTTTTGTAGAGGGCTGTGGAAAGAAGGGAAGGATTGCGATGTAATTTTGGGACAAAAAGATTCTTGGATGACAGCTGATCATATTTGCAACCCCAAATTCCTGTTACATCTCCAGTTCTCTTATGAGTTCCTAACAGTACTTTATTCAGCTAACAGTTATTGAGTACCTGTGTCCATCAGATTTGACTGCTTTCTGGACATCACCCACTCCCTGTGCCCACCTGTATGTCCAAAGACATTGTTCACTTCAGAGAGGGGGAAAGAGACATGCCTGGAGACAGACAAGAAGATAAAGCCTTGACCACTCAACATCTTCCACTCAGGAATGATCCAAGGACGTTTAGGGCTAGGGATGTGTACCTTGTTGCTATCGTTCATAGTCATATAATCCCCTTCCATTGCCTGAAACCTTCAGCCAAGTCCCCTCACACATATTGGTAGTACTCTGGAGAGTAAAAAGGCATTGCAGTGCTGAGTAGGGCAACACGAAATGAAGAAAACTAATACACAAGAAATATGAAAAGCAGAATGGAGTTTAAGAATACAACAATTAAGTAGAATCTTGGAGATAAAGGCAATTAAGAGAAATTTAAGTGCTCAGTCACACCTCATACCTCAACTATCCCTGGGGAGAAACATAGGTTTTCCCCACTATACTGAGTATGGTGTTTGAGACAATTTTAACTAAACCTTAAAAGACTCAGTGAGTAGTTTGATATGAAATAACCCCAAACTGGAAACAGCCTAAAAGGATTCATCAGTGGGTGAATGGATAACCAGACTGAAGTACACGCATACAATGGGATACTACTCAGCAATAAAAAGAAATGAACCATTGATAGATTCCACAACTTGGATGGACATCAAGGACATTAGGCTAAGTGAAAAAGCTAATCTCAGAGGGTTACACACTGTATAATTTCATTTATATAAACTTTCAAACTAATAAAATTCTGGGGATGGAGAACAGATCAGTGGATGCCAGGGGTTGGGGGCTAGGGCAAGAGGGGTATGACATTTAAGTGGTAATGTGAGGGAGTTTCCTTGTGGTGATGCAACAGTTCTGCATGCTGACTGTGGTGATCGTTACATGAATCTACATGTCATAAAATTTAATAGAACTATATATATAATACATATAAAAACTGTTGATATCTGAATGCGATCTATACTTGGTTAACAGTATTCTAGACACACTAATTTCCTGGTTTTGAAAATAAGATATTTCATTTGAGACAGCCGAATGAAGAGCACACAGAAACTCTCCTATTTTTACAACTTCTTGTGAGTCTTAAACTATTTCCAGGGGCTTCCCTGGTGGCGCAGTGGTTGAGAGTCCGCCTGCTGATGCAGGGGACACGGGTTCGTGCCCCAGTCCAGGAAGATCCCACGTGCCGCAGAGCAGCTGGGCCCGTGAGCCATGGCCGCTGAGCCTGCGCGTCCGGAGCCTGTGCTCCGCAATGGGAGAGGCCACAACAGTGAGAGGCCCGCATAACGCAAAAAAACCCAAAAAACAAAAAACAAACTATTTCCAAATAAAAATGTATATACAGTCAATTCTCATCATTTGCAGTCGCTATGTTCTTCAAATTTTCTGTGAACACCGAATTAATGGGTACTGACCCATTCATTGCTCTTAGGGGAAAATACAAGGTTAGGTACCTGCAAGCCTCTGGTCATAACATTTCAACAAGTGATCAATACGTAAGCTTGTTTTATGTGTGTTTCTGTTTAAAGATGTTTACCAGATATTAAACAGATTTAATATCTGTTGTTGATTCATTGACGTTGAATTCCCAGCCACCAAGACTATAACTCATTCCTGAACAAAGCTTATCTAACAAACATATTTTCTCCCTAAGGCACATCACAGCCTTCTTGCATTTAGGAACTTTAGACAGGACTCCAGCATTATGCCTGAGGCCATTTTAAACAGTGAAATCACCAAAAAAAGTGCAGAAGCTTGAAAAACCATCATTACAGAGATGGCAAAAAGGACACTTGTTTACAGTATGACAATATGAGAACTGAAACAAGAAAGCAGTGCATTGCCTTGTCTGATCTCAATTGGGAAAGTGTGTGTAGAGCCACTCGAATATTTGCTGCTCTGCCCATGTCCACAAATGACTACAAAAGAGCCATGAGTGTTGATTTTGAGATTACAAATAAATTTTAGTGAGCAGGTGAATCAGCAAATATGAATTCTGAGAATAATTAGGATTGATTGTATATGTCTATATTTGTATATGCACACACACATACACATATAGGCACATACATACGTATATAGATACATAAACACATACATACATATACACACATACATATATAGGTATATATATATGTATACACATATAATCATATTTTCTTTGTAGTTTAGAGACTTGCAGCTTTTCTAAATTCTAGGATTTTTTTGGTCTCACATTAACTGCTATGTCTACACTGGCCTCTGTCAGAATTATTTAGAAGGCTGTGTTGGCTTTCCATCTATCAGCCTCTCCTTTTTAAATCTCCCTTTCTTTCCCCAACTCATAGTTAAACATTTGAACTTAGGTGACCAACGACCCTAAACTCCAGCTTCCCCTTCCATGACTCACCCTAGCTCTTTCAAAACCAGCTAATGACGCCCTTCCCATTGAGGTATAAATGACTGATAAAGGTCAGTGAGGGCCCCTTTTTAGGGACCAATTTCCTTTTTCACTTAGACAAGAGAAACCAAGTTCAAGTAGAATATAATTTTAGGCATTGAGCCCCTGGATGGAGGATCTGCACACACAAACATTCCTCACCCAATGTAAGTATACATAGGTAAGATGGAGATCACGGGAAAGCATTCTAGGTATTCTTGAAGTCATACTTCCCAGTTAGTTGCCTGTTTGAAAAACCCACTCTAATAATATTAAATCTGGGGACTCTGTTAATAAGGCAAGTTTTCTGAAAAGTAATAGCTGTTCTCCCCTTCACTGGAACCGTGTGACTTTCACTGCTAGGAAGGTGGGCTTTTAAAGGTCCCAAGAGGAATCCCATTCCTCACTATTATTAGGAATTACCAGAGCTCTTTCCTGCCCATACTGGGAATGGTCTTTTAGTGACTGTAAGCCTGAAGCTCTTTTTTTTTTTTAGAATTGGGGGAGGCTTCCTAGAGGAGGTGATGATTGAGGTGAGGTATTTATTTATTTATTTATCTATTTATTTATGGCTGTGTTGGGTCTTCGTTTCTGTGCGAGGGCCCTCTCCAGTTGCGGTGAGCGGGGGCCACTCTTCATCGCGGTGCACGGGCCTGTCACTGTCGCGGCCTATCTTGTTGCAGAGCACAGGCTTCAGACGCGCAGGCTCAGCAGCTGTGGCGCACGGGCCCAGTTGTTCCGCGGCATGAGGGATCTTCCCAGACCAGGGCTCGAACCCATGTCCCCTGCATTGGCAGGCAGATTCTCCACCACTGCGCCACCAGGGAAGCCCCTGAAGCTCTTTTTGACTACGTGGAATGGCCCTTCTCATACTTGGTACCTATAACCATTATATTCTCCATTATGAGTAAATTGCTTTTCTTCACTTTGGTTTCTCTATAATCCCTTGTAGGCATATGCTAGATCTGGAACACTTATACAGAGCCTCTGGTTAGTGTATTTCTGAGAAGTTAGATAAGGCCAAGCTTTAGTTAAGCTCCACATAGTTGAGTGACATAGAGCTGTTTTTGGCTAACGGCCCTTTAATTTTCCAAGTGCTCAAATGGAATCATTTAAAATATAAAATGTATGAACATCTTTCCTCTGACTAAATGGTCCTCTTTTTCTTGGCTTAATTTCCTCTAGACATAAAAATTAAGACTCTTTCACCAGTACCAGCGATCAGTAATGCTGTACATGTTGCCAGACTTACAGATTAGATAAGCATTTTGGTTTCCAGTAGTGTTTTCATGGAATTATCTCCATTCAGGTCAAATTCTATTTTAAGAACTCCAGCTGATTCAACAGGCCACAATTTGTACTTTTGGTCTCAAAGTAAATGCATGATTTAAGTCAAGCCGAGAGAACTGCAGTTGTATTTGAGCCCTGACCCACGTAATTTTAATATCCATTAGCCTTCACTATGGGATGAAATTGGATGGATCAGAGGCATTGTAGGTTCGTGCAAACAGTGGGGAAAGCATTCAAGTCATTTCCCTTCCAAAGCAAGCTGTGTGAGTCTATTGGTCTAAGTAGGAATTGCCAGTTATGCTTTGTTCCTCCCTCCACCACTTCCTTCCACTTTGTATTGTGGGGCCGGAAGTGCAGAGAGACGAAGTAAGAGGTTAGGAATGGGCATACGATTGCTTTAGGGGGTCTAGATTCAGATTCAAACCTGAAGTCAGGATTTATTCAGCGACGCGGGAAGCCAGGTTGCCAAGCCGTAGGGCTTTACACCCTGACATAAACATGGATCCCATCATCATTTCCCACAGCCATTTCTCCTGAGACATGGAGCAGAGAGGGTGGAACAGAGAGAGGTAGGAACTGGGTTATTATCAGGGATAAAAGTTCAGACCTCAGGGTAAGCTAGTAATCTAGAAGTTGATTTGCAAGCAGGTAGAAAAGATGTGTTCACACAAGGGAGTAAAAGACCCTTGAAGTCAGGAGTGAAATCAGATCAAAGCCCGAGGAGCCCAGGCAGTCATCAAGGCAGCAGTGGGGACTAAAGCACAGGGCACCTTGGCAACATTGCTGCCCTTGTCTAAGATGAAGCCCTCAAGCATGTCTGCTCTAACCTAAGATGGCATAAATAGAGTGGCCAGTCATTCAGGAGTCAATGCTTCAAAAAGACCATTAATGATAAAATCATCAATATCATAGCTCCTTTTTTTTTTTAACATCTTTACTGTACTATAATTGCTTTACAATGGTGTGTTAGTTTCTGCTGTATAACAAAGTGAATCAGCTATACATACACATATATCCCCATATCCCCTCCCTCTTGCATCTCCCTCCCACCCTCTCTATCCCACCCCTCTAGGTGGTCACAAAGCACTGAGCTGATCTCCATGTGTTATGTGGCTGCTTTCCACTAGCTATCTATTTTATATTTGGTAGTGTATATATGTCCATGCCACTCTCTCACTTCGTTCCAGCTTACCCTTCCCCCTCCCCGTGTCCTCAAGTCCATCCTCTACCTCTGTGTCTTTATTCCTGTCCTGCCCCTAGGTTCTTCAGAACCTTTTTTTTTAGGTTCCATATATATGTGTTATCATAGCTCCTTTTTATTGAACGCTAACGATGCGCTATGTACTCCTTCAGACAATTTACATACACTGGGTCTTGCGCAATCTTCACATCTCTTCTGTTGTACAAATGAAGAAAAGCTCAGAGAACTTCAGGAATTTACACTCGTTCAAGAAGCTTGTGAATGATAAGGTTAGAATCTGAAACCATGTCAGTCTGATTTGGAAGCCCAAGGAGAGATCAGAGCCTAATGGTTTTATGCGACCCTCAGTGTGTGTTTGTGTGTCTTTGACTCTCTGTTTCTGCCTTTCATATCTAAATATATATACAGCATGGCTATATGTTCCTAGTTTCTCTTCTCCTTCCACTGAGGAAAAACAAATGTAAAAACCCTTTTGATGTGGCGGTGCTGAGTCTGTCTGTTCTTAACACACTTAATAACAATGTTGATTATGTCCTTTTTTTATAGCACACGTATGCTTTTAACACGTTGGGCATTCAGTTTTTTTGAGAACAACTTTATGGCACTAATAAGTTGGAAATTGACCGCTATCTGCATGGGTGGAAGGGAGCCCACTTCCTTGATTACTTTAGTCTTAGATTGTGTTTTATATATCTTGTCATGTGGAACTAATAGCACTATCCATTTCAAAAAAACATCTCCTAATGGAATCTGGGGTTCTGAGTCTTTGAGCGTTCTATTACTGCCTTATGAAACTATTAAGGCAAGATGTATGTTTTATTCATCTCTCAGCTCCCTGCAGTTCTTAACATAGTGATATGAATATCATCAGTATTTAAAGAAAATTTTTAATGACCAAATGAATGAATGACTGTAACGTGTAGAGGTTCAGATTATACCCATGTAACCTCTGATTACATGTACTGATATTTGGGTGGGGACATTGCTAGGCCACTAATCACTAGAGTTGATTTGATGATAATGGTAATTTACATTTATTTAATGCTTGCCATGTGCCAGGCATATGAGGAAATAGACTTGGAGGGGTTCAGTAATTTGTACACTGGGGAATAGGCAGTGTGCCCAGGATTTGAGCCCACTAATGGGGCTCCAAAGTCCACATTCTTTCCTAACGCTACCTTAATCATGAAAGAGGGTCAGTGAAGTGGGGTTTTGCAGACCCTACCTAAGGCACTCGCTCGGCAGTTCAGTTTCTCAACAGATACTTCCAATATGATGCGAGAGACAGTGTAGAAACAACTAATGGCCAACTGGGTTGTCTCCTACAATTTTTAAGGTGAAATTAAATGGAAGTGAAGTTGGACCAAAACCAAAAAAATGTTGCTTTCCATAAATTGTCCCTACCTGATTGGGATAAGTCAGGGATCTGGAATGGGTGTTGACTCAGTTTATCAGTCCATAAAATTTAGGGTGTGACCATGGAGTACCAAGTCTAGGACTAGGAGATAATAGAGAATCCAGAAGAAAGAGAAGATACAAATGCCTGCTTATGTAGTTTTTAATCTATTTGTGTAAAAGAATTTAAGAGTAAAAGGAAAAGAATAGGGACATATAAGAATCATCACACAGAGGAGAGCAAATTCTTACAGTTTATACAGAACAAGTATAATGTTCATACTTAAGAACATTCAGGTAGGATGGCTTAGTGGGAGTCCTACACATAACCTAGGGAATCTGTTTTTATTTTGTTCTTCCATTGATTCTGGGTAGATTTTTTACTTTGAAAGGCACCCAGAGATCATCCTTTAGGAATGTTTTCTTTCTTTTACTTATATATAAATACAGTGGTACTGTCATACACTTTTCCCTGACTATGAGATCTTCCAACATTCATGCACTGGGCAGCTACTATATGTGACAGGTACTTTGCACAAATAAAACAAGATGACCCCCACCCTTAGAAATTGGAAATTTACTGTGAAACTAATTTTTTAATCTGTGGATGGTAGAATTATGTATAAGATTTATTTTCTCAATTATATTATGCTATAGTTATTAAAATTTCTACAATTAATACATATTAATTTTATAACCAGAACACAAAAATTAAAATAAACTAGGTTCCACAAATTCAGATTTATGACACATGCAAAAAGAAGATAAGTCATAGCAATAACAATTTTGAGAGCTTCCTATGTAACAGGTACTATGCTAAACATTTTATATGGATTCTTTTCTTTAATCCTCGCAATGCTCTTATTATGTTAGTACTATTCTTATCCCCATTTTACAGATAGTGGTGCTGAGGCTAAAAGAAGAGGAAATCCCAGATTACACAGCTGTAAATAGTAAAGACATAACTCTGCCCTACTAAAAAGCTTACAACTACACTAATCTGATAAGTAAAAGCAAAGTGAAGGTCAAATAGTCCATGTTTCCTGATCCTGAGAACTCTTTTCACTGTGTAGTGTTATAGCTATGTGCAGCCGAGAGGCTTTATGCCTCTAGGTGTATTTGATGGTATATACTGTAATTTTTGGAAGATTTTCTGTTTCCTTCTGATAGAGGGCAACTGGTGGCCATGAACCATATCTTCTTCAGTGTTTTTAAAAATTCCTTCTCCCCTTTGTGGTATTCTTTCCTTCAGGTTGGCTGTCTGGGCAACGCTTGGAAAATACTGTTGATTGCTTGGCATGGTGAAAATGTCGTCACAAATGTCTCCTGTTTTGTTGAAGGAGGCTGCGGATTTTGATATGATTCTTAGCTGGGCTCATTTTCTTGGCTTCACTTTAGGGCTTCAAATAATATTATTGTTTTTCATAATAATATTTATTAAACATCTACTTGGTTTCCAGCGCTGAAGGAAAGATCTCAAAAGGGGAAATGCATCGCATACAGAGTGTTTAGGCAGCCACGACGGGTCATACAGTAACTCTCAGGACTGCTGTGAGCCTGGGTGGTGTGTTGATGGTAAAGTGCTTTAAGCTTCTCTGAGGAAAACGACTGTGTCAGTTCCACTGGGATTTGGTTTTCTTTTCAGTGACTGGGTGACCCATGTGTTAAACTGCACATTTTCTACTTCTTCAGAATTTTTTTTTTTTGAGAAAAAAACTCTATCTGGAATCAAGAGAATTACTCACTGATTTGGTGAGATTATTTACATCTGCAAATCTAGCTTAATAGTTAATAGTAACCACTGAATTTCCCTTTGTCTGTTTTTAAAGTAATTCTATATTAAGCATTCTCTTCATGCAAGGTATGATGCTAGGTGCTCCAGATAATACAAAGGTGACTGAGATGTGACCCCTAACACATATTTAAAATCCTTAACAAATAACGGGTATTTAAAATCCCTAACAATACAAATACAGATAACTAGAAAACAAAGCAGTAAGAGGTAAGTAACATACAAAAGGTTAAGGAACATGGCGCATGGAATGCTTCTGCTCAGGAGGTCAACAGTAATGGTTGTCAAAGTTTTGGAGCGCTTGTAATATGCCAAGACACTAGGATAACAGCTTTATATGAGTCGTTTTATACACTTTTAAAACAAACCTGAATCCCCCATGCATCATACTCTTCTCTTCCTGAGATTCTAACCAGAAGAGAAATAAAGAAAAAGATAGAGTAACAAACTATGATCTTTATTACCGATAAAGGCTATGTTGGTCACTGTAGCTTGGTACGATAGCCAAATAGTATTTCTAATTTCCTATCCAGATCTTGGAAAAACTCATCTGAGGGAATGTTTGAGTCTGCAGAGCAAGCACTCTCAACCAGGCCACCACTTCCCACTGAAGCAAGTGGAGAGAAGGAGAAAGAGAGAAAATTCCCTGTGTGCGGGATCTTTGGTAGATTAGCTCCATGTGGTCTAGAATTGTGGAACAAAAGCTGTGGCTAGTGACTAGGCATTACAGACCAGGTGTCCCATTCCATCTCTGTGCGGGGGAGGTGGGGGAGGCCTGGGACGTTCAGGGAAATCTCTTCTCATAGAAAGGAGATGTGGGGAATGGGCTTCTCCCTCCAAGGATTCCCAGGTTTTCCTATTCTTGACCCTCTGGGTTTACCCAACAAGTGAGTGGTCAGCTAGGGGTGTCGCTTTCCCTCTGGGGGAGGAGATGGGCATTTATCAAGGTAGTCCTTCTTCTACCTGTGTGAGACCACTCTCTTTCTCTGAAGGATCTCTAGGGAACAGTGTAGATTTTGTTCCGGAAAGCTCTGAAATGGGTCAGAACAGAGCATTATTTAAATGCACTACCATGCAACATTGTAACCAAGACTTATAACACATTACCTATTCCCATTCCAAATTATTTCTAGCATGTGTAAAGTACAGGCAATTGGAGATGGTGCTTTAGGATTAAAATGGAACATTAAGATTGTCCAATACTAAAATGCATAAATATACATTAATAATAAATGCCAATTAATAGGAGGATCTCAAATTTGAAAATGAAAAGCTCTCTTATTATCAATTGTCCTTGGAGTAATTAAAGCTCCCAAGTTAATTCTTCTTGCAAGTTAAAGACTCAAAACATTCAAGTCCAAAGAAATTAAGAACAAAATCAAATTACCTTGCCCTGGTGGGCGCAAAGAAATTTAAGTCCAAAATTTACCCGCTGCCCAGTTTCTTTTTCTTTTTTAAATAAATTTATTTATTTATTTATTTATGGTTGCATTGGGTCTTTGTTGCTGTGCGCAGGCTTTCTCTAGTTGCGGTGAACGGGCTTCTCATTGTGGTGGCTTCTCTTGTTGCGTAGCATGGGCTCTAGGTGTGCAGCCTTCAGTAGTTGTGGCACATGGGCTCAGTAGTTGTGGCTCGTGGGCTCTAGAGCACAGGTTCAGTAGTTGTGGTGCAGGGGCTTAGTTGCTCCACGGCCTGTGGGATCTTCCCGAATCAGGGCTCGAACCCGTGTCCCCTGAATTGGCAGGCAGATTCTTAACCACTGTGCCACCAGGGAAGCATCTACCCCCTGCCCAGTTTCTTATTCTGCTCTCAACTGAGGGGTTCTCATTTGCAGGGTGGGTAGCTGGAATTCTTCCAGCGATGCTGCCTGGGCTGGGTTGTGTTTCTCTGGAGTGGAGTTCCTTCAGGACCTCTGATGCCATGTCCCTAAATTGCTTTCCTTTGAAAAGAATTCAAGGTCAGGCAAGTTTATGACCACTGAGGCCTCCTACCCACCCTATTCAGGAAACAAACTAATTCCCAGCTAGTGCCTAGTATTAATGGCAATTTGAGGGAAGAAATGTTTTCAGTTTCTGCAGAGGCAGTTATCAGTCACCCAGAATCCATGATCTGTCAACTCACATGCGGGAATTCTCTCCTAAGACAGCATTCCGCGATGACTGGGCATGGGATGAGAGGTCACTGATCCTTCTCTTGGAGAGTAGCCTTTGAGACTTTGCTGATTCTTTGCAAAGTTTTGAGGTTTTCAATGGAGCCAGCCTCAGTCACCAGATCTTTTTTGAGGTATGTTTTGGTACTGTTGTTTTAACCAATATTCCAGATTTCTTGTTTTGCAGCTTCCCTGTGAGTCCCAGTTTCTACACTCTGGACTGGCACAGAGGTGGGCTCTTCATGGTGACACGGCACCCACCTCTCCTGTGAGCCACACTGGCAGCCCACTGCCGCTATGGGATGATTTAGTTCTGTAACACGTGCCTCTACCCTACAGAAGGGGGGAAGGGGGGAAGGAGGGAAGGGGGGAAAGGGCCTCCTTCATGCCCACATTGATTCAGCTGCAGAATTGCCCGTAGCAGATTGGTGAACTGGAACTATTGTGGTTGCTTCTGAAGATTGTGTCCCTGAGAACTTGGTGACTCCCAGTACTTCTGCCATTTGCTTCTCAGGGCACAGTCCTTCTTCTGCTTTTCTATTTTAAAACTCATTTTTTTAATGGAAAAATTCAAACATATATAAAAGTAGACATTAGAATAATGAATCCCTCGTGTACATATTACATTTTCAAAAATTATTAACTCAGGTATGACTTTGTTTTCCTCAGCTTTTGAATATTTCAGGCCTTGAGGAGACTTCCTTTCCACTGCATCTTTCTCTGTAACACAGACATGAATATGCCTTCATTGTTCTCTCCTCCTTTGACAAAGCTCATTTGAGCTTCCAGCAAGTGAAGCTTATTCTTCTCTAATACCTACAGGGCAAGAGCTGTTGGCTGGAAGAAAACACTTTTTTTCCCTTACTTTCTCTGCTTTTAATCCCACACTTTTGTTTTCCTGCTATGTTCTTTTAGATTTTGTTAGAGTCTCCAGTAGTAAAAGCTATGGCATGGATCAATTTCAGGTCTGCTGGAAGCATCCACTATTCAAAAAAATCTTTTGGTACATCAACAAATATATTTTAAGAATCTAATAAACCAGACATTTTTCTTTGCCCTGACTCATTAGTGGAGCAAAGAGGCAAATACCCCTGCCCTCAAAGAGCATATATTCTACTGGAGGGAGACGGACAAGAAACACACATTGGTAAAATATACGTATATGAGATGATGAAAAGTGCTGTGAAGAAAAATAAAAGCAGAGGGATATATAGGAGGTGCCTTGGGGTTGGGGTGGGATTGCTGTAGTTTACTTTATTTTTAAAATAATTTTATTATTATTATTTATTGGAGTATAATTGCTTTACAATGTTATGTTAGTTTCTGCTTTATAACAAAGTGAATCAGCTATATGTATACATATATTTCCTCCCTCTTGGACTCCCTCCCATCCTCCCCACCCCCCATCCTGCCCATCTAGATAATCACAGAGCACCAAGCTGAGCTCCCTGTGCTATACTGTAGGTTCCCACTAGCTATCTATTTCACACATGGTAGTGTATTTATGTCAAACCTAATCTCCCAATTCATCCCACCCTCCCCTTCCCCCACTGTGTCCACACATCCATTCTCTACATCTGCCTCTCTATTCCTGCCCTGGAAATAGGTTCATCTGTACTATTTTTCTATATTCCACATATATGCATTAATATACAATATTAGTTTTTCTCTTTCTGACTTACTTCACTCTATATGACAGACTCTAGGTCCATCCACATCTCTGCAAATGACCCAATTTCATTACTTTTTATGGCTGAGTAATATTCCATTGTACGTATGTACCACATCTTCTTTATCCATTCATCTGTCGATGGACATTTAGGTTGTTTCCACGACCTGGCTATTGTAAATAGTGCTGCAGTGAACGCTGGGGTACATGTGTCCTTTCTTTTTTTTAATTTATTTAATTTATTTTTTATACAGCAGGTTCTTATTAGTTATCTATTTTTTTAAACATCTTTATTGGAGCATAATTGCTTTACAATGGTGTGTTAGTTTCTGCTTTATAACAAAGTGAATCAGTTATACATATACATATGTCTCCATATCTCTTCCCTCTTGTGTCTCCCTCCCTCCCACCCTCCCTATCCCACCCCTCTAGGTGGTCACAAAGCACCAAGCTGATCTCCCTGTGCTATGTTTCTGACCACTTTTTGATTGGGTTGTTGTTGTTTTGATATTGAGCTGCATGAGCTGTTTGTATATTTTGGAGATTAATCCTTTGTCTGTTCCTTAATTTGCAAGTATATTCTCCCATTCTGAGGGTTGTTTTTCATCTTGTTTATGGTTTCCTTTGCTGTGCAAAAGTTTTTAAGTTTAATTAGGTTCCATTTGTCAATTTTTGTTTTTATTACTCTAGAAGGTGGGTCAAAAAAGATCTTGCTGTGATTTATGTCAAAGAGTGTTCTTCCTATGTTTTCTTCTAAGAGTTTTATAGAATCTAGTCTTATATTTAGGTCTTTAATCCATTTTGAGTTTATTTTTGTGTGTGGTGTTAGGGGCTGTTCTAATTTCAGTCTTTTACATGTAGCTGTCCAGTTTTCCCAGCACCACTTATTGAAGAGTTGTCTTTTCTCCATTGTATATTCTTGCCTCTTTGTCATAGATTAGGTGACCACAAGTGCGTGGGTGTATTTCTGGGCTTTCTATCCTGTTCTATTGATCTATATTTCTGTTTTTATGCCAGTACCATACTGTCTTGATTACTGTAGCTTTGTACTATAGCCTGAAGTCAGGGAGCCTGATTCCTCCAGCTCCATTGTTCTTCCTCAAGATTGCTTTGGCTATTTGGGGTCTTTTGTGTTCCCATACAAATTGTAAAAATTTTTATTCTAGTTCTGTGAAAAATGCCATTGGTAATTTGATAGGGATTGCACTGAATCTGTAGATTAATTTGGACAGTATAGCCATTTTCACAGTATTGATTCTTCCTATCCAAGACCATGGTATATCTCTTCATCTGTTTGTGTCATCTTTGATTTCTTTAATCAGTATCTTATAGTTTTCTGAGTACAGGTCTTTTGCCTCTTTAGGCAGGTTTATTCCTAGGTATTTTATTCTTTTTGTTGCAGTGGTAAATGGGATTATTTCCTTAATCTCTCTTTCTGATCATTCATCATTAGTGTATAGGAATGCAAGAGATTTCTGTGCATTAATTTTGTATTCGGCAACTTTACCAAATTCATTGATTAGCTCTAGTAGTTTTCTGGTGGCATCTTTAGGAGTTTCTATGTATAGTTATCATGTCATCTGCAAACAGTGAGAGTTTTACTTCTTCTTTTCAATTTGGATACTTTGATTTCTTTTTCTTCTGATTGCCGTGGATAGGAGTTCCAAAACTATGTTGAATAATAGTGACAAGAGTGGACATCCTTGTCTTGTTCCTGATCTTAGAGGAAATGCTTTCATTTTTCGCCATTGAGAATGATGTTTGCTGTGGGTTTGTCATACATGGCCTTTATTATGTTGAGGTAGGTTCCCTCTATGCCCACTTTCTGGAGAGTTTTTATCATAAATGGGTGTTGAAATTTATCAGAAGCTTTTTCCAAATCTATTGCGATGATCATATGGTTTTTATCCTTTAATTTCTTAATATGGAGTATCACATTGATTGATTTGCATATATTAAAGAATCCTTGCATCCCTGGGATAAATTCCACTTGATCATGCGGTATGATCCTTTTAATGTGTTGTTGGATTCTGTTTGCTAGTGTTTTGTTGATGGTTTTTGCATCTATGTTCATCAGTGATATTGGTCTATAATTTTCTTTTTTTTGTGATATATTTGTTTATGGTATCAGAGTGATTGTGGCCTCATAAAATGATTTCGGGAGTGTTCCTACCTCTGCAATTTTGTGGAAGAGTTTGAGAAGGCTAGGTGTTAGCTCTTCTCTAAATGTTTGATGGAATTTCCTTGTACAGCCATGTGGTCTTGGACGTCTGTTTGTTGGAAGATTTTTAATTACAGTTTCAGTTTCATTACTTGTGATTAGTCTGTTTATATTTTCTATTTCTTCCTGATTCAGTCTTGGAAGGTTTTACCATTCCAAGAAATTGTCCATTTCTTCCAGGTTGTCCATTTTATTGGCATATAGTTGCTTGTAGTAGTCTATTATGATCCGTTTTATTTCTGCAGTGTCAGTTGTATTTTCTCCTTTTTCACTTTTAATTTTACTGATTTGAGTCCTCTCCCCCTTTTTTTGTGATGAGTATGGTTAAAGGTTTATCAATTTTGTTTATCTTCTCAAAGAAACAGCATTTAGTTTTACTGATATTTGCTATTATTTCTTTGTTTCTATTTCATTTATTTCTGCTCTGATCTTTATGATTTCTTTCATTCTACTAACTTAGGGTTTTGTTTGTTCTTCTTTCTCTAGTTGCTTTACGTGTAAGGTTAGGTTGTTTATTTGAGATTTTTCATGTTTCTTGAGGTAGGGTTTTATTGCTATAAACTTCCCTCTTAGAACTGCTTTTGCTGCATACCATAGGTTTTGGGTTGTCATGTTTTCATTGTTATTTCTTTCTATGCAGTTTTTTATTTCCTTTTTGAGTTCTTCAGTGATCTCTTAGTTATTTAGCAGCGCACTGTTCAGCCTCCACGTGTTTGTATTTTTTACAGTTTTTTTCCCTGTAATTGATTTCTAATCTCATAGTGTTGTGGTCAGAAAAGATGCTTGATATGATTTCAATTTCCTTAAATTTTCCGAGGCTTGATTTGTGACCCAAGATGTGATGTATCTTGAAGAATGTTCCTTGTGCACTTGAGAAAAAAGTGTATTCTGCCGCTTTTGTGTGGAATGTCCTATAAATATCAATTAAATCTATCTGGTCTATTGTGTCATTTAAAGCTTGTGTTTCCTTATTTATTTTCTGCCTGGATGATCTGTCCATTGATGTAAGTGGGGTGTTAAAATCCCCCAGTATTATTGTGTTACTGTTGATTTCCCCTTTCATGGCTGTTAGCATTTGCCTTATGTATTGAAGTGCTCCTATGTTGGGTGCATAAATATTTACAATTGTTATATATTCTGCTTGGATTGATCGCTGATCATTATGTAGTGTCCTTCCTTATCTCTTGTAATGGTCTTTATTTTAAAGTCTATTTTATCTGATATGAGTATTGCTATTCTAGCTTTCTTTTGATTTCCATTTGCATGGAATATCTTTTTCCATCCCCTCACTTTCAGTCTGTGTGTGTCCCTAGGTCTGAAGTGGGTCTCTTGTAGACAGCATATATATGGGTCTGTTTTTGTATCCATTCAGCCAGTCTGTGCCTTTTGGTTGGAGCATTTAATCCATTTACATTCAAGGTAGTTATCTATATGTACGTTCCTATTACAATCTTCTTAAATTTGTTTAAGTTAGATTTTAAAAATATATATTTATTATTTATTTATTTTTGGCTGCATTGGGTCTCAGTTGTGGCATGCAGGATCTTGTTGAGGCATGTGGGACCTTTCCTTGCAGTGTGCAGGCTCTTCGTTGTGGTGCGCAGGCTTCTCTCTAGCTGTGGTGCGCAGGCTTCTCTCTAGCTGTGGTGCTGGTTCCACGGTGCATGCGCTCTGTAGTTGTGGTGCGTGGGTTCCAGAGCGCACGGGCTCTGTAGTTTGTGGCACACAGGCTCTCTAGTTCAGGCACACATGCTCAATAGTTGTGGCACATGGGTTTCGTTGCCCCGTGGCATGTGGGATATTAGTTCCCTGAACAGGGATGAAACCCACGTCCCCTGAATTGTATGGTGGATTCTTTACCACTGGACCACCAGGGTAATTGTTCTTAATTGTTTTGGGTTTGTTTTTGTGGGTCTTTTTCTTCTCTTGTGTTTCCTGCCTAGAGAAATTCCTTTAGCATTTGTTGTAAAGCTCGTTTTGTGGTGCTGAATTCTCTTAGCTATTGCTTGTCTGTAAAGCTTTTGATTTCTCTGTCAAATCTGAATGAGATCCTTACTGGGTAGAGTAATCTTGGTTGTAGGTTTTTCCCTTTCATCACTTTAAATATATCCTGCCACTCCCTTCTGCCCTGCAGAGTTTCTGCTGAAAAATCAGCTGGTAACCTTATGGGGATTCCCTTGTATGTTATTGGTTGATTTCCCCTTGCTGCTTTTAATATTTTTCCTTGAATTTAATTTTTGATAGCTTGATTAATATGTGTCTTGGTGTGCTTCTCATAGGGTTTATCCTGTATGGGACTCTCTGTGCTTCCTGGACTTGGGTGGCTATTTCCTTTCCCATGTTAGGGTAGTTTTCGACTATAATTTCTTCAAATATTTTTTCAGGCCCTTTCTCTTTCTCTTCCTTTTCTGGGACCCCTATAATTCAAACGCTGGTACATTTAATCTTGTCCCAGAGGTCTCTGAGACTGTCCTCAATTCTTTCCACACTTTTTTCTTTATTCTGCTCCTTGGCAGTTATTTCCACCATTCTATTTTCCAGCTCACTTATTCATTCTTCTGCCTCATTTATTCTGCTATTGATTCCTTCTAGAGTATTTTTCACTTCAGTTATTGTGTTGTTCATCACTGTTTGTTCTTTAGTTCTTCTAGGTCTTTGTTAAACATTTCTTTTACTTTCTCAATCGTGCCTCCATTCTATTTCCAAGATATTGGATCATCTTTACTATCATTACCCTGAATTCTTTTTCAGGTAGGTTGCCTATTTCCTCTTCATTTATTTGGTCTTATCTGTTTTTACCTTGCTCCTTCATCTGTAACATATTATTTTTGTTGTCTCATTTTTTTTTTGATGGGTGGGGCTGTGTTCCTGTCTTACTGGTTGTTTGGCCTGAGGAGTTCAGCACTGGGGTTTGCAGGCAGTTGGGTCAAGCCAGGTCTTGGTGCTGAGATGAGGTCTTCCAGGAGACCTCCAATTAATTTTCCCTGGGGTCTGAGGTTCTCTGTTAGTCCAGTGGCTTGGACTCAGCACTCCCACCACAGGAGCTCAGGCCCAGCCCCTGGCCTGGGAGCCAATATCCTGTAAGCCACGTGGTGTGGACAAAAAAAAAAAAAAAAAAGAAAAGGCAAAACAATAATGAAGAATAAAAAATATAAAATTAGAATAATAAAAAACGTATTAGAAAAATTAAAAATATAAATGAAACAACAACAAAGTAAAACGGAACCACAACAGCAAAAAAAATCCCCCCAAACAGAAAACAAACAGAGGACTTCCCTGGTGGTGCAGTGGTTAAGAATCCACATGCCAATGCAGGAGACACAGGTTCAATCCCTGGTCCGGGAAGATCCCACATGCCTCAGAGCAACTAAGCCCATGCACTACAACTACTGAGCTTGTGCTCTAGAGCCCACGTGCCACAACTACTGAGCCCATGTGCCACAACTACTGAAGCCTGTGTGCTCTAGGGCCTCTGCCACAACTACTGAGCCCAAATGCTGCAACTACTGAAGCCCACTCGCCTAGAGCCTGTGCTATGCAACAAGAGAAGCCACCACAATGGGAAGCCCCTGCACTGCAATGAAGAGTAGACCCCACTCACTGCAACTAGAGAAAGCCCACACGCAGCAACGAAGACCCAATGAAGCCAGAAGTAAAAAAAAAAAAAACCCAAAAAACAAACAAACAAAAAACTGGAACAGGCTTTGGCTGTGGGGGTGGGGCCTTGGCTCAGGGCCTGTGCAGCTGGAAAAGGCCCTGGCGGGGTGGGGTGGGGCAGGGCCTAAGGCTTGGTGCAGCTGGAGGGGACCTCGGAGTGTGGAGGGTCAGGCCTGGGACCTCAGCAGGCTCCCCTGGGTCCGAGTGGGTGGGGGAAATGCTGGCCCATTTCCTTCTGATCCTCTGATCCCTCGAGTGTCTCTCCCTGTCCCCGTTGATCCCCTTGTGTGAATGGGCCCTTCCGGGCATGGGAACCCTTTCCCTCCCCTAGCCACACCACGGGGACACCGGTCCCATCCGGCCTCCACTTCTCCCCTCTTCTTCCCCCCACGCCCTACCTGGTCACTCGGGGGTTCCCCTTAGGTTTCCAAGGTCCCCCACCAGTGCCTGGTAGGTGCTCTAGTTGTGAGGAGACACAAACTCTGTGTCCTTCTACTCCACGATCTTGACTCTGCCCTGGGGTTGCCATAGTTTAAAATAGGGTGGTCTGGGCATGCCTGGCTGAGAAGGAAACATCTGAGTAGAGGCTTTAAGGGGAGGTAAAGCATGATCCATGCACATATCTGGGGAAGAGTGTTCTAGATAGATGGCACAGCAAGAGCAGAAACAGAGAGTGTGCTGGAATTCGAGGAGGTTGATGTGCCAAGAGTGGCTTGTGCAAGGGAAGTAAGAGGAGACAGGCAGACAGGGGAGGGGATGGGACAGATCTAGGGGGCTGTAGGCTGACCTGAGGGCTTGGCTTTTTCTCTAAGTGAAGTGAAAGTTTTGGGAGGGCTCTAAGCAGAGCAGTGACAGGAGACACTCTCCCCACCATTAGATAAACACTGAACACAGGCCTGGTTTTGCTCTATCATTATTCTGCCTGGTTCCCCTTTACTATGGCTCATCGCTTAGATGAGTATCTTAGAGTCCAATTCCATGAATTCTAGGGCAGGTTCTCTTTAGAGTTTAGGCAATACCTTATCTCTACTTACAATGGTTGTGTACCTCAAAACTCACAAATCATACTTTGTGTATTCTCTGATTGTCCTGGCCTTCCCTTCTCAGATCTGTCTAGATTTTCTGTAACCACTAACACGGCACTGCTGGCCTTCCCAGGGCAATTCTCTGATTGCTTTCACCATGGATTTGTTACTCATGGCTTAGACTTTCAATGGTTACCTGGATTCGGTCCCTCTCTGGACAAATCATGTCAGATTCTGCCCCTGAGATATTGCATCTCTTCTTCTGTGAGACTTCTTTGGGTTCCAGTAACTTTTCCTCATACAGTTATAATTAAGCCATGTCTTTTTCTTTTTTCCTAATGTTCTATTTCAGAGCAGTTTGATCTATTTTTCTTTTTATTTTTGTATCTCTTCGGGCCTTCAGTATCTCATTTCATGTTTCATATCCATCTAGACTATATCCTAAGATCTCAACATTTTTCTTAAAGAAACATCTCTTGTTCTTCAGTGAAATCAGCTGGTCTTCCTAGGCTTGCTTTCATTCTCAGAGCCCAGAAGTACCCTCTGGGGCTGGGACCTGGATTACAGTGTCTCCAAGCAGCTTTCTGGAATGTATCCAGTTTCCAGCACCAGCTCTAGGATGCTAGGCAGTTATTATCGTGGATCAACACACCTCAGAAAACCTGAACTTTTCACTCTAGAATAAGGTTGCTCATTGTCACCTCATTAAAATAATGAAATTAACAGAACTATGACCTCTGAGGTTCAACACAGACCTATGTAGGCATTTCTTCCTTGATCACATAGAGGTTGAAATTTAAGGAGGCTAGTGGGGGAAGAAAAGAAGGTTTTGCTAGATATAATCTCCTTTAAGAGCAATGAAGCAATATCTTACTGTCCCAAGCTGCCAAAATTCATTTTTATGGAATCAAATCCATGAAGAATTGGCTACGGTACATGTAATATTGTGAATGTTAGAATTTGCACTTTGTTTCTCTAGTTATTCAGGCTGTGTGAAAAAAACGCCTATTGCCAGCCCACTCCCCCCTGGCTACTCAGAGAGTATTATTACTCCACTTAGGAATTACACTCTAAACATGGACTTCAAGTAAGGCCATTTCAAATGGTAGAATTTGAGGGTGTGATGGGCCATTTAATCTCCATATCTTCCTACCTCTGCCTCTCCACTCTGACTTTTTGTAGAAACAGGTGACCCATTTTGAAATGCCCAGTATGAGACTCCCTACTTCTGAAGTTCACCAGGCACAACAATTTGAGTTCCTTTCAGCTTGGCAGTGGGCAATCCTGCCAAGGTTCTTAACTGGAGAGATTTTTCAACTGGGTCAGCACATCTATCTGAAGCAATTTCACTTGTGTCAGGGCATCAAGAATTAGTTTCTAGAGACCCATGGGTCATACATCCTTAGTGGTTGGTAGGGTGAGGTTGTGAATGTTGACACACTGGTTACAAACATATGTGGATGGGCTGCATGTGCATGTTCTCATGTGCTGCAGACTTGTCATTCATTCATCACCAAATATATATTGAGTAACTACTTTATTTCAGGTGCCATTTTTGATGCTTAGTTTACTACGATAAACAAGAACCTAAAATATGCCACAACCCTGATAGTCTAGCAAATCAACACTTCCCAACAGGAAGAGGACATGATTGGCATCGCTTGGCTCTTTGGATCTCTATTACTGCACTGCCCTAGACATGGTCTCTACCTGGCAGTATGGCTGACTGTCTACATCTTGCACTTGTCTCTCACTACACTTGTAGCCATGGCATCAACCAAGCATCTGGAAAAGCAAGTACTGGTGAGAACATCTGTATAATATAAATTTAACATGAGCCTAAATTTGCACCATTATACAAATGGGCTAAGTTGGTGATTAATGGCCCTTACTGGCATGGGAATAGAATCATAGAAAGATGTAATTTTAGATGTAGAATGGGTATTACACATCATGCAATTCAATCCCTGGTATGCACTAAAAACTACAAAGCCACCTACTAACTTAGTCACTGATGTATTAATTCAATAACTATTTATTCATTGGCTATTAGGCATAAAGTATTATGAGAGGCACTGGAGATATAGTAGTAAGCAGGATAGATTTGGCCCATCATAGAGCTCTTAGATTACGAAGGGAAAAGCATGAAACAGCTAATTACACAGTAAATTATTTCATAACATAGAAATACAATACAAAAAATACAAAGGAACATCTAATAAGAAAAACACTCCCCTTGTCTAGGGGAATCAAAAAGTCTTTTCTGAGGAAGTGAGGATGTGGGGAAGCCTGGCCAAGGCAACTATATGCCCCAAGGCCAGAAAAAGACTGACACATCACAGACTCTGAAAGGAATCAGGTGGCTAGCATATACTGAGTGAAGGGAACAGTGATTCAGCTCAAAATTAGAAGAGAAGGCCAGGGTCCTATTATACAGAGTCTTATAGGTCAGGTTAAATACTTAAAATTTCATTGTAATTAATGTAAATTCACTTAAAAGAGTATATCAGGTAAATTATATAGTTCATCTTTCAATTAGTTTTGCTTCTATACTTAACTTTTTCTGTATGCAGTGTTCTCAGGAAAGGTTTAATACATAGAGTACAAAGATTGGCTTTTGAGAGCCTATGTTGACTTTTTTTCATTGTAGTAAAAAACACATAACATAAAATTTGCCATCTTATTCATTTTTAAGTATGTTGACTCATAAATCTCACAAAGGATGTGAAAGCCATGGCTTCCAACTCAAAGGGACACAGACTTGAGAGAATAAAGGTCTTTTGACTAGAAATATCAGGTAAAAACCTGAAGAAAGTGACACAAGGTTTACCCAATAACAATAGATTAGAAAGAATCTACCCAGCAATGTAAGAGTTGGTTTTAACCAAAAGGGAATAGCATTGTGTTCCACTAGCTAGAAGGAGGGACTGGGAGAGGAAGCAACCAGAGCTTAAAAGTAATGGGCCTCTGAAAAGTGCTTGGCACCTTGACCCCACCTCCATGGAAGGATTCCTGAAAAGAAGGGCGATGTACTATTTGGGGGAATCCTAGGGCAGATAGCACCCTTGCTGTCTTCTTAAGGGGAGCACAGGACACCATACACCTGTTCAAAAAGCCCTACATTTAATCAATGGGTCATGCCAGCCATCTCTTGCTGTGTAAATGTCACCCCAAAACATAGTGGCTTTAAACAAGAGCAATGATTTTAACATCAGTCATGGTTTCTGTGGGTCAGAAACTCAGGAAAGGCTCAGCTGAGTTAATCTAGTAACAATGCTATTGGAACGTCAGCCATCACATCTGTGTTCCAGACTCCAAGAAGAGTAAAGAGGAGAAGGGTAAAAGAAATACACTTTCCAGCTAAGATATTTCACTTTGATGATTGTCCTCTCCCAGGAAAGTCTTCCTGGAAGTCCCACACATCATTTCAACTTGCATCTCCCTGACAAGAACTGACCCATATAGCCATGCTTAACTCTGAGATACTGAGATATGTGATCCTTTTGTAGTCTCAAATAAAATCACCATTCTCTTGAAGATGATGGGCATCTAAAATATGAAGGGCAAAATAAATTGTGGAAGACAATTCGCATTCTCTGCTGCATTACTTAAAGCACCCTGAGTTTTAACCCATAACAGACTCAGTTGCCTGGCAACTGGTTAATTGCCAGAATCCAGTTGAGAGATAATGACTTGGGCAGAGATAAGAGCAATGAGGATTCAAGTGACATTAAAGAAGTAGAGTCAACCAGGCTTGGTGATGGCTTGGGGGAAGAGATTGTGTTAAAGATGACTTCCAGAATTTGGACTAGAATAACTGGTTGGGGTGGGGTGGGGAGAGGGGGATAGTAGTACCATGCACTGAAATAAAGATCACTGCGAGAGGACCTTGTTTGGAGTAAAATAATAAATTCCATTTGAAGTATGTTAAATTTGAAGAGCTTTTGAGGCATCTGAAAGAAATGTGAGGTAGGCAGTTGGGTGTTAGGGTCTGAAGCCCAAAGAAGTCTGAGTTGGAAGTAGTATATATTTGGGTATCAGTATGTAAACAGTGATTGAAGCCATCCATGGTTGTAGATAGAATAACTTAGGATCAGTTCATAAAGTAAGTAGATTTTAAAACTAAGACTGGGACTAAGCCAGCAAAGGAGACTGAAAAACTGAAAAATTAGGTGAGAAATCAGGAAGTAAAATGGCATGTAAGCCAAGGAAAAAAATGTTTCAGGAAGGAGAGAGAAGACTCAGATATTTGCACTGGATCTTATGACATAGAGGTCACTGGGATCTTGTAAGAGCTATGTCAGTGGCTTGGTGGAGGCAGAAGTTGACAAGGGTGGAATGAAGAATGAAGGAGAGGTGAGGAATCAGAGACAATGAGAGCTGTCTGCTCTTGAGAAGTCTGTCTATAAAGGGAAGGAGAGAAAACATGACAGCTGTTGAGGAGCAGAGTCAGGCTTTATTTTGAACAGTTTATTTAAAAGCTATTGGTCATTTACAGAATCTAAGAAAAATGCTGACTAAGCAGAGTGAATTCATTCTAAGTTATGCCCATTGTTATGGACTGAATGTGTCTCCCACAGATTCATGTATTGAAACCCAACACTCAATGTGATTGTATTAGGAAGTGGAATCTTTGGAAGGTGAGTGGAACTAGGTGAGGTCATGAGGATGGGATTAGTATCCTTCTAAGAGTCATAGAGAGCTCTCTTTGCCTCTCTGCCCTCTGCTATGTGAGAATGCAATGAGAAGTTGGCAGTCTGCAGCCTGGAAGAGGGCTCTCACCAGAACCTCATCATTCTGGCACACTGATCTCAGACTTCCAGCCTCCAGAACTGTGAGAAATAAATTTGTGTTGTTTATAAGTTACCCAGTGTATGATACATTGTTATAACAGCCCAGACTAAGACATCCATTTTGTGACCCTCAGCTCAAGCTATGAGTTCAGTCAGACAAGTTGGATTGGCCTAGCTTGGGTCATAGGTCATAGGCTCACCCTTCGATGAGGCAGAAAGGGTATCTTTCTCTTTTATTGTATTTAAACATACATAACATAAAATTTACCACTGTAACCATTTTTAAGTGTATAATTCATTGGCATTAAGTACATTCACAGTGTTGTGATTTTTCTTTATCTCAAACAGAAACTCTGTATCCATTAAACAATAATTCCTCATTCTCCCCTCTTCTCATCCCCTGGGATCCTCTGTTCTACTTTCTGTCTCTATGAGTTTTCTTATTTTAGGTACCCGTTATGAGTGGACTCATGCAATATTGGTCTTTTTGCATCTGGCTTCTTTCACTTAGTATCAGTATAATATCTTCAAGGTTCATCCATGTTTTAGCATGTATCAGAATTTCATTTTTTAAGGTTGAATAATATTCCAGAGTGGATATCTTGCTGGCAGTTCTATGAGACTGCATGCAAAGGAGGTTGGGGGACAATTGAGGTCTGGTACAGGAATGGCCAAGCAGGTTGCACGCAGCCGATCTGCCAACAGTCTTACCTCCCTGAGCCTTCAGACGCCTTCTCCCACAGTATGCAGGGAAGTTCTGGCATTTCATCCTCACTGACAGTTAACCTAGCAGACATAACACTGTTGCCAGGTGCCTGAGCCAATGCCCTAAATACAAACTCAGGGTAGGAATATGCATGTCAACAAATTCTGCCCTGTCAAGCCTTATAATTTGTCCTCCTTCTTCAAACACCCTTAGAATTTGCTCCCAGGTGTTCCTCAGACTCCTGAAGATACAAATTGGTGAGGTCCTGTAAGTCTCTTTGTGTAGAGTACAGAGCAAGTCTTGTGATCTTATTTGGCTTATGTTGGGCTCTAACTCTCATTATGGGCTTGGAGGCAATGACCGGTGGTTGGGGTGGACCCCTAGGAGAGTGGCATCATTTTGTGAGGCACCTGCCCAGGTGTGGTCACTGAAATGCTTTAACCATGGGGAGGCTGCTTGGGAGCAGGAGGGCCCGCCTCCACAGGCCAGGAAGTTTATGTGGGTTTATCATTCAAAGCTTCAATTGTGTCTGTCCAAACGTCCCTATTCTATATGCCGAGGTTCCATACCTTTCCCATAATGCTCTTGCCTTAGTGCAGGGCACCTGACAGCGTTGAACATCTACTTTGTGCTGCAGCCCTGCCACCCTTACTACCAGGCCCTGCACCTTATACTCAGCTATATGTATTTTGTGGCTTCAGGAGCTAAGACTCCTTCAAAGCTATCCTTCATGGTTTCTGATTTTCTTTCCTGTTCTGAGTAGGATATTCACCACCTTCAAGTTTTCCTTTACATTCTTTTTTTTTTTTGCGGTACGCGGGCCTCTCACTGTTGTGGCCTCTCCCGTTGTGGAGCACAGGCTCCGGACGTGCAGGCTCAGCGGCCATGGCTCACGGGCCCAGCAGCTCCGCGGCATGTGAGATCCTCCCGGACCAGGGCACGAACCCACGTCCCCTGCATCGGCAGGCGGACTCTCAACCACTGTGCCACCAGCGAAGCCCTCCCTTTACATTCTTACTAGAGCATTGAAAATAGCCTACTTCTTTATAATCACCATTTTTGCCATAAGCAATCAAGTACCACAACCTCTTGATGGCCCAGTGCCTTGTCCTGCTCCCATACTTTATCCACCAGTGATTATTTGAGTGGTTGGATGCCGTGCTCCAGATGACCAGTGTTGCACCCGACCCCACACAACATTATCTATATTTTCCCAAAGTGTGCGAGCAACCTGATAGGAAGGTGCCATTTTGAAGTATTTAGAGAATACCTCTGGAACAAAGTGCCCATTAAATAGCTGACACGGCTGCTTTTGAGAAAGGAACCTGGGGAACCAGGACAAGGGGGCAGGGAACTTAGTTGCCACATGTACTTTTTATACGTGTATAAAAATGATAATGGTGAAAACAGTTATAAAAGAAATATTCAATGTATGTGTGGGATTTAACCTGCTGAAGAATTTTCCAACTTTGTCTCTGAATCTCTTTGAGGATGAAAGAACTTGCCTTTTAGTGTAATAAAAATATACTCCTATATATTCCTATATATATAAATGGCTTATATGGGGAAAGAATCTTAAAAAAAAGGTGGATATATGTATATGTATAACTGATTCACTTTGCTGTACACATGAAACTAACACAAGATTGTAAATCAACTATACTCCAATAACAAATTTTTAAAAAGGAAAAAAGTGTATTCCTCTTAACGCAATGATGAATTTTTTTAGCTCTTACTATTATTTTCATAAGTCTGGGAGGGAAATAAAATGTAAAAAAGTAAATAAAAGAAAGAATTATTTTGAATATACCTAAAGTTCGTTTAAAAAATGAAGAAACACCTTTTTTTTTTTTTTTTTTTTTTGTGGTACGCGGGCCTCTCACTGTTGTGGCCTCTCCTGTTGCAGAGCACAGGCTCCAGACGCACAGGCTCAGCAGCCATGGCTCATGGGCCCAGCCGCTTCGTGGCATGTGGGATCTTCCCGGACCGGGGCATGAACCCGTGTCCCCTGCATTGGCAGGCGGACTCTCAACCACTGCGGCACCAGGGAGGCCCGAGACACCCATTTTTCATCTCCTAAGGGGGTAATATGAGCTGGATTCTGGGTCCAAGGGTCTCTGCTGAAGCCAGGGAAGTTGGTGCCGTGCTGAATGTGTTAGGAGGCTGAGGTGTGTGAACTGGAGATTAGGTCAGGGTAGACATTCTGAAATGAGTAATCAAGCTGATGCCAGGATGTATAAATACAGTTGAAGTTGGATTGAGTCAGGTGTCAGAGACAGATAGGCAGGTAAGAATCCTACACCAGGGGAAAAAGCACCAGTGGTGATTATTCTGGGAGGGCAGGAATTCTGTGGTCTCTTCATTTATAAAATGTGTTGGATTAATTGATCTTTAAGGTACCCTTAAGCCTAAAGTACATCAAATGTATAATCTCCTTTAAGTGTAGAATAAATACAACAGAATAAAATGTGGATACACCTTATTTAAAAAGCTGAATGCATCAAAATCCAGATTTTGAAAAGAAGCAAATTGAAGATGATAATTTACTCTTAAGAAGCATCTCCCATGGGCATCCTTTTCGGTGATTATTTACCTTGGGGACATCTGAGAATCACCTGGCTGATTCTCCATACCCAGGAAACACTCCAGAGCAATTAAATCAGAACCTCTGGGGATAGAACCGGGGTATCAGTACTTTTAAGTCTTCCTTATGATTTCAATGTGCAGCCTAAGCTGAGAAACACAAACAGTGAACTTAACCAGTTGGATTCATTTAAATTAAATACCCCTGTGATACAATTTCTTTAATCAGGAAAACTGGAGTCTGCCAGAAATTTAAAAGAGGAGTTTATACGGGTATGCAATCATGAAAGCAAAGTTGTAGTGTTAGGATATGTGGATACTAAATCCAAGAGGAGAACAGCTGTGTGTCTCCTGAGACGCACCTAATAAAGGACAGAAGGCACATCATGAGGAAGACATTGAACCAGGTGATTATTTCTAGAGAGCATTTACCAACTCTCGGAGGTGGAGATCTGTTGATTAAAGTTAAATTCACACTTGCATTGTATGTTTGAAACTGGTTGTTGTGTTTAATTTAACTGCTAAGTAAATTTAGTTAGAGGTTTATACACAGTGGGTGATTATTTTTGAGCATACCTCCTTCTGTTACAAAGCCTGGCTAAAACCACAGGGTGCATTGGTTATATGAAAAACAGCCCCACATTTGCTCATTGCACTGGTTTCCAGGAAGGGATGACCACTCCTGGTAAAGTCATTCTTATCTATGTTGTGAAAAAAGTAGGGAAAGGAGCTTGGGAACTTCAGCCTCAAATAGGGGTGATTCTAAGTGGGTGATCCTTAAAAATTCAAGAAGATGCCTTCAGTGCTCAGCTAGGAGTTGCATGAGCCCATTAATGAAATTAGTGCTCATATAAAAGGAAGTGTTTGTCTCCCAGGAATGGGACTCAGAGATGGGGAAGTGAGACAGGGAGTTGTGGTCTTGTCATTTCGTTGTTACAAACCATATTGTTTTTGAATTTTGTAAACCATAAACATGTGTTAATTTCATTAAAATTAAATGAAAATTAAAAATGGAAGAATGCATTAATTTATAACAGTGATTTTGCCTAGGGAAAGGAAAAGGATTATAATTATTCAAAGTTTTTGCTCAATATGCTTGTGAATTGTCCAAATTTTTTACAAGAATATATTCAAGCATTACTTCTATTATTAAAATAAGTAAAATAATGTAAAAGTGAAAGAAATAACAAAAGAATATATCTTAGGGAAAAAAATTTCATTTTAATGAAATGAATGACTGATAGACTTTGAAATGTAAATAAAATGGTGGACTAAAAGTGTCTACTAATTGCTGAGCAATATGAATAAATAGTGACTCACACCTGGACAGACTATGGTTTGATTTGGAGACACCAAATCTAAAGAAAAAGTCCTAAAACCTGCCAGAAGAAAAAAAAGTAAATCCCTATACTGGAAGAGGTAAACACTGATACTGTATTTCTCATCAGCTGTACTGGTCCTAAGAATATAATATGACAATATCTTGAAAGATCTAAGAAAAAAGTAGAACCTAGCAAAACTATTATTTGAAGGAAAATAAAGATATTTGGGACATTCAATTACTCAGGATGTTTTTACCTCCAAACTTCCTCTAAGAAATATCAATGGAAGATGCATTCCAACAAAATAAAAAATAAATCCCAAAGGAAAGCAAAGAACACAAAAGAAGTAATGAGTCAAGAAATAAGTAAAGACATGCATGATGAAAGAACAAGGTTAAAAAATAATGAGTCTAAAATACCAGTGATAGCAACAATCTGTCAGAGGTATAAAGATCATAATCTATCCTGCATCTAAATATATTGCATACCTACCACAATTAAATTAAAATTTATGTAAAATGAATAATAAAAAATGTACACTTAGAAATTTAAAATTAATTTCAACTATGTTTTGGGTTATAGAATAAAGAAAAATACAAATAATAAACTTCTTAAAAATGATAAAGCACAGCATAGTAAAATCTATGAATGAAGTAGTGGTCACAGAAAAACTTATAACTAAAAAGCCAAATATTATAAGGTAATACTTACTGAAAATAAATGGCATTCCAACCAAAAACACTTTGAAAAGAATAACAAAATACACTTGAAAAAGTAGGAGGAAGCCATATTAAAAGATGAAATAATTAATAAATTAATCCATAAATATGTTGTTTATTTGAAAACAGTAATAACATTATTACAACCTTTTGGAAAACCCTAGTAAGAATAAAAAGACAACTGAAATGTCATTAGAAAAGAGGTAGGGCCATAAATACCAATAGAAAAGAGAATAAATGCTAGAATATATATAAAATTTTATAATAGTGTATTTGAAAGATTGCATGATATGAATAATTTTCTAGGAAAATGTGAATTATACAAAAAAATCTCAAAAAAACATAGAAAACTGAAAGAATAACTGTTTACAATACAGTATAATTGAAAAGGGGATCAAAGGACTGGTATTAAAAATGGTAAAAGAGCCTAATAGATTTATGGATGATTTCTACCAAATCTTTAAGAAACTGATAATCTTCATAATCAAATAATTAGTCCAAAACATTAAAAAATTAGAAAGCTGTGTAACTCTTTTAACTGGATTTAAAAAACTTGGCAAGGGAAGCAATAGAAAAGGAAAGCATAGAACATTCTTACTTTATAGGGCAAAATTTTAAAATAAAATGTCAACAAACTGAACACAACTTTGCATTAAAAGAATAAAGCACATGGCCTAGGAATGCAGAGATGACTCAACAGAATAACATTTTACCAATATAATTTATTATGTTAATAAGCAGATTAAAGGAGAAAATCCTTACAATCATCTCAAATAGATGTGGGAAAAATATCTGATAAAATTCAGTGACCCATAAATCAAAAAAATTTTAGTCAGCTAGAAATATAATAGGTTTTACAAACCTTTAAAGAGCATTGAACAGAGATCTAGAACAAACATCATACCTAATGGCAAAATATTAGAAGTTTAAAAAATTACATTAGAAAAAAGACAAGGTTGTTTAATATCACTCAGACTCTAAACTTTGTACTAGAGTTTTTAGCCAATGCACTAGGACAAGAAGAAATAAGAGATATAAGTATTAGAAAGGAGGAACTATCACTTATAGCCAAAAAAAAAAAAAAGATTTTTTAACTAAAAATTGAAGATAAATAAATGATAAAACTAAAGAAAGGAACTTCTCTGGTGGCGCAGTGGTTGAGAATCTGCCTGCTGATGCAGGGGACACAGGTTTGAGCCCTGGTCTGGGAAAATCCCACCTGCCGCTGAGCAACTAAGCCCACATGCCACACCTGCTGAAGCCTTTGCACCTAGAGCCCATGCTCTGCAACAAGACAAGGCTCAACATGAAGCCCATGCACTGCAACGAAGAGTAGCCCCACTCACCACAGCTAGAGAAAGCTTTCGTGCAGCAACAAAGACCCAACACAGCCAAAACAAGCAAACAAACAAAACTAATGAAAGTTAAGCAAAGTGGTTAAATATTAGAACAACATATTAAAATCAATTAGCTTAAGAAACCTGACTAACTGGGTATTAAAATAAATGCAGTTCATTTTCGATTTTGGCTGAGGTACCAAGGCAATAAGTGGCAATTGTTTCCACATTCCAAAGTTGGTACTGCACCACCAATAAAGGATTAACCAGTTCTGTGACCCTTGAATCTTTTACCCAAATCAATAGTTGGAAATAATTAAAATTTTGGAGTTGAACATTGAAGGCTATAAGAGGACCACTTGGAGAGGCTGATATATTTCCTGGAGATTCAGGGCCAAGGTGTTTGATAACCATCCAGAGAATCTAAAGATGTAACTAAACTATACATATTTCTTTTATTATGTTTTAACATCTTTATTGGAGTATAATTGCTTTACAATGGTGTGTTACTTTCTGCTCTATAACAAAGTAAATCAGTTATACATATACATATATCCCCATATCTCTTCCCTGTTGCATTTCCCTCCCTCCCACCCTCCCTATTCCACCCCTCTAGGTGGTCACAAAGCACATATGTATATATGTATATATGTCCATGCCACTCTTTCACTTTGTCCCAGCTTCCCCTTCCCCCTCCCCATATCCTCAAGTCCATTCTCTAGTAGGTCTGCGTCTTTATTCCCATCTTGCCCCTAGGTTCTTCATGACCAATTTTTTTCTTAGATTCCATATATATATGTGCTTGCATACAGTATTAGTTTTTCTCTTTCTAACTAACTTCACTCTGTAAGACAGACTCTAGGTCCATCCACCTCACTACAAAAACTCAATTTCGTTCTTTTTAAGGCTGAGTAATATTCCATTGTATATATGTGCCACACCTTCTTTATCCATTCATCTGTTGATGGACACTTAGGTTGTTTCAATGTCCTGGCTATTGTAAATAGACCTGCAATGAACATTGTGGTACATGACTCTTTTTGAATTATGGTTTTCTCAGGGTATATGCTCATAGTGGGATTGCTGGGTCATATGATAGTTCTATTTTTAGTTTTTTAAGGAAACTCCATACTGTTCTCCATAGTGGCTGTATCAATTTACATTCCCACCAACAGTGCAAGAGGGTTCCCTTTTCTCCACACCCTTTCCAGGATTTATTGTTTGTAGATTATTTTGATGATGGCCATTCTGACCGGTGTGAGATGATATCTCATTGTAGTTTTGATTTGCATTTCTCTAATGATTAATGATGCTGAGGGTTCTTTCATGTGTTTGTTGGCAATCTGTATATCTTCTTTGGAGAAATGTCTATTAGGGTCTTCTGCCCATGTTTGGATTGGGATGTTTGTTTTTTTGATATTGAGCTGCATGAGCTGCTTGTAAATTTTGGAGATTAATCCTTTGTCAGTTGTTTCATTTGAAAATATTTTCTCCCATTCTGAGGGTTGTCTTTTGGTCTTGTTTCCTTTGCTGTGCAAAATCTTTTAAATTTCATTAGGTCCCATTTGTTTATTTTTGCTTTTATTTCCATTTCTCTAGGAAGTGGGTCAAAAAGGACCTTGCTGTGATTTATGTCATGGAGTATTATACCTATGTTTGCCTCTAAGAGTTTAATAGTGTCTGGCCTTAAATTTAGGTCTTTAATCCATGTTGAGTTTATTTTTGTGTATGGTGTTAGGGAGTGTTCTAGTTTCATTCTTTAACATGTAGCTGTCCAGTTTTCCAGCACCACTTATTGAAGAGGCTGTCTTTTCTCCACTGTATATTCTTGTCTCCGTTATCAAAGATAAGGTGACCATATGTGTGTGGGTGTATCTCTGGGCTTTCTATCCTATTCCATTGATCTATATTTATGTTTTTGTGCCAGTACCATACTGTCTTGATTACTGTAGCTTTGTAATATAGTCTGAAGTCAGGGAGCCTGATTCCTCCAGCTCCGTTTTTCTTTCTCAAGATTGCTTTGGCTATTCAGGGTCTTTTGTGTTTCCATACAAATTGTGAGATTTTTTGTTCTAGTTCTGTGAAAAATGCCATTGGTAGTTTGATACGAATTGCATAGAATCTGTAGATTGCTTTGGGTAATATAGTCATTTTCACAATGTTGATTCTTCCAATCCAAGAACATGGCATATCTCTCCATCTGTTTGTATCATCTTTAATTTCTTTGATCAGTGTCTTATAATTTTCTGCATACAGGTCTTTTGTCTCCTTAGGTAGGTTTATTCCTAGATATTTTATTCTTTTTGTTGCACTGGTAAATGGGAGTGTTTTCTTAATATCACTTTCAGATTTCTCATCATTAGTGTATAGGAATGCAAGAGATTTCTGTGCATTAATTTTGTATTCTGCTACGTTACCAAATTCATTGATTAGCCTCAGTAGTTTTCTGGTAGCATCTTTAGGATTTTCTATGTATAGTATCATGTCATCTGCAAACAGTGACAGCTTTACTTCTTTTCCAATTTTGATTCCTTTTATTTCTTTTTCTTCTCTGATTGCTATGGCTAAAACTTCCAAAACTATGTTGAATAATAGTGGTGAGAGTGGGAAACCTTGTCTTGTTCCTGATTTTAGTGGAAATAGTTTCAGTTTTTCACCACTGAGGACAATGTTGGCTGTGGGTTTGTCATATATGGTCTTTATTATGTTGAGGAAAGTTCCCTCTATGCCTACTTTCTGGAGGGTTTTTATCATAAATGGGTGTTGAATATTGTCAAAAGCTTTCTCTGCAACTATTGAGATGATCATATGGTTTTTCTCCTTCAGTTTGCTAATATGGTGTATCACGTTGATTGATTTGCGTATATTGATGAATCCTTGCATTCCCGAGATAAACCCCACTTGATCATGGTGTATGATCCTTTTAACGTGCTGTTGGATTCCGTTTGATAGTATTTTGTTGAGGATTTTTGCATCTATGTTTATCAGTGATATTGACCTGTAGTTTTCTTTCCTTATGACATCTTTGTCTGGTTTTGGTAACAGGGTGATGGTGGCCTCATAGAATGAGTTTGGGAGTGTTCCTCCCTCTGGTATATTTTGGAAGAGTTTGAGTAGGATAGGTGTTAGCTCTTCTCTAAATGTTTGAAGAATTCGCCTGTGAATCCATCAGGTCCTGGGCTTTTATTTGTTGGAAGATTTTTAATCACAGTTTCAATTTCAGTGCTCATGATTGGTCTGTTCATATTTTCTATTTCTTCCTGGTTCAGTCTCAGAAGGTTGTGCATTTCTGAGAATTTATCCATTTCTTCCAAGTTGTCCATTTTATTGGCATAGAGTTGCTTGTAGTAATCTCTCATGATCCTTTGTATTTCTGCAGTGTCAGTTTTTACTTCTCCTCTTTCATTTCTAATTCTATTGATTTGAGTCTTCTCCCTTTTTTTCTTGATAAGTCTGGCTCATGGTTTATCAATTTTCTTTATCTTCTCAAAGAACCAACTTTTAGTTTTATTGATCTTTGCTATTGTTTCCTTCATATCTTTTTCATTTACTTCTGATCTGATCTTTATGATTTCTTTCCTTCTGCTAACTTTGGGGTTTTCTTGTTCTTCTTTCTCTAATTGCTTTAGGTGTAAGGTTAGGTTGTTTATTTGAGATGCTTCTTGTTACTTAAGATAGGAGTGTATTGTTATAGACTTCCCTCTTAGAACTGCTTTTGCTGCATCCCATAGGTTATGGGTCATCGTGTTTTCATTGTCATTTGTTGCTAGGTATTTTTTTATTTCCTCTTTGATTTCTTCAGTGATCTCTTGGTTATTAACTAGTGTATTGTTTAGCCTCCATTTGTTTGTATTTTTTTACAGATTTTTTCCTGTAATTGATACGTAGTCTCATAGCTTTTTGGTCAGAAAAGATAGTTGATACAATTTCAATTTTCTTAAATTTACCATGGCTTGATTTGTGACCCAAGATCTGATCTATCCTGGATAATGTTCCATGAGCACTTGAGAAGAAAGTGTATTCTGTTGGTTTTGGATGGAATGTCCTATAAATATCAATTAAACCCATCTTGTTTACTGTGTCATTTAAAGCTTGTGTTTCCTTATTTATTTTCATTTTGGATGATCTGTCCATTGGTGAAAGTGTGGTGTTAAGTACCCTAGCATAATTGTGTTACTCTCGATTTCCCCTTTCATGGCTGTTAGTATTTGATTTATGTATTGAGGTGCTCCTACGTTGTGTGCATAAAGATTTACAATTCTTATATCTTCTTCTTGGATTGATGCCTTTATCATTATGTAGTGGCTTTCTTTGTCTCTTGTAATGGTCTTTGTTTTAAAGTCTATTTTGTCTGATATGAGAATTGCTACTCCAGCTTTCTTTTGATTTCCATTTGCATGGAATATCTTTTTCCACCCCCTCACTTTCAGTCTGTATGTGTCCCTATGTCTGAAGTGGGTCTCTTGTAGACAGCATATATACAGGTCTTGTTTTTGTATCCATTCAGCCAGTCTATGTCTTTTGGTTGGAGCATTTAATCCTTTTACATTTAAGGTAATTATCAGTATGTATGTTCCTATTCCCATTTTCTTAATTGTTTTGTGTTTGTTATTGTAGGTCTTTTCCTTCTCTTCTGTTTTCTACCTAGAGAAATTCCTTTAGCATTTGTTTTAAAGCTGGTTTGGTTGTGCTGAATTCTCTTAGCTTTAGCTTGTGTTTAAAGGTTTTAATTTCTTCATCAAATCTGAATGAGATCCTTGCTGGGTAGAGTAATCTTGTTTGCAGGTTTTTCCCCTTCATTAATTTAAATATGTCCTGTCACTCCCTTCTGGCTTGGAGAGTTTCTGCTGAACATCAGCTGTTAACCTTATGGGGATTCCCTCATGTATTATTTGTTGTTTTTCCCTTGTTGCTTTTAATATTTTTTCTTTGTATTTAATTTTTGATAGTTTGATTAATATGTGTCTTGGTGTGTTTCTCCTTGGATTTATCCTGTATGGGATTCTCTGTGCTTCCTGGACTTGATTAACTATTTTCTTTCCCATATTAGGGAAGTTTTCAACTATAATCTCTTCAAATATTTTCTCAGTCCCTGTCTTTTTCTCTTCTTCTGGGACCCCTATAATCAGAATGTTGGTGCGTTTAATTTTGTCCCAGAGGTTTCTGAGACTGTCCTCAATTTTTTTTTTCTTTATTATGATCTGTGGTAGTTATTTCCACTATTTTATGTTCCAGGTCACTTATCCGTTCTTCTGCCTCAGTTATTCTGCTATTGATCCCTTTTAGAGAATTTTTAATTTCATTTATTGTGTTGTTCATCACAGTTTGTTTGCTCTTTAGCTCTTCTAGGTCCTTGTTAAACCTTTCTTGTGCTTTCTCCATTCCATTTCCAAGATTTTGGATCATCTTTACTATCATTATTCTGAACTCTTTTTCAGGTAGACTGCCTACTTCCTCTTCATTTGTTAGGTCTTGTGGGTTTTTATGTTGCTCCTTCATCTGCTGTGTGTTTCTCTGTCTTCTCATTTTGCTTAACTTACTGTGTTTGGAGTCTCCTTATCGCTGGCTGCAGGTTTGTCGTTCCTGTTGTTTTTGGTGCCTTCCCCCAGTGGCTAAGGTTAGTTCAGTGGGTCATGTAGGCTTCCTAGTGAGGCAGACTAGTGCCTGTGTTCTGGTGAATGAGGCTGGATCTTGTCTTTCTGGGTGGGCAGGTCCATTTCTGGTGGTGCATTTTGGGGTGTCTGTAGCCTTATTATGATTTTAGGCAGCCTGTCTGCTAATGGATGGGGTTGTGTTCCTGTCTTTCTGGTTGTTTGGCATAGGGTTTCCAGCCCTGGAGCTTGCTGGTCATTGAGTGGAGCTGGGTCTTGGCATTGAGATGGAGATCTCTGGGAGATTTTCACCATTTGAAATTTCGTGGAGCTGGGAGGTCTCTTGTGGACCAATGCCCTGAACTTGGCTCTCCCTCCTCAGAGGCAGAGCCCTGATGCCTGGCTGAAGCACCAACAGCCTGTCATCCACACAGCTCAGAATAAAAGGGAGGAAAAAAGAAAGAAAGAAAGAAAGAAGAAGATAAGATTAAATAAAATGAAGTAAAATAAAGTTATTAAAATAAAAAATAATTATTAAAATTTTTTTTAAAAAAATAAAAAAAAGAAAGAAAGAAAGAAGAGAGAGACCAACCGAAAAGCAAATCCACCAATGATAACAAGCACTAAAAACTATACTAAAGAAAAAACAAAAACGGACAGACAGAACCCTAGGACAAATGGTAAAAGCAAAGCTATACAGACAAAATCACACACAGAGCATACACACTCACAAAAAAAGAAAAAGAGAGAAAAAATATATATCATTGCTCCCAAAGTCCACCTCCTCAATTTGGGATGATTTGTTGTCTATTCAGGTATTCCACAGATGCAGGGTATATCAAGTTGATTGTGGAGATTTAATCCGCTGCTCCTGAGGCTGCTGGGAGAGATTTCCCTTTCTCTTCTTTGTTCACACAGCTCCTGGGTTTCAGCTTTTGATGTGGACCCGCCTCCGTGTGTAGGTTGCCTGAGGGCGTCTGTTCTTCCCTCAGACAGGACGGGACTGAAGGAGCAGCTTATTCGGAGGCTCTGGCGCACTCAGGCCGGGGGGAGGGAGGGGTATGGATGCGGGGCGAGCCTGCAGCAGCAGAGGCCGTTGTGACGTTGCACCCGCCTGAGGCGCGCCGTGTGTCCTCTGGGGGAAGTTGTCCCTGGATCCCGGGACCTTGGCAGTGGTGGGCTGCACAGCCTCTCGGGAAGGGAGGTGCGGATAGTGACCTGTGCTTGCACACAGTCTTCTTGGTGGCAGCAGCAGCAGACTTAGCGTCTCATGCCTGTCTCTGGGGTCTGCGCTGTTAGCCGCAGCTCACGCCCGTCTCTGGAGCTCCTTTAAGCAGCGCTCTTAATCCCCTCTCCTCGTGCACCAGGAAACAAAGAGGGAAGAAAAAGTGTCTTGTCCCTTCGGCAGGTCCAGGCTTTTCCCTGGACTCCCTCCCTGCTAGCTGTGGTGCACTAACCCCTTCTGGCTGTGTTCACGCCGCCAATCCCAGTCTTCTCCCTGCGCTCCGACCAAAGCCTGAGCCTCAGCTCCCAGCCCCGCCTGCCCCGGTGGGTGAGCAGACAAGCCTCTTGGGCTGGTGAGTGCTGGTCGGCACCGATCCTCTGTGCGGGAATCTCTCGGCTTTGCCCTCCGCACCCCTGTGTCTGCGCTCTCCTCCATGGCTCCGAAGCTCCCCTCTCCGCCACTCGCAGCTTCCGCCCGCGAAGGGGCTTCTAGTATGTGGAAACCTTTCTTCCTTCACAGCCCCCTCCCATTGGTGCAGGTCCCGTCTCTATTCTTTTGTCTCTGTTTTTCCTTTTCTTTTTTGCCCTACCCAGGTACATGGGGAGTTTCTTGCCTTTTGGGAGGTCTGAGGTCTTCTGCCAGCGTTCAGTACGTGTTCTGTAGGAGTTGTTCCACATGTAGATGTATTTCTGATGTATTTGTGGGGAGGCAGGTGATCTCCGCTTCTTACTCTTCCACCATATTGAAGCTCCTCACTATACATATTTCTAATATTCATATATGTGTTTGTAAATCTGTAAGATATATGCTACACTAATAAAAATGGTTACTTTGGCATGGGTACTGTGATCAGGACAAGTAAGACACAAGCTTTATTTGAATTGTTTGAAAGAGACATTATATTACTGCATCAGTGAGTGAATATTATTGATGTAAAAGCAAGGGAAAACTTGCTTTTTCAATTATCTGTGTCTGAAGAGACTACAACCGCTGGGTCCACATATTTATTAATAGCTACCACCTTTGATAACAACCCAAAGTTCTTTCTAAAGTCTGAGGACATAACTCACTTGTATAAAAAGGCTTCATTTTTGAGCTTAGATTTTTTTCACGAACTTTATTTTAAATCTTATATGTTTATATTATAGCTGTATGCTTAGTACAAAAATTCCAGTAGTACAGAATAACACAGTTGAAGTTAATGTTTCTCTTCATCTCTTCTTCCTCTAGTTTTATGCCTCTCCTCAGAGGTAACCATTGTTAGCAGTCCAGTGTGTATCTATCGAGATAATTTTTGTGCGTGTACATGTATACTTAGGTGCCTATAACACATTTACATAAACTAAATCAAGCTACATATATTATTCTGCAGCTTGCTCTTTCACTTAATAATAGTGGAGATTATTCCATGTTGGTACATATAAATCTCCCATATTCTTTTAAATTCTGCATAATATTTTAGTATCAATGCCCTATGATTTCTTTAACTATTCCCATATCTAACATTTAGATTTTTCCTAAATCTTTGCTGCAATGAACATTTCTCTACATATACCTTGGGGTACAAATTGATACATGGATGGGAGTGGGATGAAGCAGTTTCTCTAAGGAAAAATAAAGGTGCTATTACTGCAGGATGGATGGATGGTAGGTGAGCAAAAACATCAGGCAAATCTAGGCAAAACCCTAGATTTGAGACCTTATCTGTTTAAACAAAATGCTTATTTGTTTCTGTAATTTAATTGAACTGTGTGAGAATGCTCATGGTGTGCTGGAGTGTTAGGTTGAGAATAACTAACCTGTAACCCATGAATGGGTAAACATTTGTCTTTCAGAGATAAATTGAGACTGAGCTTAATCTCACGTAAGCACCTTGTGAAGGTAAAGCACCTTTACCAATGTAAAGGTAAAGGTAAAGCACCTTTACCAATGTGAGCAGTAAAATAAAGTTATGGCCATATTGATACCACTCTTCATGAAAGGGAGTGTTGGCAGGTCTTCAGCTGCTCTTCAGTAACTGAAGAATACTGATTAGTGTAAGTAAGTTAGGCCTCACTGTGGAATATCTATACTAAGTCTACTAAGTGTGAAACTCTACAAAACTTGATTTTATCAGTTGACTGTTAATTCTACCCTTGACTCTGAGCTGTGTCAATTCAGCCTTAATGACTACTAAATGATTTGATTTAGGAGTTCCATACCAGGTTTGGAGATTCCTTTTTTCCAAGCTTCTTACCTTCACTTACTCTTTCCCCTGGATCCCAATGGCTTGGTTGGAATGCTAACCTGTTAACATGGCCTATATGGCTGGGCCCTTCTATCTCTGGATGGGGTGATGATCCCACCATTCCTTAGCTCATGGAGAATGTCTTGCAGCTGTCTGAGGAACACAGATCATTAGTGATTTTGGCAGGATTTTGTTGGAAGCACAATGCTAAAGATGAAACGTCAGTTTTATTTAACTGATGAAAACAATGAGTAGCAGATTAAGTTAGTTTTCTGGTAAACAGTGCCATTATTTTCCAGTAAATACTGTCAAGATGGCTTGATGAATAACATACATGGAGATAAAGAAGAACATCGCTCAGTGATGGAAAATTAGGTATCTCCATAAACTCAAATATGCCTTTAGTTTTCTTGCTATGATCTGTTCCCTAAAACATTTACCAACAGGTCATCTGGTCATACTAATGGAAAAAATGAAGTATGTTCTGCTGAAGACACAGTCTACAGAGATGGGCCAGTTTAAGGACTATTCTTTTCATCTGTCTGAAGTGTTAAGACACCAAAACAAATCAGTGTGTTCCGTACTACTCCTGCCTTGCCCACCCGTCTGTTGAAGCTCAGAAATGAGCTGGAATGCAGTTAGAAAAGAGCCAGTCTAATAAAAATCGAATGTAGCATACCAACCCATCAGCATCCTTCACTGTAAGATAGAAGACATAGTTTTGGCCTGCTTGAGTGCATTTTTTTTGAAGCACACATTAAACAGTCCATGCTGAGAAGCAGAATCTCTGAACTTGAGACAAGAAGCTATATGGTGCTTGTTATCTGGAGAAGTACCCAAGTTATCTCTATAGTAGTAAATGCTTAGGGTAGGTGCTTAAGGAAGAACATTAACTCTTACAAGGTGTTCAAGGACCAGTTAGTAATTTTCTGTCATGGTACCACTAGTAATAATTAAAATAACTGCTGACATTCATTGAATGCTTATTATGTGCTAAGCATTGTGCTCAATGCTTTTCAGGGATGATTTTATTCATTCTTCACAGTAACTCTGTGAGATAGGAAAAAGAGGCATGGAAGGGTTAATAGTGGAAGTGTTCAAAGCCACATGGCTAGTGTTGAAATTGGGGTTTGAACCCAGGAGATATATAACTCTTGGACCACACTCCAGCCATTACGTATAATACCACTAACTTATCTCCTAGAGGTCTGAAGCAACAATCTCCAATCTTTTATAATATTTGTGATTGCTGAATTTTTTAAACTCATCCTGACTTCCCCTAAAGGACTGTGTATGGTATAAATAAATTAAAGGGAAAAACTTGAACCAATTAACTGTGTTTTTTTCCATTTATTTTTAGCATTTTGCAACACCCCTCAAGATATTTGGAGACACCCCACTGAGTAGTGAAGCAGATAGGAGTGCATTGGTCTGTGACCTCAAGTGAATGAATTTCCTCAGCACTTACAATAGCTAGGTTTTCCACTAAAAACATTTTGAAAGCTCCTGATGGCTGAAAAAAAGAGAGTGAGAGAGAGCCAGCAAGCTGGCCAAGGTGAGAGGAATCCAGCTGCTTACCCATGTCTGGTTTGTTGCCTCAGATGTTAAGGGAACAATTTTTTGAAACCATTACTTAAAAATGGAACTTTTTGGACACTGATTCAGAACTGTTTTTGATCTTTTGGCCTTGTTTTTGTTGAAACGATATATTGTTTTACAAGCAGTGCTGAGCTCCAATCCCACATTCCTGCTGACATAACTATTATTATTTCATGGTTTCAGCATCTTCTCTGGTAACTCTATGCATAATTTTAAAAAATATCTAGAAATATGTGTGTACACGTGTATGCACATGTGTGTGTGTTGGTTTGGGGGTGAGGAGGAAAATCTCTCAGGGCAATGCTGGACTGGACTTTGAGTCCATTCAGATTTTTCTGAGTATGGACAGCAAAGCAGATGTACCCCAAATACCATGTTTACCTCACAACAAATTTGTGTAGCAGAAACAAACTGGTCCTGGTAAAATGGAGTGGTTAGAGTTGGATGTGTCTTACTGGGGTAACATCTGGCTTTAGGAGAGCACAAGGCAGTGCTCTTTCTTTGGGTGAGAATTTCTTCCCTTAGAATGTTCTTATAGAACTCTCTTAACTTGTTTCTTCTTTCAGCTTTGCAAATGGAAATAACAGTGGAGGACAGAGCTCAATTACCTTGTAGCTATTTGAGACCCTGATTGGTTTTGCTCAACTCTCTGGCCGCTTTGTATCTTAAGCAGGAAATAGAGAAATCTAATACTTCAGTATTGCTTCTTACATCATTAACTATAATGATACTGCACATTTCTGTAGCATGATGATTTACAAGCATTTACAGAGTATTTTCTCACTTGATTTTCCCCCAAATTCAGGAAAAACAAGGCAAGCAGTACTATCCCCATTTTACAGATGAGAAAACTAAGACTCAGTTCAGTTAGAATACACAACGAATGGCACCCAGCTGGTAAAGTGTTAGATCCAGAACTAGACCTAGGTCTTTTGATTCTCAGTTTTAGTATACCAAGATCATCCCTCTGGTCTTTTAGATATGATATTTATAGTTTTGTGCTTATAATATAAAGTTATTGTAGAAAACCTAAAAAATATAGGAGCAAAAATTACCAATAATTATACCAAGCAGAGGTATTTTTTGCTATTAATATTCTGTATTTTGTGTGTGTATATATATATACATGTATACACACATAGAGTTTGTTTTTATGTATTTAATATGTACATTTATGTATATATATACATATACACACATATATTTTTTAAGTTAGTGCATACACATTTTTTAAATTTCAAAAAGTTAACTATAGGTATTAATATTATACAGTAGATCTCTAGAACTTATTTATCTTGTATAATACAAACTTTATTGTGCACTTTAAAATACATTATGAGGATAGATCTCATGTTAAGTGTTCTTCCCAAAAAACAAACAAAACACACACACACACACCACAAAAGAACACAAGGAAATTTGCGGGAGCTTGGAAGTAATGGTACCTTGGTTGTGATGGCATCATTGGTGTATGTGTATGTCCAAACTTGTCAAGATGTATACATTAAATGTATGCATTTTTGGTATAACAGTTATACCTCAAAAAAGCTAAAAAAGAAACAGAAAAAAATAATTTCAAAAATAGCATAGGATATGTCTTTTTCTACCATTATTTTCTAACCTTACAATTTCCCTCTCCACATGTTTCTTGAGTAGTTCTCTGGAGATATTTTACCTAGAGCTATTTTATCCATAGAAGTAAAGGTGTATATACATATTATATACATAGTACACATATCTGTTATATATGTATGTATACATATATCTATAGTATGTGTATATATTCTCCTCACATGATAAAACGCTGTGGCCCCTATTGTGCGCCTTGGAATTTTCCAAGAAGGTGAAATATATTTGGCTTTCTAACTTAACAATTTATATTGAACATTTTTCCATATAAATATGTACAGAGTTTTCTAAATCTTTTTTTTAATGGCTGCATGGCTAAACATGAACCTGTTCTTTATTGATGGCCATTTAGATTGTTTTTGGATTTCATTATCACAAACCACTCACACTGTGTAAAGTTATATATAAGCCATTTTGAATGTGTGAGTTTGTCTTTTAGCATAAATTCTGAGAAGTGAACTTGTAAAGTCAAAGAATGTATAGATGTCCTACTTTTAATTTGTAGACAAACTGCCCTTCACAGAGGCTGAACCAATATACACCACCGGCAATGTATGGGTATGCCTATTTCTCCACACTATACCAATAGAAGGTGTTATCAAACTTTTTGATATTCAACAATCTGATGATTTTGAAACATGATTTCTCAGCATATTATCAATCTGAAATTCTCTTATTACGAGTGGAGTTAAACACCTTTTCATTTATAAATTTTGTTTTCTGTGAACTGTTCTTTTGCCCATTTTTCTACTGGCATGTTGATCTTTTTTTTTCTTATTGATTTATAGGGGTTCTTTATATATTAGGCACATTAATCCTTAATTTGTGACACAAATTGCTAGTAGTTTTGTTTCTAATTGTATTTTTTTAAAACTTTGCTTGTGACAGTTTTGCTTTGCAATTAAAAAAAATTAGGTAGCCAAATATATCAACTTTTTCTTTTATAGCTTCTCGATTTTGTGTCATAGCTAGAAAAGCCTTCCTCAATCAAAGATTGTAAGAGAATTTTCGCTTTTATAGAACCTTTGTGGTTTCAATGCTTATATTTGAATATTTGATCTTTCTGGAATCTACTTTAATAATGTATGTGATGTGAATCCACTATTTTTTGTTTGCTTGTTTGTTTTCCAGATGGGTACCTCTTTCTTGCCTTACCAGTTACTTAATATGTAATTATTTTCCCAACATATTTGAGATACAATCTCAATATATTTGTATTCATTTCTTTGCTTTTTATTATGATGCAATAATGTCTCTCCCTATTCAAGAGCCAGTATCACACTGTTTTAATTCTTGAGCCTATAATTATGTTATAAAATTTATCTTAATCATACTTTTTTCTTTCTAGTACATTTTTATTACTTTTTTTCAGAGTTTTTCTATTTTTGCTTCTTTGTTTCTCCATATGAACTTTAAAATCAGCATGCGTAAGTGTTGCTATTTTTATTGGGATTATGTTGTATTTATAGATTAATTTAACAGGAACTGGCACTTTTTATAATGTTGAGTCTTCCTTTCCAAGAACATGGTATGACTTGCCATTTGTTCAAGTCTTCTGTCTCTTAGGAGCATTTAAAATATTTATTCAAATAGAGAACTTGCACGTTTCATGTTGTTTTTTCTAGTATTTTTACTTTTTTGCTGCTATTGTAAGTGGAATGTTATCTTCCCTACTTGTTGTCTATGTGAAATCTATTGATTATATATTATTTTTCACCCAGCCATCAGCAAAATGTGATAATATTTCAGTTGTTTCCAATGTTTGTATCTTTAATTTCTTTCCTTTGTCAATATTTGTTTGACAAATACCAAGAAACTATATTAAGTTAAATAATACTGGTGATAGTGAAAATCATGGTCTTTTTTCAGATGTTAAGGACAATGTATCTAGTTCCCTACCATTAAGCATTATGCTGGCTTATGTGTTGAGAGAGCGATTTTATCATGTTGAGAAGATGTTCATCTCTTCTATTTAATTAACAGTTTTCTTCAGTTATTTGTTAAGGTCAAGAATAGATGTTGAATTTAACCAAATGCCTTTTCAAAATCTATGGAGAAAATAAGATTGTTTTTGTTAGATCTACTAATATGATGAATTACAATAATAATTTTTCTCATTATTGAACTATCTTTAGATTGCTGAAATAAATATTAGATAATAGTGTATTATTCTTTAATAAGCTCTTGGAGTCTGTTTACTAATATTTCTTTGGTATTTGCATTAGTAATCATAAGTAAGATTTCTTTAAAGATTTTTTGTGCAATCGTTGTTGAGTTTTATTATCAATGTTACCCTTGATATGTAAAAGGGGGGGAGATTTGTTTTCTGTGCTTTGGAATGGTTCAACTAGCTGTGGAATTATCTTAAAAATTTTTTTTTAGTTTATTAAATAGCTCATAAATGCCACTATTCCTCTCAGAGATTAACCCGTTGAATTTGTGTATTTGTTTTAAAATTTGTGTTCAAATTAATTTGTGGTTTAATTTTTTAAAAATGTCCTGCTTTTATTAAGTAACTTCTTGCATTGGATACTTAATCCATTTAAAAACTCTTTCTTATTAATATAAGTACTGTGGACTATACATTTTCCTATGAATACTGTTTTAGCTGTTCTAATACATATTTTTATTATGATTAATTTTTTAGAAAGTCTTCAGAATTTATTTGGATCTTTTCACCTCCTTGATTATCTTTACAGTTTATCACTCATATGCATACTAGAGACCCTAGTTTAGTCTTGCTCATTAAAAAAAATTGGAATGTCTTTTAATTCTTTTAATTTACAGGTTGGCCTTTACCCCTTTTTCCTCCTTATAGTTTATCTGTTGAAGAACCTGGAGCACATGACTTATAGAGTTTCCAACAGTCTAGATTTTACCAATAGCATATTCATGGTGCAGTTCAACACATCCCTCTGATGTTTGTATTTTCTCCAAATTAGCAGCTGGATTAGCTCTGGCTTCTATCCCTTTGGCAAGACTATAAGTGATGGTGTGTTTTTTCATCAGGAGGCACACAGCCTGTCATCTCTCCTTTTGTGGTGTTGGCAGCCATTGCTGTTCAGTGCCTGGATCTATTAATTCACTGGGGGCTTCCAAATGTTGATCATCTAATTTCATTATTTCTTTTTTCATTTATTACTTATACTTCTTTTATAAAGAGATGCTTTTCCTTCTTTGCCAGTCTTGTAGGAAATAAACCTTCAGATCTTTCCCTTTATTTACCAGTTTTAATTGGTTTACTACTATCCTTTGAGAGTGACCAATTGGTTGTTTTAATATCATCATTCATGTATTTAAACATACTTGATGGGTTTTAATCAACTGCAATTACTATCTTTTGTGAAATTCAAATTGTTCTATTTTTGGCCAATGAGAGTCTCCTCATGTTGGCTCCTGGGTCCTTTTGATTCAACCCTGGTAGTCTTTGATAGCTTCCTTGCTTTCTGGTATGATGAGATATTCCAAGCTCATTTTGTACAGTTCTCACCCTAGACCTGGAAGGAGCCATTTCTGAAAAAAATCCCTGATTTCCTTTAGTGAGAAATTGTATTTTAAGATCACTGTGTGGGTGCTAGAGCTCATTATTAATGGTGGTGTCTCTTCAAGGGACAGAGGCATCACTGATGGAGACCCCATGAATTCAAATGATACTTTCAATTGAAATTCAGTATTAATTTTTTCCCCTAAAACTTTACATCTCCTTTCTTCCACAGTAAAAATACTAATTCTCAAGGACATAAGGAATAATAGAATTAGAATATCCCACAATTACTCATTTACTTTGGCCAACATTACATGTATAACAGTCTCAGGATAACTATAATATCACATCAATATAATTACTAAAAACAGTTTTAAAGTGTTCTTGCATATGCTCTCCCAATTCTCCCTCCTATTTTTAATAGTGGCACTATATATGTTATTTGAGCATATAGCCATTATGTACAACACTCACTCCCTCTCAATCTTGATTCATTAACCAACTATGAGCAACTAGATATCTAATGCTCACCACCAGTCTTTACAATATCTCACTATTCATTTTGGCTGTCTGACACTCATTTTTCTATTAAATTTATAAGGAAAAATATTCTCTAAATTTTTGCATTCTGATAATAGTTTGTTGTGCATTTTATGCATGAAAGTAAATTTTTCTGAACGTAAAATCTTTGTCTTACATTTTCATTTCTTGGACATCCTAAATATGTTACTCTGTTGTCTTCTGGCACAAAGAGTTACTGACAAAAAAAATAAAATCTGTTAATTTTTTGCCGATGTAAGACACATACTATTTTTGCCTAAAAGTACAAAGGATTTTTTTCTTTTTTTTTTTAAGTCCAGTAATTTAACGAGAATATATTTTCATATTGGTCATTCTGTCACAATATTTTCGGATACATGGTGTGTACTTTCAATATACAATCTTAAGTGTTTTTATTTTTTAAATTTCATTTATGCTTTCTTATAGAAAGCATAAATTCTTATAGAATTTAGTATTTATTCTGCTTCTTTGCATTAGTTTTCTTTTTCAGGGATACCAGTTATCTACTAAATATGTGTTGCCCCTCTTCAACATATTACACTTTTTCTAAAATCCTATTTATCTCCCCATTTCTTTTCTATATTTAAACATTTCCTCCTTTCTAAAAAAATCTTTCTTAGTCTGTTCAGGCTGCTATTAAAAACTTTTATAGATTGGGTGACTTACAAAGGACATAAATTTATTTCTCATAGTTTTGAAGACTTGGAAGTCCAAGATCAATGTGCCAGCAAATTTGGTGTCTGGTGAGAGCTGGCTTCCTGGTTATAGATGGTGGTCTTTTCGCTGTAACCTCATATGGCAGAAGAGTCGAGATATTTCTCTGGGGTTTTGTTTATAAGGGCTCTGCCCTTATGACCTAATCACTTACCGAAGACCTGACCCCCAAACATCATCACATTGGGGGAATAGATTTCAATATATGAATTTTGGGGAGACACATTGTCTATAGTACCTTCTGTTTCTCTTAAAGTATCAACCCTGAGATAATATTTCATGTCTGATATTTTATAATTCTGACTTATATTGATCTTGTGTAATTATTATAACATTCTATGTGTTACTATATTTATTATATATATTATGTGCCACTATTTTTTATCTATACATGTTACATCTTATATTTTTTCCTTGATGTTTTTAGCTTGTTTTGAAATAGTACATTACAATTTTGATTCAATATTTGAGCATGTATTGCTAGTATAAGGATGCCATTTTCCCTCTCTCTGCCTCTCTCTCTGTCTCTATCTCACTAATAACTTTGTTTGGGATTAACTTTGATACTTTTATGTTCATTTTAATGTAAAGTTAGTCTTCCCAGAAGAAGACAGTTGAGGGTAGTTTTTAAAATTTCACAGAGTTCTAGTTTTTTGTTTATTGTTTCATTTGTCCTTTTTTCCTTCTCTTTTCTTTAGTTTTTATTCATTTATTGATTCTTTTTGTGAGGTGTATGTAGTGTTAAAAAGATAGGTTGGCTCACTTTCTGAGCTTTCCTGGCTGTGTTCTCCTTTCTCACTTTTATCTGGGTCTTCTCTTGCCTTCATTCTATTGCCCCTTTCCTGCTCAGTTTTGATTCCACTCTCAGTGGTTTCTCCTCAGCATAGAGCTCTGTCCTTGGAAGGAGCCCTGGATGGTCACTATTGAAAGTTTGCAGAATTTAGACTAATTTAACTCCTTCAAATCGTCTGTGCTTCCCCTGCATCCACTTACTACTGAATTGGGGTGAACAACTCTTCATTTCAGCGGCTGTTCTCAATTTCGCCTGTTGGTGCTTTGCCTAAACCTGGTTGCATTTGGGAGTTCATGAAAGAGCTTGTCATCTAGTTTTTAATATCAGTGCTGTCCACGGGAATTTGGTTTTGCTATTTAGCTGCTCTGTTTTTAAGGTAGTGATTTGAAAGTTTAAAAAAATATGTGGTAACAATGTTGTCATCTTCCCAGAATAGCCCCTTTGCACTTCTCTTTCTTTCTTTCTTTCTTTCTTTTCTTTCTTTCACACATGAGTTAAGAGAGAAGTTTTGTTGCTGGTGACAGTATTGTTTTGTTTTTTAAAATTTCTGTTTGTTTTAAATTTTCAGGAAGAATGAGCCTTTCATTTTCAGGTTTTATTATTTAATTCCTAGATTTATTGTTATATTTCTAGTTTTGTGATCAGGGATGGTTTGGGGTGCAAAGAGATTCATAACTGTTTTATCTTTATTGTGAAATGTACCTTTTAGCATTAAAAAGTTCCCTCTTTTTGTTTCATTTAATAATTTTGTATCTAAATTTACTTTTTGTTTGCAGTTTTAATAATACTATGCTATTATTTCTTATTTAAACAATGGATTGCCTTTTAAAAAGATTAAAACTGGGAAAAAATTCATATTTGTGGCAGGCAGAATAAAGTTCCCCCAAAGCTGTGCACATCCTAATCCTCAGAATCTATGAATATTATGTTATAAGGCAAGGTGTAATTAAGGTGTTAAAGATTGAATTAAGGTTGCTAATTAGCTGACCTTAAAATAGGGAGAGTATCTTGTATTACCCAGGTGGGCCCAATAAAAGCATAAGGACCCTCATATGGGGAAGAGGGTGGGGAGAAAAGTCAGAATCAGAGAAAAGGCAACACAAGAAAATCTCAGTCTTTGTTGGCTTTGAAGATGGAAGGGGGCCATGAGCCAAGGAAGGTGGGCAGCCTTTAGAAGCTGGAAGACGCAAGAGAACTGTTTCTCTGCTAGGGCCTCCAGAAAGGAATGCAGCCCTGTCAACACCTTGATTTTAGCCTAGTGAGACCAACTTCAGTCTTCTGATCTCTAGAACGGTAAGAAAAAAATTTGTTGTTTTAAGCCACTCAGTTTGTGGTAATTTGTTACAGCAGCAACAGGCGAATACAATATTTATCCATATATTTACCATTTCAGCCCTCTTCATTCCTTTGTATATTTCTCAGTTTGCATCGGGTAACATTATCCTTCTGCCCACTTCCTTTAACATTTCTTGTTTACAGGTCCGATGTCTGAAAAAGTCTTTGTATCTCCCTCAATTTTGAAAGATATTTTCATTTGGTATAGAATTCTAGTTTTAGTGTTTTTTTTCTTTAGGCAGTTTGTAGATGTCACTCTATTGTCCTTTAGGGTGCACAATTTCTAATTTTGGTCTGCTGCAATTTATGTTTTTCTTTGCCCCTATGTGTCTTTTTTTCCCTCTTGCTGTTTTTAACTTTCTCTCTTTAACATTGGTTTTAAGCAATCTTGTTATTATGTGCCTTGGTTTAGCTTCTGTTATGCTTATTTGGTATGCTGTTCATTGATCTCTTTGATCCTGTGGTTTTATACTTTTTATGAAATTTGGAGGTATTTCAGCCATTTTTTTCTCCAAATATTTTTTTCTCCCTCCTTTACCTTTGAAACCTCCCATTATACCCATATGAGACCACTTGATATTGTCTCAGAGGTCATGGCTGCTCTCATATTTTTTCTTCTGCTTTTTCTCTGTTTCATTTGGATAGGTTTTATTGATATTTGTTCAAGTTTATTAATCTTTTCTTCTTAGTGTGTAATCTCCTATAATCTCTTCCAGTGTATTTTTCATTTAGATACTTTATTTTTCTTCTCTACATGGTCCATTTGGGTCTTTTAAAAAATATCTTCTGGACTTCCCTGGTGGCGCAGTGGTTAAGAATCCACCTGCCAATGCAGGGGACACGGGTTTGAGCCCTGGTCCGGGAAGATCCCACATTCCGCGGAGCAACTAAGCCTGTGCACCACAACTACTGAGCCTGTGCTCTAGAGCCCATGAGCCACAACTACTGAGCCCGCATGCCACAACTACTGAAGCCAGTGCATCTAGAGCCTGCGCTCTGCAAGATAGCCCGGAGATGGAAACAACCTAAGTGTCCATCATCGGATGAATGGATAAAGAATATGTGGCACATATATATAATGGAATATTACTCAGCCATAAAAAGAAACGAAATTGAGCTATTTGTAATGAGGTGGTTAGACCTAGAGTCTGTCATACAGAGTGAAGTAAGTCAGAAAGAGAAAGACAAATACCATATGCTAACACATATATATGGAACTTAAGAAAAAAAATGTCATGAAGAACCTAGGGGTAAGACAGGAATAAAGACACAGACCTACTAGAGAATGGACTTGAGGATATGCGGAGGGGGAAGGGTAAGCTGTGACAAAGCGAGAGAGAGGCATGGACATATATATACACTACCAAACGTAAGGTAGATAGCTAGTGGGAAGCAGCCGCATAGCACAGGGAGATCAGCTCAGTGCTTTGTGACCTCCTGGAGGGGTGGGATAGGGAGGGTGGGAGGGAGACGCAAGAGGGAAGAGATATGGGAACATATGTATATGTATAACTGATTCACTTTGTTATAAAGCAGAAACTAACACACCATTGTAAAGCAATTATACTCCAATAAAGATGTAAAAAATAAAAAAAAAAGAGAAGCCACAGCAGTGAGAAGCCCGCACACCGCAATGAAAAGTAGCCGCTGCTCGCCGCAACTAGAGAAAGCCCACGCGCAGCAACAAAGACCCAATGCAGCCAAAAATAAATTTATTAAAAAAAAAAAATATATATCTCCTTTTTCTCTCCCAATAACATTCATGCTTTTCTTTACATCATTGAGCATATCTGTAATATTTATAATACCTTTTTAAAGAGACTTGGATGCTAATTCATCATCTCTGTCATGTCTGGGTCTGTTAACAATGACTGGATTTTTTTTTCTTGACTGTGGTTCTTCTTTTCTTGCTTCTTTGTGTGTATGTTAATTTTTGATTAGATGCTGAGCACTGTGAGTTTTACATTGTTGAGTGATGTATTTTTTTGAAGAGTTGATTTTGTTCTGGTACACACAGTTATGTTTGGATCCGTTTGATTCATTTGAGGCATGCTTTCAATTTTTGTTAAGCCAGGTCCAAAGAAACCATTTTACTAGAGATCATTTAATTCTACTACAAAAGTTAAAGACTTCTGAGGATGGTATCAAATTTCCTGTAAATTACAAGGTCTCTCCACACTGACTCACCTTTTTGAGCTCCAGGAATTGTTAGTCCTACTCTGTCCTAGTGTTTTTTGCCCTGGCCTCAGGGAATTTCTACTTCTGAATGTGCACATCACTACTCAACCAACATTCAAGGGTACTCTCTGCTGATTTTCAGAGCTCTCACTGTGCATCAGACTATTCTCTGGTCCTCTACCCTGAAAATTATAGGTATCTTATTCTCCCTGAACTATAATCTCTGTTTCCTCTCTTCAGCAAGACTGATAGGCTGTGTGTTGTTAACGCTCTCTGAGTTGCATTCTCAAAACTATCTCCATGTAGTGAGCTGTTACAATTGTAGGGTTCACCTGATTTGATTTCTTTTTTGTCAGAAATCACTGCTGTGCCACTTGTTGACTAATGTCTGAAAAACAGTTGATTTATACATTTTTATGTATTTTTTTAATTTGTATTTTACATATATTTTTCTATTAGGAAGGCCACAGCAATAAATCTTTCAAGGGAAGAAGTGAATGTCCTCTATTTTTACTTTTAAAGACAAATTTTCATAGCCTAGTAACTTGAGGGAAGTCCATCCTGCCTCAGTATATTATGATGGCCTATGAAAAGTATATGCTTTCTTTGGTGCATATGTGTGTGTGTGTGTGTAATTAGGGGAAAAAAAGGAAGAATTTCTGGATTAGTATGGGTGGTAGTTTGGCTTCTCCTAAAATCAGAACATGAAATTCCTATGGCACATTCATGAATCTATACAATTTTCAGGAAGGGACAGATCAGGTAATGACATTAGCCAAATCAGCCTACACTAGGGTAGAGTCCCAGGGTATGAATTGAATTACATCAGGATGTTACACTGAGTGGCTAGAATTATACATATCTAAGGAGTAACAGTCATATTTGAAGCAAGGGCTGGTCCTATAAGAGATTGTGAAGCCATCCAAGACAAGAGATCAAATGCTGAAAACCTAAAAGTTTTAGAAAAAGAGTGCAAGATAGTATAAGATAAGTTTGGGATGGGAGATTCAGGTCAACAGTTCTAAAAGGCTGGAACTTCTTAATGGATGGTGGCCAGGTCGGGGGTTGGGTAGAATCAGATAAGAAAGGATGGTTTTCATTGGTTAGTTTAATTGAAACCAAGCTAGTTTGGACAGGCTCTTCTCATATCCTGTCTTGTATTGTTGATTGAGTACCCCATCCAAACTGTAAGCACTTTGGAGGTAATGTGTAACATTTCTATAACCTACATACCACCCAGCACAATGTTTTGCTCGCTGTATGTTTCCTAACTGCCTGAAAACCTTCCTAACATATCAGCCATTTCATTTAGTCTGGCATAAATAACGCTAAGTGCTAGTTCATGTAAACTACATTTGACAAATCGGTGTTAAATGTTTTATGATTTATTATACCTGGCAATATTTACTAAACCCATTTTACTCTTTAAAAAGTAAATCAAGAACATGTTTGCAGGAGGTGTGTGAATTTTAAATCACTTTCACCCACATTAAATGGTCTCATTTAATTTAATGAGAATAGTCTCATTTCCATTAGGAAGTTCTCTTGTGTTTTACTACCCCAATGCCCTAAAGAGGGAGTCAAATTTATATTCCAGCAAAGGGGCAGAGTTCCCTGTACCACTTTCATAGAAAACCTGCCTATGTTATATTGAAAATTCCATCCTGCACTGATTACTGGTCTCAGTAAACACATTATGAAGGCTTTTATGGTTACCAGTGCTTGAGAGTTATTAGAAAATATAATAAAAAAATATTTAATATTGCCATGTGATTGCTTCCTCCTTTTTTCTTTTTTTTTTTTTTCTATTTTAAAGTGTTGGTTAAAGTGGTAATATTCACCTCTACCTTCCCTATACACCACGGTTATTGTAAAACTAAGAGACACACACGCACTTTAAAGAGCAGCTGAGCAGCCCAGGTTTGATGCTTTCCAGATGACTTGGTGTCAGGCAGAATGATCTCTCAATCTCAAAGCCATAGGTGCTCAGAATGGAGAGTCAGGACAGGCGCACTCACTCCATGTCCCTGCTAAAATGTGACGTTTACTGAATATTGAAAATATATGAAACCGGAACTCGTGAGATTATGTTTACAAACTATATATTTTTTTTAGTGTGTGTGTGTGTGTATAGGCACACGCACACGTGTGTGTAGGATGGAGGGGACTCTTCTTGACACAATAGATTAACTTCTACCAAATTTCTTAGAACAGGCTGTCTTAGGCCTTGAGAATTCAATGAGATTTCTGAATATCCAGATTACTTTTGAAACGAACAATAAGTATTTTTAGTTTGTGAATGAGATGAGGTGAGTAAAGAGTATTCTATGGACTTTTAAACCATTATAGGCCAGAAAAGTCATTCTCTAAAGAGGAGTTACTTAGAAGTCACGGGCAGAGAGGTCTAACATCTGTTTGTGATGGCTTCATAAGGTGTCCGCTGGGCTAGGCTGAACTGCATTTCCCAGAATTCCCTTTCCTGTATGTTTCCTGTGAGAACAGGCTGGGTGGGATGAGGGCGATTTGGTGGCGGAAGTGGAACAGCAGCCATTTTGTAACTCATGGTGTTTTTGCTGATCTGCTGATCCACCTCGTAGGTGTGAGGGAGTAGCTAGACTGCAACTGCTTCACCTTCCCTTGGATCTTCCTTCAGTTTCTCTGACTCCTGGGCCAGGTGTGTGTGTTTAGTTCCACGATGAAGGGCCCCAGCAGTCCACACCACCAAAGTCTGAGGCAACAAGAACTGACACAGGTTTCTCCATCTTTGTGGGGCTCTGGCTAGTGCTTGTGGATTCTTTCCCCCACATTATATCCATCTTCCCTTCACACACACAGACCCACACACAAGTATACGTAGCAGTCAAGATTCACTCAGAGAAGCTGAACCACAGGCTATACATGTATGTATAATCACACACATGTATATGTGTATATATGTTTAGCCTGTGGCACTATTTCCCTGAGTGAATCCTGACTGATACACCGTCACTCTATGTTCACACTGGTATTGAGGCTTGGGTTGAAGGCTTAGGTTTGTTATTGTTTTTGTTGAAATACATTCTTCATTTTGGGTAATCTGTGTTAGTGCAAGTGCCCTTGTAGTGGATTTCCAGCACATCCCTTGAGGGATTACTTTAAAAGAGCTGCAGTTGTGAAATCTGGGCAGCTTTCCAAGGCTCTTTTATTTACCTCTCCTCAATCCTCTTCTCCATTGGCGTCCCTCTAATGACCAGTTTATTTTCTATCTACAGAAAGGAGATTATGCTTAAGAGAGTAGCTGTGGAAACATTTTCATTTATTTTATGATTTATACATGTCATCTAGAGAAGAAAATTCAGAAAGAAATCTTCTAGTGGTGGTTAGTCCTTAGAACTTGGTCTAAAATTTGAAAATCAAATGAAGTTTAATCTTTCACATGGAAAGTTGGCTCAATTCTCTCATGATTTCTTTTTCACTTTGATCTGATATTCGGCACGTAGGACACAGCTGGATGCAGGATTCCAGACTCAATGACCTGGCCTGTCAACTCCTTTGTTACCTCATCACTCAGAAGAGGGGGCATTTGGAATTTTGTTGATAAATTGGCTTATATAGGAACCAACTCAGAGTGATCCAGCTTTCTCGTCCAGATCAACTTTGGCTCAGTGATGCTGACAGTAGCAAAAATTGCTTGTGATTGCAAGAGCGATTACCTTCAGCCACAGGGAGCAGGTCTGCTCTTTCTCGTCAGCTGACATGGAGCTCTGCTCTTACCATCATGGAAGTCATCCTGAGGTTTCCAAATATTTTTAGGCCAGATGTGAAGGCACACTGAGCTTGGATTGATCTGGCGCTCCTTAAAACCAATCCAATTTCTAAGAATTTAAACTGAGAATCATAACAGCTCACATTTACAAAGTGCTGATTCAGGCTTGATGCCAAGTGTTTTACAGGCATTTTCTCATTAAAGCAACTCTCTGAGGAAGTTATTATTATCCCCATGTTACAGTTGAGAGCACTGAGGACCCAAGGGGTTAAATAACTTTTCTGAAAGTCACATGGCTAATAGCTTGAAGCGCTAGGATTTGAACCCAGAATGTGGGATGCAAAGGCATGTGTCTCATCACTGTGCTACACTGGAAACTGGAGGTAAGTCCAGTGGGAGAGAATGAAATAACTTGCATTGCTGATTTACAGTGAAAACTAGAAGCTTGCTCTGTTCTACTCCCCATCCCACCTTGCAGTCAGAGAATAGACCAGAGAGCTGGAAGTTCATGTTTATCACCTTCATGCTTCTCAGCCCCCAAAGTCAAGACAAAAAAAAATGGACTCAGCAGAGGAGCAGCCGTCATGAGGGCACCTCCTGCAGTCTGCCTTTCCTGGCTGTGGCCCCATTCTCTGCTGAGATGACAGATTAGAGGAATGGTGGTGCTTCTGTGAAGGTCTACTAAACAAATGGGAAGCTGTACAGACAAATTTTCTCAGATTATTAAATTACTACTAAATTAGGGGGGTAGGAGTAAGGCAGGGTGAACAGATTCTACTCCTTTTGGCAAGACAAGTCAACAAAAAAATCTGGTCCACACGATTCTAGTCAAATATGCTAAGTGCCCTGTTACCCAGAGAGCACATTTTATGCTCCATGTTAAACTGTCAGGACTTGTTCCACTAAGTGGTATGTGGAGAGGAAAGTCAGTCTCGTGGGCTGCTCTTGGGCGGGGTCTGCAGACCCACTTGGACTGGGCCTGCTATTCAGCATGCCCCTGCTTGTTCTCATTAACATTCTCGTTGCCTTGTCATTGATAAAGAAATAAAATCAATATGATGACTCTCACTTGACTTATAATTTGCAGCTTTCAGCATTGCTTTAGTCTTTCAGATCTTCAAGAGTTAATGAAATGTATTCAAAATCAGAATTTCAGTTCCAAATCACCTTCCATTTTGTGAGCACAGATGCACCAGGTGTTGTATCTCAGTCCCCTATTGGTTTCTTTTCTTTTAAAAAAATCCATTCTTTCCTTAGATATATATTAAGTACCTCTCTCTGCTAGGTGCTGGGGACATCAGGCTAAGTTCCACATGGTCTTTCACATAAGGGGAGCAGAGTCTGGCACACGAGACCCATGGTTGTGAATGAACCACAATCATCCAATGACTTGTGTGTATGGGAGCTCTGGGGGAAACCAGCAGCTCTATCTAGGGGAAAGGATTTCAGGGAAGTCTGTTGAGGAGGGAGATGATTGAGCTGCATTTTGAAGGATGCAAAGGACAGGTCCTTGAGAAGCTATTGAATGACTTTTGAGTAGTGGGAGTAGACAAAGGGCATGTGTGAAGGCATTTCCAGAACCACATGGAAAAGTAGGTGGAAAAGTAGCTAAGTTTTCATAATGGGGAAATGAGAACCATTTAATGATTTGAAGCAAAGGAGAACCACAATCAGAGTAGTGTTTTAGTATTTTGAGAATCTCTCTCTACAGCAATGTTAAGAATGGATTAGGGCGTCCGAAGTGGAGGTAGGGAAGCCAGTTAAAAGCCATTGCATTATTTTTGACAAGAGATGGTGGGGGAAAAAAGCCAGTAAACAGACCACAAAATGGTGTTCAGAGAAGCAGGGTTAGATATGGATTGAGGGTGGTCAAACAAGACATTTCTAATCCAGGGGTGGAGAGATTCCTGAAGGAAGGAGTGGCCAGTGAAGTTTAAAACTTCGGACACATCTGCAGATGCCAAGTGGGCATTGAATTTGGCATTTGGAGATGACTGGTGACCTTGGTGGGGTTAGTCTCTGTGAAGTGGTGTGGGCAGAGGTCTGACTGCAGTGGGTTGGGGAAAGTGTGGGAAATGAAGACATTGGGACATTAGTATGACCTGTTCATTTGAGAGGCTTGGCCGTGATGGGCAGGATGGTGGGGTTTTTTAAGCTGCTGCTTTTTTTGTTTTTTATTAAAAAAAAACAAACTAAACACCCCAGGAGTTGGAAACTGCTGTGAAAATGGAACCCAGTCAGATCCCTGTTGTCTTGTTTAGTGCTGGCTCTTTAAACCTCAAGACGTCCTGCAGCTTCAGAAGGAAGAGCCAATTGGACTTAGCCACCATGAGAATAACTGTGTTTTGTCAAGGGCAATTTTCCTGATCGTTTTTCTACATTTATGCCTGAATCCTATCTTCCTCCCCTCTTACAGAACATTCCTCTGTTTACTTGGTTGGTGCTTGTGCCCTGAATTAGTCCCTGACACTGTTGTTGACCACATCACATTCTCCTGGCTTAGGTTTTGACTCTCTCTGCTCTGGGTTCTGAACTTTATAAAGTCATTCTATAAAGTCCTTCTGGGTGGCAAGCCCACCCATGCCTATGAATGAGGCCAGGATTTCAACCTCTCCCAGGTTAGCATCCTCTAAAATGAATATCAAATGGCAGTATATGGTAGTAGGTTAAGAGTGGGGACTCTGTGGCCAGGCTGCCTGGGATCAAATCTTGGCTCTACTACCTGTTAGATTGGTGACCTTGGACAAATTTCTTGACCTCTCTTTGCCTCAGTTTCCTCATCTGCTCCACTGGGAGTAATAACAGAACCTACTTCAAGGGATTAAATGTGTTAATATTTGTAAGATACTTAGAACAGCGTTTGGCACATAGTAAGCTCTCAGTGCTTGTCCTTATAAATAAGACAAGTTCCACAGTCCATTCCAGCAAGGGTTTCTACCTTTTTGCTGCCCTCTGGTGGCCAGTGAACATATTGGAGGACTCAAAAATGCAAAGTTGACCCCTTGTATGCTGGACACAATGCAGATCAGATAATGAAGATTATGATGATGGTGATGCTGGAAGTACTTGCTTATTATTTAATTGAATCCTCACAGTAACTCTAGTGAAGTAGGTAGGGATTGTTACCCCCTTTGTATTAAACAGGAAATTGACACAGAAAAAAAAACTGAGAGAAACTATACATGTATTAAATTAAATATCGTATGCACTAAAGTAAGCCTTATTTGTAGCCAGGGACTCAATTTGAAAGAAATTAAAAATTACTTGTTTAGTTTAAATTTAGTTCAGGAGATGTTTTTATCTGATTTTGTTCCAGTTCAATAGTCTTATAAAACATATAGCTTTGGCTTCAAATCAAACTACTTTCGTAGTTTTCTTCCCTCTTCCCCCATGAAAGTTGGTTCAATTCATGGTTTAGTGAAACATTAATGTTTGGGTTCAGTTCTGTTTGAATTTTGGTTTGGAGTTAGGTTTGGTTCAAGTCCTGCTTCCAGGAGTCTGGTGAATTTTAGATTGATGGACATATTCAGGAAACAGCCAATGGCTAACAAGAATGCACTGTGCCTGTTTCATCAAAAACATTTCCACGGCCCTCTTGTCTGAACCCAAATGATATCTGGTTCTCTTTAAGTTGGCTGTCCTGAGACAGAATAATAATGCTAAACATAGTAGTGAGCAGTGACTTTGCAACACTGACAAATGATCTCATTTTGCTGGATAGACTTCTAAACTCACAAATTCATGAATTTAGTCACACATTCATTCTAAAGGATCATATATCACAGATAGATGGAATTTGGGGGTTCCATGCTTCTTGAACTTACTGTCTTGTCTCCTATGGTAACTGTGCAAACAGTGTGTGATTATGACCACTGTTTTTAATGTGGACAATTACTCACTGGTAAGTTATTTTTGATTTTAAAAGATCTTCTGAATTCCGAAGTTCAACTTTATTATATTCAGGGTCCAAACTGATTTTTGAGAGAATTAGATTCTCAATTTTATGAAGTTTAATGGACAAATAGGGCTCACCTTATGGAAATGATTTATAGCCAATGTAACTGGAACATGTTTGTTCGGTTAAGCAAGGGAAGCCTAAATTAAGATTTTGTTTGTATTGGGACAGTGGTTGATGGTGTCAGAGCATCGACAAGGATTAGGAAGCTGGAATCTGAAAGTAAAGGCTGAATCAGAGTCTTCGTGAAATAATAACTGTAATAACACTTATTGGGCACAGATTGTGTACCAAACTTCTGTCACATAGGTACTATATTTCCATTTAAGAATTGAGAAAAACAAAGCTTAGAGGACTAAAGTGACCTGTCCAAAGTGTGCCAGTTAGTAATAAACAGGATTTGAACCCAGGCTAATCAAGAATTCAATCATTTAACCATCATAGTAAATTTACAGGTAGTTGGGAACTGGGGGCAAATATAAATTGAGATAGAGGCAAAGCAGAAATTCAGACACCAAGCAGACAAGCAAAATTCAGGGCATGTACCGAGTGACCAGGAGTCAGGAGACGTCAAGGGTCAGAACCCTTTCATGTAGATGAAAACCAGAGAGGGGGTCAAAACTAGCTTGATAAAAGAAAAAAAAAAGTAGACTTGGATAGACAAACAGGGGAGCTAGGAGATCAACTGTAAGGCCGTAGCCACAAAGAAACTTTGACCAAAAGGGATCTTCCATATTAGCCAGTTGGCATAGGCAGAGAAAGGAACCATCTTAAAATTGGACCCATTGGGCCTAATCATAGGAGAAAGTATGTCGGTACCTCCTGCTTAAGTAGACATGTGAAATCAGAAATAAAAACAGGTTTAAATTAATCTTGAGAGCTAAAGAATCTTCTGTTTTGTTACATGTCATCCAGTTCAGTTCCCTACTCAAAGCAAGAATTTCTTCTATGGCATCTCTAACTAGGTTCTCCAAATCTCTGCTTGAACATTTCTAGGGGTGGTAAGCTCTTCTAGCCAGCTTCTTCCTTTGGTTACAACATTATGATTACTGGAATGTTCTTTCTTGTAAAGGCTCAGAATTTAATCTGTTTGACTGCTATCCATTGTCCCGACTCTGTTCCCGTGGTCACACAGGAACACATCTACCCTTTTTTCTTCATGACAATCTATAAGATGAAGATGTTTAAAAATATCTAAAATACAATATTTTCTAAGAGGTAAGAAAAAACAATCAAACAAATCCAGAGTTTATTAGGGAAAGAACTCCAGGAGGGAAGAGATGTCATGCCCAACAGTAGTCCAGTGTCACTTTCAATTTTCACCCCAAGAAAACGTCACCCTCCCAGATACCACCACCGCACCAAGTCTTAAGCAATGCTCTGCTGTCTTTGTAGAACTGTGAAGAGTTGACAGTGCTTTCTTTTTCTTATTAGTTCTGTGGAGATAAGCTAGCATTTCTCAAGAATAAGTGTATTAAGACAGAAGAAAGAAAACAAAAGAAAAAATACAAAAGAAAGAAGATGAGCATAACATAGGTTCAGTAGACATTAGCCACAAATTTGACTAGTATTTCTTTCAAGCCAGGGTGCCTCCTTCTATACGCTTTCTATAGCAGCAGTCCCCAACCTTTTTGGCACCAGGGACCAGTTTCGTGGACAGGGGTTGGGGGGGCAGGGAATGGTTCAGGCAGAAATGCGAGAGACGGGGTGCAGCAGATGAAGCTTCGCTCGCTCACCTGCCATTCACCTGCTGCTGTGAGGCCCGGTTCCTAACAGGCCTCATACTGGTACCAGTCCATGGCCCGGGGGCTGGGGACCCCTGCTCTATGGGGATGGGGAGAAGGAGGATGCAGTGGAATCACATCTTCCTTTTGAAGGATTATGGCAGTGTTATAATGTGCTGAGTAAGGGAAGCTGTGGCTTTTTGTGTTCTGGTAGGTGGTAGAAAGCGAAGTGGTCATTACTTCTACCGTGAAAGGAGAACTAGAGGAATCAGCCTTTACTGAGCACCTGCTATGGGGCTCTTAATCCTCACAGTAACCTAGTAAGGAGGCAGGTATTATGAAACCCATTTTACAGACAGGAAAATGGAGGTTCAGAGAGGGTAAATTGCTTAGGTGCATATAGCTAGCATTAGTAATAGTAATAAATATAATACAAATACAAATGAAAGTGACATCATTTATTGAATGACTTCTATCATGTTACTAGTTACATATAACAGTTACTTAACATTTTCTTCCACTCATTCATTTACTCAACAAATATTTATGATGTAACTTAGATCTAATATGTGGCCAAACTGGAATTTGAAAGCAATCAAATTTCAGTGTATATAGATTGAAGGCCTATCGACAAACCAAGATTATGCTAAGTATTTGATCAACAAAATACTATCCCACTTTCAAGGAATGTACCATCCAGTAGCTGAGACTAGTACACAAAAAAGCAATTACAATAGTGAAGGATAAATGTTGGTCCAAAGGCGATATTCTTTCCCCTCCAACATATTGAGAAACATGGCCTTTGGAAACATGCTCATGGCTCCTCAGGCTGGGTTCCAAGGAATTTTCCCTTTTAAAGTCACTCCCCTGCTTCCCCTGCACCGTGTAGCCCCAGGAGAGGCCAGAGTGGCCACAGAGGCGGTCCTGTGGTACCTGGGGATGTTGGCAGGCAAGGACTTGGAAGTGGCTGCTGGGCCACATGTGTGTGCAGGAGCTTCCAGGCGGCTCAGCCCCTCCCAGAGCTGCTTGCCGAGGAAGGTCTGAGCGAGCCCTTCTGCAGGGCACTGGAGAATTGGCTGGGCCCTGGGGGGGTGGGGCAAGGGTAAACCGGGGGAACTGGCCTGCTGGGGCCCACAAAGAC